>NW_017278955.1:15755-23181 GCF_001594065.2 Cyphomyrmex costatus | reverse complement strand
TAATAAGGATAATACCACGTAGGTTTTTAAAGATTAGAATTTAACTTGGCGCCTACTATTGATATCAAATCTTTTATACAAATGATACATGTCATTAGAATTAAGTAAATAAGGATAATATCACGTAGGTTTTTAAAGATGGTTCTACTAAACAGCAAATGTGATTGGTCAGTTTCACAGTCGATTAAGTAATTGACGTTGGTGAAACTGGCCCAAATGGTTTTCTGACCAGCAGCACTCACTCTTAGCGCTTTTTTTACCTTTTTTTTTAAAAAGGTAAGTTTATATATACGTACAAAAGATACATGTCATTAGAATTAAATAAGTGTATGAGGATGGTACCTCTTAGATCTTTAGAGATAGAATTTTTAAAGACTAGTTCATTAAACGATATATTTTATGGGAAAAATCCATATTATATGACAAGATAATGAAATAAAAGAAGGAAGGATGTGCTATTGAAAGGTAATGAAATACCATGAAAAATGACTCATATATTATTGAAGGTGCCAGGTTCATCATAGTAAACATACACCAACAGTTGCCAACTTTACGTCTGACTTGAATACCTTATTATGTACGCTAAGGTTTTTTTACCATTTCATTATCTTCCTATAATAAAGATGTATTACGTTAAAGTAGACAATATGGTAAAACAATTTAATAACAATTCCTTTGAAATTAATATTTATCTTTTTTGTGATTCATTTTTAAAATATAAAAAACTGTTATTTTGATCACATAGAACACTATATTTGATTCAAGACTTTGGAGTACATAAGAATTCTTTTGAATTAATACTGATTTTATGTGATTCATTTTTGAAAAGACTGTTATTTCTATCTCTCACCTAGAACACTATATTTGATTCAAGAGTTTGGAGTTAACACATGTGTGTGAGTTAACCAGTTTTCAATCACGTGTATCTTCATAAGCATACATTTACAAAATATTATTATAATTAATAACTAATATTGTTAGGATACTTTATTACCATGAAAAATGACTCATATACTATTGAAGGTGCCAGTTCAAAGTAAACATACATAAAGTATATATTCTTTTGTTGTATATATACGAAATAATAATGATTTAACATTATTATTATATACATCTAGTGTGCATGTGTTGTTAAATCATTATTACGTATCTGGAGACACGGTAGTGTCTCGGCGCTAAGCCAAGCGCGCGACACTGCCGTGCCTCCTTTACGCGAAACAGAGAATTTTTCGGGGTCGAGATGATCAGATCTCAGTAACGGCTGAACCGATCAAGTTCTACATACGCTCAATCGACAGGAAATACTTAAATTGTATGATAAAAGTGCTTTCATTTTTCTTCTACATGCCCTACGAGCGGAGATATCGCGATGCGATGTCCGAATCTGTGAATTTTTACGTTTCAATTTTAAGAAACGTCGTTATTAACGTCGTCAACCAGAGAGAAATGTACGTCTCGTTTTTTCGATAATAGAGGGCCTTTGACTTTATGTGTTATCTCACTCTATCTATTCTATCATCTCACTCTATCTATCTATAGCTAACCAGCAGACCAGTGTTGCATGGTGTATCACATACGACACGCGCGCGGTTTTAATCTTATAATTAAAAATAAAATATTATCAATATAATATAAAATTTTTATTAATTATATATAGGGTTGGCCATTTTAATCTCCCCACCTGAATTTCTCGAAAACTAAATCCTGTAGACAAAAATGTTTCAAATAAAAATGGAACGGTCGAGGGGGACACGTTTTAGTCACGTTGTTTTTTTTCTAAGTGTAGGCGCTAAAAAGATATGAAGGTCACCTCCACTTTTTTAAATGGAATTATGTAATTTTTTTTAGATAACGTGATTTCTCTAATTATTTTGCATATAAAAGTATTAAGGTAGAGATACCAAAAAACCAATAGTTTTCGAGATATTTTACACTTTATTTTGATACATATTGACACAAAATGTTAAATAACTCGTAAACTGTTGACTTTTTGATTATCGTACCTTAATACTTTTGTGAACAGAATAATGAGATAAATCAAATGGTGTAAAGAAAACACATAGTTGCGTATTTAAAAAATTATCCATTTTGTATACATATTTTTTTTAAAGCAACTATGTGTTTTCTTTACACCATTTGATTTATCTCATTATTCTGTTCACAAAAGTATTAAGGTACGATAATCAAAAAGTCAACAGTTTACGAGTTATTTAACATTTTGTGTCAATATGTATCAAAATAAAGTGAAAATATCTCGAAAACTATTGGTTTTTTGGTATCTCTACCTTAATACTTTTATATGCAAAATAATAAGAGAAATCACGTTATCTAAAAAATCAGATAGAAAAAGATAGGTGATGAACAGTGTTTTCACGTCGTTCTTTAAAATAATCTCTATTCTGAAATCAGGTTTCAACATGATAGGATTGAAATCTTAGAATCGTGACGAAATGTAGTCTACCAATTAATAAAGAAAACTTGATTCGATTGTATCGATTCGATCATTACTCGTTTCACGAATAACTTCATTCAATCAGGTTTATCAGATAGAAAAAGATAGGTGATGAACAGTGCTTTCACGTTGTTCTTTAAAATAATCTCTATCCTGAAATCGGGTTTCAACATGATAGAATTGAAATCTCAGAATCGCGATGAACCATGATTTACCAATTAATACGGAAAACTTGATTCAATTGTATCGATTCGGACATACCCTCTATCACGAATAATATTATTCAATCAGGTTTCTCCGTTAAAAAATGATAAACGTTAAATAATGTTTTTCATGGCGTCTACTGAAGTAGCCTGTATCCTGAAATCAAGTTTCAACATGATAGGATTAAAGCCTCAGAATCGCGATGAACCATAATTTATCAATGAATAAGGAAAACTTGATTCAATTGCATTGATTCAATCAGTTTTATCTGATAAAATCATATTGATTATTATCGTTTGTTATAAATATCATATTGGATGAGATTTGAATGTTTTCATAATATTCGTTATTAAAACGTATTGATTATATTTTAGGTAAAATTCTGTTAATTCTTTATTCAAATAGATAGAACGTATAATAAAATTTATATTTATCAATATATAAACTGGTCAATCTTGAATCATGACATTCATATTAGGAGTAAAGCAGATACAACTTTATTAGTTATGATAGAAATGTTATGAAGTCACGCCAGTGCTTCTGATATAACCTTATACAACTGTATTAATTATGATATAAAGTTGTCGAATTTTCTATAATATTTAATACCGTTCTATCCATTCTTTTGAGCAGAGTATTTTCTTTTTACATTTGGTTAAGTTACTTATTTACTGAGACACTACCACTATCCAGATCTGTTATTTATTTATTTGGTAGATACCTTAATTTGTTTTCTCTATTTCTTATATAATTATAAAAGAATTAATTCTTTTTGTACTTTGTTGATAGGAAAAGTCTGAAAAGAAAAAAAGGTAAGGATTTAAAAGATTCCTCCCTTTTCTTTTCAGGACTTTCCCTTCAATAAATCTGAAGATAAAATACATCACAAAGAATCAATTCTTTTATAATAATAGAGATAAAACTTATTTATGCAGTTACTCAAAACATAAAATTACTTGGTTTTAGTATTAAAATCTTTAAAACTTTAAATAATTATCTAATAATGGAATATATTATCATGGATAGTAACTGATATATTATTGAAGGTGTCATTTCAAAGTGGACATTCATAAAATGTGTATCGTTTTGTTGCATATATACGTAATAATGATTTAACAACACATGTACACTAGTTGTTCATAATAGTAATGTTAAATCATTATTACGTATATATGCAACAAAAGAATATATACTTTATGTATGTTTACTTTGAACTGGCACCTTCAATAATATATGAATCATTTTTCATGGTAATATGTACCATTTTGTTATCTTTCAATAATAAAATGTATTACGTTAAAATAAACAATTTGGTATAAGAATTCTTTTAAAATTAATATTGATCTTTTGTGATTTATTTTTAAAAGCTATTATATATATATATATACAGTTTAATCTCTCACCTAGAACACTATATCTGATTCAAGATTTTGGAGTGTAAGTTATAAGTAGTTTTCAATCACGTATATCTTCATAAGTATACATTTACATATTATTATTCTAATTAATAATTATTATCGTGAAGAAGGATTGTTCTGATAATCAATTTCGTAATAACATTATACCAAAAAAATCTATTACCTATAATCAAATACGCCAATAAACGTCATTTTTGAAAAAAATGATTAAAATTATTTAAATTATTTATATATTTTACAGGTACACACAATTTAGATGTAATTGATCAAAATGGTATTCAATTGAGAGGAAGAAATACCTAAAACGATAATAATGTAAAGATATTAGAGAGATCTGAGTACATTGAAAGTTCTTGATGCCAGTGCTATAATCTTGGATGTGACTAATGCAAAGCTCGTCGACAATAATGTTGCCCTAAATAAAAGTACATTAAATTCTGAAGGTAATATGATGCAACCGACAATTATGACGTTAGAAAACAAACTGATATATTATTGAAGGTGCCAGTTCAAAGTGAACATTCATAAAATGTATATCCTTTTGTTGCATGTATACGTAATAATGATCTAACAACACATGCACACTATATGTTTAAATAGTAATGTTAAATCATTATTATTACGTATATATGCTGCAAAATAATATACAATTTATGTATGTTTACTTTGAAATGGCACCTTCAATAATATATGAGTCATTTTTCATGGTAATATGTATAATAGTATTTTTTATATACATATTTATTTTCATTTCTTTATCTTTCAATAATGATACAAAAAACTATTATAGTTTGATCTCTCACCTAGAACACTATATTTGATTTAAGATTTTGAAGTGTAAGTTAACAAGTTTTCAATTACGTATATCTTCATAAGTATACGTTTACAAATTATGATTCTAATTAATAATTAATATCGTGAAGAAGGATTGTTCTGATAATCAATTTCGTAATAACATTATACCAATAAAATCTATTACATATAATCAATAACAGTGTTGGAACGTATCTAGGTAAAAGTACCTAGATACAGTATCTAGATACTTTAGCTGTACCTAAGTGCATTACCTAGATCCTTATAGACGGAGATACCTGTATCCGTATCTAGTTATTTTTTAATACGGTATCTTTTAAGTTTTAGATACATAGTTACAGGTATTATACACTGTCGCCACCATTAATGTTGTACATAGCTATTTCTCACGTTACAAAGTTATGTTTTGTAGTCTCTATGCTTTTGAAGATGTTAGAGAGATCTCTATGTTTTTTAAATACGTTTGAAACATTTCTTTATATCCAAGTGGTATTGACAATGCCTAATTTGAGTCAAACACTGGGTGTAGTCGTGTAGAATATGTCAACTTTATTGTTGCAATTAAATACAATTCTCAAACGTTTCGATCCCGCTTCGGATCTTTATCAATGATTTGCATGTTCCGATTACCACATTTCAACTATCTAATTGTGAACATACTAACATCATTAGCTCCGATTAATCATTGTATTAGGAAACATTTTGATAATCGGAACATGCAAATTATTGATGAGGATCCGAAGCGGGATTGAAACGTTTGAGAATTGTATTTAATTGCAACAATAAAGCTGACATATAATACACGACTACACTCACAAGGAGAGCCTACGCTCTGCTCTTCACCGATTTTGATCAAACTTGCAGCGATGTTAGAAGAGCCTATCAAATGAACATCTGTAAAGCCGTTTGCTCCATTGGGCCTTAGAAGCCGAGTAATGATCATTTAAAAATATACCAAAAATCTGGAAAACGGTCTAATATCTCGGAAAGTATGCATTTTTGAGAAAAATGTGTTAAACAAAACTGATAAGGTTTATTCAGATGTATATACTAGTCTTATTGGTTTGACCTTGAGCGGCACCGTGACCTTGACTTGACGGTGGCGCCCAAGGTCAAACCTATAAGACTAGTATATACATCTGAATAAACCCTATCACTTTTGTTTAAGATATTTTTCTCAAAAATGCATACTTTCCGAGATATTAGACCGTTTTCCAGATTTTTGGTGACAGTATCCAAACGGTGCTTTTCCAGTATGCCTACATTGACGTTCTCTAAAATATTTTAACATAATACATTCTATTATTGGAAGATAATGCAATGGAAGTAAATATGTATTAATTCCAATGTCAAAATCTTTTACATATACATAGTCAAATACACTAATAAACGTAATAAGTGTTTTGGTATAATGTTATTACGAAATTGATTAACAGAACAATCGTTCCTCACAATATTAATTATGAATTAGAATAATATTTTGAAAATGTATACTTTATGAAGATACACGAGATTGAAAACTGTAACTCACACACATGTGCTTCAAAATCATGAATCAAATACAGTGTTCTAGATGAGAAATCGAAATAACAGCTTTTTATATTTCAAAAATGAATTACAAATGATGAGTATTAATTTAAAAAGAATTCTTATGTGCTCCACAATCTTGAATCAGATATAGTGTTCTAGGTGAAAGATCAAAATAATAATTTTTTATATTTCAAAAATAAATCACAAAAGATCAGTATTAATTTTAATAGAATTCTTATACCAAATTGTCTATTTTAACGTAATACATTTTATTACTGAAAGATAATGAAATAGAAATCAATATCTATATAAAAAACCTTGGCATACATAATGAGGTATTCAAGTACATGTTCCAGTTAGACTTAGTCAAATCAGAAAGTTCGGAACTGTTGGGTATTACTGAAGAAGAAGAGAAGGGAACTATTGTTTTTTTTAATCTTATTATTTTCTTAAATTTAATGGCACGTATCATTTGTACGTCAAGTTAAATTCTATCTTTAAAAACCCAAGAGATATCCTTATGTTTACTTCGAACTGGCACCTTCAATAATATCTGAGTAAATTTTTGTGGTAATATGTATGTTTAAAAGTAATGTCGCAATACTCTTTCCCTTCTCTTCTGGGTAAAAATGTAGATTAGGGGAGCCTCCTCCAATGACCTTGACCTTGACATATGTTGTCAAGGTCATGATCCTGAGTGACCTTGAGGAAGTTTTAACCGTCGGACCTAACTCGTTAAAAAGTTATTAACAAAAAAAGTTTCAAAATTAACGTATTATTTCTGCTATACATGTATGATATGAAGTACTATTCTACACCTTTCCCTGTTCAGAAACGTTGAACTTTCCACGCGAAATAACTTTCACCCCCCCTCCCCCTGCACAGGGGCACACGACTTCTACGATTGTACTGTTGCTATGATAGTACTGTCGGGGCAGACCTCTGTGACGGTGTGGGTGCGGGGGGGTGGCCGAAGGCCACCTCCTTGCACCCGCCCGTGTGTGTGTGT
>NW_017278955.1:4560-15639 GCF_001594065.2 Cyphomyrmex costatus | reverse complement strand
TGAAAGTTATTTCGCGTGGAAAGTTTAACATTTCTGAACAGGGAAAGGTGTAGAATAGTGATTCATAAATGGTAAGAAGTGTACCTCTTGTATTCATTTTGATTGCATTTATTCTTGGTCTGTTATATTGTGTGTGTGCATGCGTGTAAAAATAGTACTTGTTATAATACATATATGGCAGAAATGATACATTAATACGTATAATTTTCCAGAAATGATACGTTAATTTTGAAACTTTTTTTATTAATAACTTTTTAACGAGTTAGGTCCGACGGTTAAAACTTCCTCAAGGTCACTCAGGGTAATGACCTTGACAACATATGTCAAGGTCAAGGTCATCGGGGAAGGCTCCCCTAATCTACATTTTTACCCTCTTCTGCAGTAATACCCAACAGTTCCCAACTTTACGTCTGATTTGACTAATACTAACACGAACATGTACTTGAATACCACATATGTATGCCAAGGTTAATTTTTTATAAAAACCTACGTGATGTTATCTTCTTTTATGTTTAGTAGAATTACACCAACCTCATAATTACTTAATCGGAATTGACTAATCATATTTGCTGTTTAGAATTTAAAAACCTACTTGGTGTTATCCTTATAATTTAATTTTTTTTAAATAAAAGTTATGAAGAACGTTTAATTCTTTAAAGAATTAATTACATAACTGGTACTTAGCTCTTCATTTTTAAATAGTTTTTTGTAGGAACATATGTGTATATTAATATATTAACAATTTGACTTTAAATTATTTAAAACAGAGTGGTATCCAACCGTAATCATTAAAACTTCGACTCACTGCATTTCCTCTCCCTTTTTTCTCCCCGACTCGCCCTACTACTCATCATTTTCGCTCTCCTTCATATATGTACAATATATTTTTAAATAATTCTTTAAATCATTTTTTATATATATTTTTGATATGTAGGGTTATATAGTCTGTCTATTTTCTTTAAATCATTTATTCCAATATAGCGTGTATCTTAAGTTGCGTATCTAAAGAAGATTAATTTCGTTTCAATAAAGGCGCGATTCTGTAACTGAGGCGATTGTCAGCGCCATCCCCCGATTTTCTTTATCAGTTTTTAGCCAATAAGCGACACACAAGTTTTCGCGCGTTCCGGTGACGTAGATCCTTGTAGGACGTGAGCTTGTTCACACGCGTCATGCGGGCATCTCTCAATTATACTTTTTACTTTATTAAATGAGTTATTAAGAAGGTGCGTTGTGAGTCTTTGTGAGTTTCTGGCCGTTCCCTTGTATTCCCACATATTTTGGGGGCTCGTCCGGGATACAAGCAATCGAACGGTCGTGTCGTTTGCGAGTTGTGAGAATCGTGAGTTGAGAGGCCATTGTTGTGGAGAGGCGGTGAGGAGCCGTGAGAGAAGTCTTTACCGTAGAGAAGTGAGAGAAACTGTGAGCATGTCGGACGGTGATAAAAAAACGATCGACGTTGATTCCTTGAAAATAGAGGAACTCAAGGAAGAATTGCGAAGGTTAAATTTGAGAGTCAGCGGCAGCAAGGATGTGCTGCGAAAGCGTTTGAGAGCACCTCTTAGCCAAACAAGAGCCGACGACGACGAGAATGATGACGACGAGATTGACGACGATGAGAATTGCGACGACAAGAATGACGACGACGAAGATGATGAAGACGATACCGACGATTACGTTGAGGCGGAAGGAAGAAGCGATGTTTGCCGAAATGTGCGGCGACCAGTGAAAAAGTCGACGGCAGCGCCGAGTAGCCAGCCATTGTCTTTCAAAGACATCGAAGATTCAATGCAAACATTCAATGGAGATGGTAAGCAGAATGTGCGCAAGTGGTTCGAGGAGTTCGAAGAAACCGCTGAAGTTTGTGGATGGACGGAATCGCATAAAATAATATACGCGAAAAAACTGTTGCGAGGTGCCGCGAAGTTATTTGTCACGTACGAACAGTGCGCTAAGACGTGGAAGAAGTTAAAGAAAGCGTTGATCTCGGAATTCGGAAAGGCCCTGAACAGCAAGCGCGTCCATCAGGAACTGTTTCGTGCAAAAAAGAAGAACGATGAATCCTTCCAAGAATACGTGTATCGTGTGTTAGAAATCGCGAGCCATGCCGATATAGAGTTAGAGGCTAAAATCCACTATATCATAGATGGCATTCCAGACGATGCTTTCAATAAGAGCATTCTTTATAGTGCGCGTACCATAAAAGAGCTTCGAGCTAAATTAGTGCAATACGAACACATTAAGAGCAGTGCGGCGCAAAGCAGAAAGATGTCATCGCAGAAGTTTCAACAGGCCAAGACAGAGAAAGAAGCAGGAGAATCGACAGGGAAAGATCAGGCGAAGAGTAAACCAGAGAAGAGATGCTTCAATTGCGGCGGAAAAAATCATCTAGGCGCAGTGTCCTCAGAAAGAGAAAGGTGCCAAGTGTTTCCAGTGCGGTCAGTTTGGACATATTGCGGCGCAATGCAATAAAAAAAACAGTAGCGTCAATAAATGTGATGCAATAACACAACAGGACAGTAGAATTTATAAAACAGTCGAGATTAGAGATAAAAAGATAGTAGCGTTATTTGACACTGGTAGTGATTTACACTTAATGGCGGCGAAGCAATATATTAAACTAGGTCTTCCTGCGTTGGTGGGTGCCGAAATAGTATGTAAAGGCATAGGAGAAAATACGGTTACCACATTGGGTAGTTTTGTGAGTAGCGTGTTAATTGACAACGATACATTTGAACTAGTTATACATGTAGTACCTGACACTTGCTTTAATTACGATTTAATATTAGGATTAGATCTTTTGAGCCGTGCGGTAATAAAATTGGATGATACTGCGATATCAATAACGAAACGAAATAATGAAACAGTGAATAAGTCTCTTATTTGTGACGTTCCTGAAATATTTAATATTGAGACAGTTGAGAGTTTTGAGCATCAGAGTAATGAGCAGCATCGAGTAAGCGCAAATAATATAAGTGATGATGAGTTAAAGTCGCGAGTAAAAGAAGCTGTGGATAAATACATTCCGCGAGCAATTAAACAAGTGGACATTAAATTAGATTTAATTTTAAAAGACGACATACCTGTGTATGAACGACCGCGTAGGCTTGCGCCAAGAGAAAGAGAGTTGGTAAACGAACATATACGTAAATGGTTAGAATCGGGTGTCGCTATACCAAGCACGTCCGACTATGCGAGTCCAGTAGTTCTTGTGAATAAAAAAGATGGTAGCACGCGCCTCTGCGTAGATTATCGCAAGCTAAATAAAAAAATTATCAAAGATCGATATCCATTACCGTTGATCGACGATCAATTAGATCGGTTGCAGGGATCCATTTTTTTTAGTGTATTAGATCTGAAGGATGGTTTCTTTCATGTTCCAATTAGCGAGGGTAGCTCTAAATATACCGCGTTTATTGTTCCAGACGGGCATTTTCAATTTTTAAAAACTCCTTTCAGTTTGTGTAACTCACCCGCGATTTTTCAAAAATTTATTAACGCTGTTTTTCGGGAACAGATAGCGAAAGGAAATGTATTAACTTACATGGATGATTTAATAATTCCGTCGAGTACAGAAGAAGAAGGTGTAAATAAACTATGTGAGGTACTGTCAACTGCGAGTGATTATGGCTTACATATTAACTGGAAAAAGTGCCGTTTTCTTGAAAAGCAGATTGAATATTTAGGGCATATAATCGAGAATAAATCTCTTAAACCGTCAGAACGAAAAACTATTGCAGTTAAAAGATTTCCGGTGCCTGCGTGTTGCAAAGATGTGCAAAGTTTCCTTGGTCTTACAGGTTACTTTAGAAAATTTATACCACAGTATGCTACAATAGCGCGTCCGTTGTCAAATTTATTGAAGAAAAATGTTGCGTTTCAATTTGATGAGAAGCAATATCATGCTTTCGAGACGTTAAAAGAAATGTTAATTCGAGAACCGGTACTAAAGCTTTACCGATTATGGAGGCCGATACAGAATTGTATACCGACGCGTCAAAATTAGGTTTCGGTGCTATATTACTCCAGAGAGATACAGACGATCAAAAATTTCATCCGGTTTATTATGCTAGCTGGAAAACGACAGAAGCCGAGTCAAAATATTGTAGCTATGAATTAGAAGTATTAGCTATCATTAAATCATTGCATAAGTTCCGTGTATACCTTTTAGGAATTCCATTTAAAATTATTACAGACTGTCGAGCATTCTCATTAACGATGAATAAAAAAGATTTATGTGTACGCGTTGCCCGATGGGCATTACTACTTGAAGAATTCAATTACACTATTGAACATCGGCCAGGCAAATCAATGCGCCATGTAGACGCACTTAGTAGAAACTTTCCTTTAGCCATGATTGTTGAGGAGGATCATTCGAATCTGGTGACACGAATTTCTAAAGCGCAGCGCGAAGACGATGAATTAAAGTTCGCTTTCGATAAAGTTATGAATAAAAATCAAACCGACGATTTTATATTACAAAATGAAATATTGTATCGAAAATTCAACGACGATTTGTTATTAGTTGTACCTAAAGCACTACAGCATGATGTAATTAAGCAAGCGCATGAGAAGGGGCATTTTTCCACCAGTAAAATAGAATGAATGTTAAAAAAAGAGTTTTGATTCACCAATATGCGAGAAAAAGTTGAGAAAATAATACGTAATTGTTTATCATGTATTTTAGCCGAGCGTAAGCAAGGAAAACCAGAGGGTTTCTTACATACTATTCCTAAAGGCGACGCGCCCCTCGACACATATCATATAGACTATTTAGGTCCAATCGCGAGTACTAAGAAATGTTATGCTCATTTATTTATAGTGGTAGACGGTTTTACAAAATTCGTTTGGTTATATCCTACGCGATCGACGACAACTGTAGAAGTAATATCACGACTAACTAAACAAGCAGCATTATTTGGAAATCCGCGACGAATCATAAGCGACCGTGGAACTGCGTTCACGTCGAAGGAGTTTAAAGACTATTGTACTACCGAAAAAGTTGAGCATGTATTAATAACGACCGGTGTGCCGCGAAGTAATGGGCAAGTAGAAAGAATAAATAGAATTGTTATCCCGTTGTTCACCAAACTCTCAGCGCCACATCCTGAGAATTGGTATAAATATGTTGATCGAGTACAACAGTTTTTAAACTCTACACCATCTAGAAGTACAAAACTAACTCCTTTCGAATTATTGATTGGTCAAACTATGCGTTTACGTGATGATATTGAGTTAAAAGAAATTATCGAAAAAGAAAAGTTATATTTATTTCAAGAAAAACGATTAGAATTGCGCGAAAAAGCGAAGGAAGCTATTGCAAAAATTCAACTTGAGAACCGAAAGACTTATAATCGTAAAAGAAAGCAAGCAAGTAAATATCGAATCGGTGAATTAGTTGCTATCAAGAAGACACAGATTACACCAGGTAGAAAATTTTGTTCAAAATTCCTTGGTCCTTATGAAATTATTAAAATACTGCGAGGCGATCGATACGTGGTTGCAAAAATCGGCGAACACGAAGGACCTCGCACCACGAGTACTTCAGCAGACCACTTAAAAAGATGGTTAATGTCCGAATATGCGAGCGATAATGACTCCGATAATGATTGTCATGACGATACTGTGTTTATTGCATCGGAGGCCGATGCATAATCAGAATGGCCGAGATGTAGGGTTATACAGTCTGTCTATTTTCTTTAAATCATTTATTCCAATATAGCGTGTATCTTAAGTTGCGTATCTAAAGAAGATTAATTTCGTTTCAATAAAGGTGCGATTCTGTAACTGAGGCGATTGTCAGCGCCATCCCCCGATTTTCTTTACCAGTTTTTAGCCAATAAGCGACACACAAGTTTTCGCGCGTTCCGGTGACGTAGATCCTTGTAGGACGTGAGCTTGTTCACACGCGTCATGCGGGCGTCTCTCAATTATACTTTTTACTTTATTAAATGAGTTATTAAGAAGGTGCGTTGTGAGTCTTTGTGAGTTTCTGGCCGTTCCCTTGTATTCCCATAGATACATCTGTACTTTAACATAATATATTATCACAAAAGTAACTGATATTAAAATATCTATATAAATATACAATTTATACTAACTTCGATACATTGCACATCCTCCTTTCTTTTATTTCACTATCTTGTCATATAATATGGATTTTTCCCATAAAATATATCGTTTAAGGGGTAACGCCACTCTAGAATTTTCAAAATAATCAAAAAATTTTTTTTTGTTTAAATGATGCCTTAGAGTCTTAAAAATAATGTACACTTGGTCTCGTAGTGCGATAAAATTTTTAAGTACTTATTTCGAAACCGAAACTGCCTTCGCTCGATTAATAAGAAGAGATTCGTGGTACTCGTGGCAGAAGGCAAAAGAGGCCAGGGTATTGTTAAAATCGGTCAGAAAAGACGCAGAGTAGGAGAATTTGGAAGGTGAAATGTATGGTGCAGGCATTGCCGACTAGAGGTATATAAAAAAAATTTATACTATTTTAGTACTTAAAACTTTAAACGCGTTTTTCTCAAAACAATGTTTTTCAAGTTGGCCGGAAACATAACTCGAACAATTTTTGAACGATTCAATTCAAATTTTAACAGTAGCTTTGTAATTAGATTTTACACAGAAGTACGTAGGAGTTTTTTGATATCTTGTCAACTTTTTTTGTTATAAACAATTTACGATGAAATTTTTTTCTGAAAAATGAATTTTTTCAACAAATAAGCATTATTTTTTCAAAATTCAATATTTTCAAAATCCCCTACGTACTTCTGTAGCCAATTATATATAGTTTACAAAAAATTTTGGTTTTTTGTTCTGGATTGAAAATTGTGGGAGAAACTTTTCCGGCCGTGAAGCCCTTTCAGCGAGAGGTGATCTCGAGTTTCGTATTATGTAGCCGCCATTTTGTTTAAAAATGTTAATTAAAAAATTTTTTTATTTGCTTCAGAACATGTATAATAAACTCCTATAAACAGATTTTCCATTTCCTTTATTGTATCTCCGTAAAAAATTATCAAAAACATGTCTTTTTTTCGAATTCTAGAGTGGCGTTACCCCTTAATTAACTGGTCTTTAAAAATTCTATCTCTAAAGATCTAAGAGGTACCATCCTTATACACTTATTTAATTCTAATGACATGTATGTATCTTTTGTATGTATATATAAACTTACCTTTTTAAAAAAAAAGGTAGAAAAAGCGCTAAGAGTGGGTGCTGCTGGTCATAAAACCATTTGGGCCAGTTTTACCAACGTCAATTACTTAATCGACTGTGAAACTGACCCCAATCACATTTGTTGTTTAGTAGAACCATCTTTAAAAACATACGTGATATTATCCTTATTTACTTAATTCTAATGACATGTATCATTTGTATAAAAGATTTGATATCAATAGTCGGCGCCAAGTTTTAAATTCTAATCTTTAAAAACCTACGTGGTATTATTCTTATTATTTACTTAAATCAATGACATGTATCATTTCAAAAATTCTTAATAAAATTATATAAACTAGTTATGGACTCTTTTTTGTTAAAAACAAATAAACAAACATAAATTAAAGGCTATAAAGAGTCAAACGCAGTTAACAATGCGAAAAAAATTTTTTTAATAATCTTACAAATTAACATTAAGATGCCCCGTCGAACGTTTCGGTCTGCAATTTAGACCATCTTCAGCGACGAAATAATAATAAATCAATACTCCTTTTACTCCGAGTTAGAATGCAAGTAGTAGAATCAATTCTTGTTGAACGACAAAATGTTCCTGTGCACCAACTAGAGGTAAATACATCGAAGATAATGGATGTGGAGTTGTGTAATGAAATTCCGAAAAATCAGAAATATGTCTCTGTTGGTAGACAAAAACATTATTTCATAATTAAATTCACAATTTAATCATACTAGAAAGACTGACTGTAATAAATATGCGTCCGTATTCGACAGTAAAAGACGATACAATCCATGTATCATTTGTATAAAAGATTTGATATCAATAGTCGGCGCCAAGTTATTCTATCTTATTACTTATTTAATTTTAATGACATTTATCATTTGTATATAAGATTTGATATCAACAGTCGGCGCCAAGTTAAATTCTACCAAATTAAAAAGTAAAACACAAGTGGTACCTTTAATCTTTAAGAACTCATACAGTACTATTATTTAAAATCCACTAAATTAAAAAGTAAAACCTAAATGGAATTATCTTTATCTTCATACAATGAAACCTAAGTATATGCCTTTGTATTCTTATTAAAAGATCTTCCTATTCAAAACCAAGTGATTTAATTCTTCTTTAAAAAGATTATATCACAACTAATTTTTAAAAACAAAATGGAAAAAGTTTATTTAAATAGAAAAATTTTTTATGTAAAAACACTTCGCGCTGCTAGCTCTCGATCTTGATGTAATAAAATAAAATAATAAAGATAAGAAACATTTTCACGAGAATTAAAGTATTCAGTGTGTATACAGGGTGATTCAAAATAACCTTTTGTCCTTAAAGGGACGTATTCTTGGCGGTATTCTAAGACGATTTTTTCTTTGGCAAAAATTCGTCCAAAGCTTAGTTTTTAAATTATAAAGAGAAATAGTTAGCGTATCACAAGTCGAATACAGAAGGTAACCAGGGGCGGCGACGCTCACCGATGCATGCGGGTACTTACGGGGTCTGTCAGGCTCAACAGTACACACGCCTACAGTTTACATTCAAATTCTCTCTCTCTCCCTCTCTCTCTCTCACACGCACGCACGCACGTCACACACACATGCTTACGCATTTACTTTTACTCAGTTATCTACAGTAATTATTACTAACTTTAACTTGAAAATGATATCGATGCATTTGTCATCTTGTTTTGTAAGATTCTAATAAAAATTAACTGTTACAGAATTTTTGGTACAAATGTAAAGTAATACCGCGAAGTTAACATAAGTATTTGCAAATCGCGAATTTCCATTACTCATACAAATGTAAAATTTTAAGCAAATATCAGATTATTTAAATATTATTTTCAAGTTAATATTATTGAGCGTAATTAAAGGCGTAGATGTGTATGTGTATGTGCGTGGGAAAGTGCGAATGAAAGAGAGAGAGAGCAAGTTGATACAAGTTCTAACGTGTATACTCACGCATTATTCTGTACGGCTATCTGCTGATTCCTCCTGCGATGAAACAGACCCGTTTTAAGTAATCCGGTGACAATCTTTTCCTCTTTACTTCTTATATTAAATCACGTCACTACACACTCACGCACTCTGTTCACTCACTTGACTGAAAAACCGTACAATTTATTACCGAATTGATCAATTAATCACTAAAAAAAACTCTGATTACTCGATCACTACTAATTACTCAACGCGTGAAAATGAATCGAAGAAAGAAACACATGTTACGTGACGAACACACAACGTGTGTTTACTCGACGGTAGCGAACAACTGACTGATTTTACTGGTTACTGCTATGGTAACACTGTCGGATGTGATTGGTTGAAGTGTTAGAAGTCGGGATGCGGCAATTCAAAAATGAAAATATCAATTAATATGATTTAGATTAACACAATTTATTGTGAAAAACGTTGCAAATGCAAATTCTTTGTTATACATTAAAAATTGTAAAAATAAAATTAATTTTTTCAGTATTTTATTTTATTTTCGATTTTTTTAAATTTGTGAACTTGAAGAGAATATTCCTCAGAGAGAGAGAATAAATTTGCGAACTCGAAGAGAATATTCCTCAGAATAAATTTGCGAACTCGAAGAGAATAATCCTCAGAATAAATTTGCGAACTCGAAGAGAATATTCCTCAGAATAAATTTGCGAACTCGAAGAGAATAATCCTCAGAATAAATTTGCGAACTCGAAGAGAATATTCCTCAGAATAAAATGTTTGGTTGCCCTGAAAAGGGCAGATTAAATATTATCTAGCAGAACTTTCTTCATAAAAGATGTTCAAAGTGGCCACCATCCATTGCGATACAAGCTCTCATGCGTCTCAGTAAATTCGTTTGAGTCTTCTGCAGCATATCCTCGTCGATACTCCAAATGGCATGATGAAGTTTGGCATTCAGATCTTCGACATCCTCGGGAAGCTTTCTATAAATAACTTCTTTACAATATCCCCACAGGAAAAAATCCAATGGATTAAGATCGGGAGATCTTGCGGGCCAAGGTATCGGGCCATATCGGCCCATCCTACGTCCAGGAAATTACTCGTTTAAATAGTCAGTAACGACTCTAGCGTTATGCGGTCCAGCACCGTCTTGTTGGAATATAATTTTATTTCTCTGTGCTAACGGCACTTCTTCCAAAAAATCTGGAAGATTTTCTGCCAAAAGGTCCTTGTACGCCACGCCAGTCAAAATATTTGGCAAAATTACTGGACCCAGTATGTTCGTACCCATGATGCCTGCCCAGACGTTAATTTTCCATCGGACTTGAAAATTTCTGAGTCGAGTGACTCTAGGATTTTCGTCACTCCACATATGCATATTATGAGAGTTAAACATTCCTTCTTGTGTGAACAGCGATTCGTCGCTAAATATCACACCAGAAAGAAATTCCGGCTCTTCGTCTACTCTTAGAAAATTTTCACAAAATCTTTTCCTACGAGGACAGTCTTCTTCTCGTAGGTGTTGCACAAGATTGTAATGATAAGCGTGCAGTTTTTCGTCTTTCAGCACCCTCTGTACTGTGGAGTAAGTCAGACCGTGCTGTCGAGCCAGGATCCGTATACTTGTTTCAGGCTCTTGTTCGACATCATGGAGAATTGTTTCCACATTTCTCGCATTTCTTTCGTCGCGATGTCTACCGCAGTCATTTTTATTCGGTAAAACGCTTCCCGTTTCGAACAATCTTTGGGCTGCTGCAAGTATAACGGCGGCCGATGGATATCTTGCTCGATTTCGATAAAGTTCCGCATATCTTCTTGCTGCAGGATAATGCTGTCCCTGGCACTCTCCAAGTGCCATTAGCATGTCGTAGTATTCTTCGTATGTATATGCTGCCATTCTGCTGATAACGCTTCTGACGATCGAAGGATTATTGACCGCAGTATCGATCGTTCGTCTTATTT
>NW_017278955.1:0-1761 GCF_001594065.2 Cyphomyrmex costatus | reverse complement strand
TCGAAAAAAAGACATGTTTTTGATAATTTTTTACGGAGATACAATAAAGGAAATGGAAAATCTGTTTATAGGAGTTTATTATACATGTTCTGAAGCAAATAAAAAAATTTTTTAATTAACATTTTTAAACAAAATGGCGGCTACATAATACGAAACTCGAGATCACCTCTCGCTGAAAGGGCTTCACGGCCGGAAAAGTTTCTCCCACAATTTTCAATCCAGAACAAAAAACCAAAATTTTTTGTAAACTATATATAATTGGCTACAGAAGTACGTAGGGGATTTTGAAAATATTGAATTTTGAAAAAATAATGCTTATTTGTTGAAAAAATTCATTTTTCAGAAAAAAATTTCATCGTAAATTGTTTATAACAAAAAAAGTTGACAAGATATCAAAAAACTCCTACGTACTTCTGTGTAAAATCTAATTACAAAGCTACTGTTAAAATTTGAATTGAATCGTTCAAAAATTGTTCGAGTTATGTTTCCGGCCAAGTTGAAAAACATTGTTTTGAGAAAAACGCGTTTAAAGTTTTAAGTACTAAAATAGTATAAATTTTTTTTATATACCTCTAGTCGGCAATGCCTACACCATACATTTCACCTTCCAAATTCTCCTACTCTGCGTCTTTTCTGATCGATTTTAACAATACCCTGGCCTCTTTTGCCTTCTGCCACGAGTACCACGAATCTCTTCTTATTAATCGAGCGAAGGCAGTTTCGGTTTCGAAATAAGTACTTGAAAATTTTATCGCACTACGAGATCAAGTGTACATTATTTTTAAGACTCTAAGGCATCATTTAAACAAAAAAAAATTTTTTGATTATTTTGAAAATTCTATAGTGGCGTTACCCCTTAAACGATATATTTTATGGGAAAAATCCATATTATATGACAAGATAGTGAAATAAAAGAAAGGAGGATGTGCAATGTATCGAAGTTAGTATAAATTGTATATTTATATAGATATTTTAATATCAGTTACTTTTGTGATAATATATTATGTTAAAGTACAGATGTATCAAAAATATATATAATAAATGATTTAAAGAATGATTTAAAAATATATTGTACATATATGAAGGAGAGCGAAAATGATGAGTAGTAGGGCGAGTCGGGGAGAAAGAAGGGGGAGGTAATGCAGTGAGTCGAAGTTTTAATGATTACGGTTGGATACCATCATCACTCCTTTTATCTCCTTTATGTGGAGCATAGGACGTCTACGAGTCTCCTCCATCTTACTCTATTTTGGGCAATCGTTTTTATTTCTGCCCAGCATTTTCCAATAGATTTAATTTCATTATCTATTGTTCTCCTCCAAGACATGGCAGGTCTCCCTCTTTTGCGCTTTCCTTGCGGATTGTATTCCATAGCCATGCGAGCTATGTTATGCGGATGTTTTCTTAGAGTATGGCCGATCCATTTCCATTTTCTGCGGCGGATTTCAGTGCCTATTTTTTCTTGCTTGGAGGCGCGCAGTAGTTCTTCATTAGTTGGCAAGTTTGGCCAGAACAGTCTCAGAATTCGTCGCAGACATTTGTTCACGAAGACCTGAAGTTTGTTTATCAGTCCATCTGTGTTTTTCCAGGTCTCGCAACCGTATAGCAGCACAGATTTGATGCAAGCATTGAATAAACGAAGCTTATGTTTGTTAGACATCTTTGAGGTTCTCCATATTTTATTAAGTCTGAAGAAGGCTTGTCTATTCTTTTGCTAACATCGATGTTGGTTCCTCCGTCTTTGGCAATTACGCAACCAAG
>NW_017278954.1:0-629 GCF_001594065.2 Cyphomyrmex costatus | reverse complement strand
TTTTTATAGATACGCTGTATTAATATTGTAAACTTGAAATTTATTTATAAAAATATCTTATTACTATTCGATTTAGACCAAATTTCTTTATACTAATAATTTTATTGACTATTCCGATTCCATTCGACTACAATATCTAATTAAATGAAGACTGCGTTAATTAATAATAATTTTATTCTGTAGACATATGTTGTTTTTTTAAATATTTTTGTGAACATTGATAATGATCGGTGTCGAAACGTTAGCCCTATTTTATATTGATTGATTTTTAAATTTATTGAGCCTTGTTATATACATATTTTTTAAAGTGTTATTGTTTTAAATATCAACATTTGGCTCTTGGCCCTTCATTTATTTCTTATGTTTAATAATTTTATATTTTTATATAAAATTCGTAATAACGTGTTTGCATTAATAGATATCGTCGCCGTGAGTATAGCTATAATATTCAGAGTTATAATTTTTTTAATATAAACGTAGATGACAGCATTGTAAAAGTCCTTGAGTGACAAACTAACTTTGCGTGCGTGTGTACATATAATTTCAAAACTTATAGATAACACAATTAACCATTTTGTTTGCGGTTATCGATTTTAAATAGACTCGTAATCGAAAGTTCAAATCAATAT
>NW_017278953.1:1551-2500 GCF_001594065.2 Cyphomyrmex costatus | reverse complement strand
GGCAGCATTTTGCGGTTACAGGTTTTAGGCCGTCATGTCCTCTCTCAGGTTTCTCTCTGACATAACCTTTCTCATATTATATTGTTGATTCCGTTGATCCCAGAGAGAAACATGAAAATGACGAAAAAAATGTTGTTCACTGAGCAAATTTAGAAGAATATGTTATATAAATGGTGCCTAAGTTAATTGGTTAGGTTAGGTTGAGACAAATATAGCACTCTATTATATTAATAGAAATTTTACTATCATTAGTTAAATAGGTTTGTATAATAATTATTTGAATAAATTTGATATATTTTCAATATTATTTCAAAATAAAATATAATTTTATCTCATATGTTTATGATTGCGCCTTCTGACTTGTTTATTTACACTTGCGACTGTCAAGAGCGCTTCTCTTTCTCTCTCAAGGTAGAAAGAGATGCAACGGGTTTAGTTAAACTGCCAACTTCCGGCTTCAAGCTAAGAACAGAATGCTCGGTCTATGTATATATGTCGTTGGTCATATTCTTTCAGCCTGTGCGCAGTCCATACTATATGTCGATGATAGAGATACACGTTTAGAGAACGTGCAAATACTTGCAAAGTAATGATCCTATAATTCTGTCTTCTAAGTTAGTATATATGTATATTCGCTAAGAATATAATTTGATATTCTTTGATATTATGAATGCAATATATATACACTAGATAATGTAAATATTGATTGTTCTAAATTTATATATGTGACTATTTTTTATTTCAACCCACAGATGTCTATACTATACTAGATCGCTAACACAGCCGAAAGATGGTTATCACGAGAGACCTGATTATAGATCGAGGAGAGGAGTGTAAGATTGAGAAACACGCAGATATCGCTCTCTTTGCGGATTGTTGTTGTGTAGGGGAGTCGTAAAGACGTCCCCGGTGCCTGGGCTATCCAGCGGTTTTTTGTTTACCTCAGTAC
>NW_017278953.1:0-382 GCF_001594065.2 Cyphomyrmex costatus | reverse complement strand
TCGAGCCAAAATCATAAGGAAAATATACCCGGTAGAAAGCAGCATTTCAAGCCGCCCGGCCGGCAGGAGACAGACAAGGAAAATGACTCTGCTCAATACGAGGTTTTAAATAATGTATATCAGAGTCGTCAGGCCAGCAGAGAATTCAACAAGACACATAAGGAAAATTGCGACTTTTTCTTCGGCGGCAGGAACCAAAATTTCTCCTCTAATGGCGTGGCGCTGAGGCCGGATCTCTACGAAACTCAGGAGGGGCCTTCCGACAAGAGCTTTTCTACTGCAACGAGGAAAACAACGGAAAATGTAGCTTCAGAAGCGCCAAAATCCGAAAAGATTGACTCACATCGACATACGTTTAAGGACATTACAAATACGGCGGGTA
>NW_017278952.1:0-517 GCF_001594065.2 Cyphomyrmex costatus | reverse complement strand
AAAAAATCTTAAAAATTTAACGTGCTCTAAATCATTTTCTTCATCATTGTTGTAACTTGTAGTCTTCGAGCAGGAGAAATTTGAATGATTGTAATAACTTTTAAATTTTGTTTAACAAGATGAGGATTTGGAATAGGTTGCTTGCATCTTATAAGAGAAAAAATATTTTCGAGGCAATCTCGTGTAAAACGTCCTGTTAATAAAAAGTCGTATCCTCTTTTATTTAAAAAATATTGTTGCAATCTAATTATGCTTTCTGTTGTCATTATTACTCCAGATTGAACTGGCTTCCAGTGTCCTTTTTGTCCTACTAACATATATAGAACGAAACACTTGATGGGTTTTTCTTAAATGAGCAATAGTTTCATTATACATGTTAATATTAGATTTGCTGAGAGCTGAAGCACGTGATCTATTTGTCATAACGTCAAACCAGCGATGCACAAGACCGTTAAAAAAAAGCTGTCGTTTTGTAAGAATCATTACCTGTGTAATTAGTATATGCTTTTAATGCAGT
>NW_017278951.1:0-538 GCF_001594065.2 Cyphomyrmex costatus | reverse complement strand
TGCTAGCGCGACTATACCAAGTGAATCTTGGTATAGTTTGTTAAACTTTTCTGGTGGGTAACTAGTACCCTAAACAAAAAAAAACAAATATCGATCTCGTCTTTATCGACGGTTGAACAGTAAAGGAAATGCCTTGCTGGCAAAAGATAAGGCGCGTGGCCTTTCGCCATTTTGCGATTAATCTAGAAACAAAAATCTGCCTTATGCGCAGTTGATCTGACTTTACGCCAAATGCCATCATACGGCTAAATACAATTATGGCCTCCTAACGCTATTCATACTAATAATAATAATAATAATACTAATTAACAAAATAATAATACTGCCATTATGCGGCTACGCGCTGAATACCAATGCCCCTCGAGGGCAAGTAAAGGGATCCGAGGGGCGGACGAGCATGCATCCATGCCGGTCGCAACGTCACTGGAGGGGAGGGGAATGACGTCACAGGACTAGGGAATATGACGTCAGAGGGCGAGGGGTATGACATCACGGGAGGGGGAGGATGACGCAGTAGGGGATGACGGGCAGGAAAATG
>NW_017278950.1:0-546 GCF_001594065.2 Cyphomyrmex costatus | reverse complement strand
TCCCTATCGGGTCATTATCAATGCCACATTATATAAAAATTATTTAGAAAACAGAAACACATACAAATAATTGACGCATATAAAATAAAAAGATGTGTAACTGATAAAACGCATGGTCAACAAATAAAAATTAACAGACATGGGTATCTTCATCTCTCTCACTTGTCGCATGTCAATTTAGTCTCAAATATTAAAGGCATTTCTTGAAAATTAATCGTACTCTCTTTCACTAGTCGTTGTGGAAGTTCGAATATCAAATCAATTGCAAGTGTAAATAACCGTATATGTGTGCGTAAGAGAAATTGCATTATCTGTTAAATTATATATATAATGTAAATCACAAATTGAAAAAAAATCCCGAAGTATTAAATATAATCATACATATGTGTATAAGAATAAAATTAAAAATTTTTTATTTTGTAACGCACATATATATTATACTACTTAATTTAATGATAATTAAATTAAGTTTAAAAACTCTTCAAAAACAAATATTATTTAAAAACAAATATTATTTTAAATTTCAGAATGTGTTAGATAATTTTA
>NW_017278949.1:0-485 GCF_001594065.2 Cyphomyrmex costatus | reverse complement strand
CGTTGACAGCTAATCGATATAAAATAAAATATGCTAGCAAGCGCCGTCTGCCGTTTAAAATGTGAAAAGGACAACAATTTAACGCCGTCTATCGTTTAAAACGTGAAAAGGACAACGTTTCCGATGTTAAAATTTTTAATATTTCATTTCATCTTCACATCGAGATATTTTCCTTCGTAGGGTACGTAGACAATAAAAACATATTTATAATATAATTTAAACACTAAAACTAAATTACGGATATATAAAAGTTGATAAATTCAGCTATTTATTGTGAGATCCGATAATCTCGGGTACACGGAACTCATCGACTCGCGTAAAGATACACGTGCGGTCTCGCGCTTCGCGTTCACTTGGCGCGAGACACTACCATGTCTCTTGATACCAAAAGTTGACGTCACTGATATGACGTCAGCTAGATCTTACATTGACGTCATATATATGACCATTACTAATCAATTATTTTTTGTTATTATTTGTGTATT
>NW_017278948.1:0-629 GCF_001594065.2 Cyphomyrmex costatus | reverse complement strand
GCACAATTTCGACGAATAATGGCGAACTTCACGTGTCCAGACTCTTATTAGAGGGTCACTAGCCGAAACGTATAGTAATCTTATATATGATATTTTTTAATTGTGATTAAATAAATATTTTTTATAATTTCGCACTACTAACAGCGATTTTACTCTCATTAGTCTATTTATTCTATTTATTTGAAATTTTCGAGAGTCGATTTTTATATTTAATAGGTGATATTCTTTGCAATATATTAGAATAAATAAAAAAAAAAGAAAGAATTTAACGAATTTATTGGCTCGTAGCCCTCTGTTTCTCTCCATTAGTTTTAAATTTATTGAGCCTTATTACAATCGACATTTTTATTTTTTTAAATTTTTAGTTTTTTTTTAGTTTATATAGTTTCTTAGTTTTGTTGTTAATTTTTTTAGTTTTTAATATTTCAGTTTTTTATTTTTTTTATTACCTTTGTCAATTTTTTTTTAGTTTATAATTTTATATCATTAACTTTTTAATTTCTTATGTTAGTTTTTATCAATTATATTTTTAATTTAATTTTATACTTTAAAAGCTTTGTTTTTTAATTTTATTTAATTAAAATTTTTTTTTTAAGGTTATGTCTTAAATTTATTTTTAAAATTCTTTT
>NW_017278947.1:0-670 GCF_001594065.2 Cyphomyrmex costatus | reverse complement strand
AAAGATCACTGGAAATATTTACGGGACGCATACATGAAAGCAAGAAAAGTAAGCAAACAGTATATTCCCAGTGGATCCTCAACAGATTCTGCAAAAGCAATAAAAAAACATTTGTTTCGCTTCTTTGAGCGAATGAAATTTTTGGAAATTTTTGTACAAACAGAATCGTAAGTTGCGACATGTATGTTTGATACAAGAAAACTGGGGTGTATATTAATTGCACACGAGCCAGTTGAGCACAAGCCAATTACAACGCTAGAAAAGAAATTTCCCTACGCAGAAGTTGCTGTGATAGGCAGTGGGCAATAGCTATAGTGTGCAAGTGAACCGCTCCCGAAAACTGAACATAATACATAATATGTAATATATTAAATTGAAAATCTAATGTATCCTTTTATTACAGTACTATTTCGTCTCTGCCACTTTCATCTACTGCTTCTTCTTCTTCGGAGTCTCTAAATGTATCAGTATATTCACACAACACACACACACCACAACAGGAAAACATCGCTCCATTCAGAAATGAAAATGATATGGACTTGAATACAATAGTGTCACCATCCTCATCTCCAGGTGCTTTCCACACTACGCTAAACAGAACATCAAAGAATGCATACGTAAAACCACCAGTCAAGCGTAATCTATTAGCATCAAGTTCATTACCGATGAG
>NW_017278946.1:0-721 GCF_001594065.2 Cyphomyrmex costatus | reverse complement strand
GTTTATAATAATAATGTTAAATCATTATTATTTCGTATATATGCAACAAAAGAATATATAATTCATGTATGTTTACTTTGAACTGGCATCTTCAATAGTATATGAGTCATTTTTCATGGTAATAAAGTATCCTCACAATATTAGTTATTAATTATAATAATATTTTGTAAATGTATGCTTATGAAGGTACACGTGATTGAAAACTGGTTCTTTTAAAATTATTACTGATCTTTTGTAATTTATTTTTTAAATATAAAAAACTGTTATAGTTTGATCTCTCACCTAGTTCAAGATTTTAGAGTGTAAGTTAACCAGTTTTTAATCACATATATCTTCATAAGTATACGTTTACAAATTATTATTCTAATTAATAATTAATATCGTGAGAAAAGATTGTTCTGATTATACCAAAAGAATTTATTACGTTTATTAGCTTAGTTGATACGTATGTAATATTTTGACATTGGAATAAATACATATTCACTTTCATTGCATTATTTTTCAAATATGAAATGTATTACGTTAAAATATAAAAAAATATTTGAGGTAAAAATTCCCTACGTTAGGGAGAAATCCCTACTTTTAACCACACTGCGGAGAGGGTCTCGTCGAATCTTTTGTGTCGCTTCGGTTTCTTACCTGCGACCGTTATACACACGTATACAGGGTGGGCGAGAATAACCGCCAAATATTTCACGGGTGGGTAGAACAGACTATACTG
>NW_017278945.1:0-943 GCF_001594065.2 Cyphomyrmex costatus | reverse complement strand
CAGAAATCTTGGACTGAACGCTGAACCAACTCCCATCTATCAAGGCGATTGATTTTGATATCGGATAAATCGTTGTCCGGGAGGCTAGTAGGAGGTCCTCCCATAAGGAAATGTCCTGGTGTCAAAGGTTGTAAATCAGAGGGATCGGATGATAAAGGCGACAGCGGCCTTGAATTTAAACATGCTTCGATCTGCACTAGAAATGTTGTAAGCTCCTCAAATGTAAATAAAGTGTTGCCCATAACTCGACGAAGATGATACTTGCAAGATTTGACTCCTGCTTCCCACAGGCCTCCTAAGTGCGGAGAATAGGGAGGTATAAAGCACCACTCTATGCCTCTTTCCTGTAAGGCGTCTCCAACATCTCCATCAATGGAAGTGCGAATGAAGGTGTAGAGCTCTTTCAATTCGCCTTTAGCACCCACAAAATTAGTGACATTATCGCTGCAAATCTTGCGTGGTAATTCACGCCGGCCAATGAAACGGCGTAACGCTGCCAAAAAGGCTGATGTAGACAGCTCACTTGTAGCTTCGAGATGAATAGCTCAAGTAGCAAAACAAACAAATAGCGCTATGTAAGACTTACATGTCTTTCTACCTCGTCCTTTGTTGACGAGAGAGGTAATTGGACCTGCAAAATTGACGCCAGTAATAGTAAATGGTCTGGACGGTTGAACTCTGTCGCGCGATAGGGACCTGATAGGGACCCCATTGCTTGTGTCAATCCCCTAGGATTGTTTCTAGTACACCAGACGCAGGATCGGCAGACTTGGCGTACCAAACTCTTTGCCTTCAATGGCCAATATCGCTGCCGTATTGTGGCCAATAATAATTGCTGACTGGCATGCAATAAGGCGCGATGTTCCCTCTCGATTAGCAAACGTGTGATTCTAGACTGCCTAGGTAGTAAAATAGGATGTTTCCTTTCAAAATTCCAGGAGGT
>NW_017278944.1:5547-5916 GCF_001594065.2 Cyphomyrmex costatus | reverse complement strand
GCACTTTGATCCAGCTTTGACCGTTATAGGCGTTTAATTCCTTCATTGTTTGTAGACAATTTAAGGTCGATACAAAAATTAGTTCATTAATACTAATGAAAACATAATCTGTTTAGGTAATTAAAGAAGAAAAAACCCATAATTCATATAGATGTGACTTGTTTCTATACAAAATCAGTTAAAAACGAATTCTACAAATGTGAAAACAAAATTCTTATGATGTTATTTTATAAATTACGTAGTTTATGTAATAGTAGCTATATTAGTGATAATATTAAGTCCTTTTATATGTTTGTAGTTTTCTAAAACTATTTTATTTATATTTTCCTGTTTCTTATTTTTCTTATAATACGGTTTTAAAAATAAAAT
>NW_017278944.1:0-4526 GCF_001594065.2 Cyphomyrmex costatus | reverse complement strand
TTATACTCGACCGCCAGTCTCGCTCGCAATACTTCGGCCGGTCGCGGTATTTTCCGCCGATCGGCTTCTCGTGGGAGAAGATTTCCGATCGGCGGTCCCCGACGACGGTCGGTACTTTTCGGCGAGACTGGCGGTTCTAACGGGAGCTGCTGTTCCTGCGAATTACTCCAACATACGAGCAGGCGCCTCGCTCCTACTCCCGTTGGCACCACGCGGGAACGATGCATTTGGGGGGGCATCGTTACAAGGTTAATTATTGCAAAATTCTTAACAGTATTATAAAAATTGCTATAGAGCATCGATAGAAGACACTTTCCAGTTTACATTTATATCTTCAAAGATTTATTTTCTGCTTTTGTCTAAAAAATATAGTCTAAAAACAAAGTAGTATGTCGGTATCGCTGACCTTCCTCTACTTAAAAAGTATGAATCAGCAATACAGTGTGAATGAATGCATAAAATATAATTTATATTACTAATCTTTTTAAATTGTTTCAAAACATTTATATTAATTAATATGGGGCCATTATGGTGTTCTATAAAATGCTTTAATATTAAGTTATTACTTTCACGATAATAATCATTTGTTAAAAATCTTTCATGTATCCTACGACATACTTGTTCAAGTGGTTTTCGAGACGATTTTATTAACTTTTTCAATGAGCCTAGATTATTTTCAAATGGAAAACAAGAACAATTATCTAAAGATCCATATATTTCTGCATCATTTGTTAAATGACATAATATATGGACATTATAGACAAGAAACTTAGGACCATAAATTTGTTCTGCATGGTTAACAAAAGTTTCAAGTAATTTATGAGCTAATGGTAAACCTAAATTATTAATATTGATTTTTGAAAGCAGGATAGACATGGCTGTATGAAATAATAAAAAATGCTCATAAATTGCTATATCAAGTACACTTCCCAAAACAACAGGTCCTAAGTAAATTAAGAAACTTCTAAGTTCAGTTGCTTTCCTCCTACACAATTCTGTTAAACTTCGTGGTTTTCGATTGAATTCAGAAGGCATAAATGAATTAAAGGCCACTAAATTTTTAGATACCAAGTCGATTAAACGATAACATAATCTGACATTACCCTTACCACTTATCCAAGTATTCAATAGCTTTTTTGTAACACCTAAACACACTGCATGCATATAATCAAGTGGAAACTGTGTTACCATTCCACATTTTAATTGAAGAAGAGGTGAAGTGTCAATATGATGGTCTCCATCTAGTTGTAACAAAAATGACTCATCTGTTCTTTTTATTGCATTAGTACCTCTTAGAATAATACGTCCCTCGAAATATTCACCTTCTTCTTCACATCTTTCGCAACAAGAATAAACATTATGACTTTTTATTTGTTTTATGTAAGCTCGGGTAGGAGCGTCACATATAAAACTATGAATTCTTATGTTAAAATATCTATCATTTGTCTTAAGTCCATTTTCTAGCAAAAAAGAAAGTTCTTCTATAAAATCTTTTAAATATAGATGTAAAGGATATGGTTTAGATAACAAGAATCAGGCTAATGAGAGCTATTTCAGCTGTTGTTAGTGCGATCATATATAAGATATATATAAGATATATATATAGCTTCAAAAATTGTGATATTACTACGGTAGTTGATTAGATTTGCGTTTTAAGTTTGACGAACGTTCGGCGCGCAATGGGGGGGAACTACTTACGTAGTATATAATATTCACACTTTAATATATCTTATATATGATCGCACTAACAACAGCTGAAATAGCTCTCATTAGCCTGATTATTCTTGTTATTTGAACCTTTCGAGAGTTTTCTTTAATTGATTTGTTGATATGGTTTAGACTGGCCATAAAAAACTCCTATAACAAATGGAGGCATTTGCATATTTTTTATAAGATCTAAAATAGGCCATAAATGTTTGTTTGTACTATTAAATAAAGGAAGGCCTTTCATATTAAAGCTAAGCTTAATAGTATTTCCAACATAAAATTTAGAAATATGCTGTAAATTTTGTATGAGACCAATATGACAGTATTCTCCAGTATCTAATTTCTTTTTATTAATAACAACAGAGGAGTTTGTAACAAAGTTCTAGAATCTAAGGGTAATTCAGGATGAAAATCATGTAAAATATGTAAAAGATCAGTTAATACTGAGTGAGTTATATTATTATGTTTTACAACAGCCCAATACTTTATTAGTTGAGGAAGATTAGAATGGGATGTGCTTTCATCTTCTATATCATTAATTCCATTTTTTAAATCGCAACTTAAAAGTAAGGAAGACTGATTTTTAATATGCTCATTATCAGAAGAGATTGTGTCATTGTCGATAGTGTTATCAAACGTTATTTCTTTATTTGTGTCATAATCTTGTTCTAGTATTTCATTATGCTTAACATTTTTTACTTGATTATGCTCTTGAGAATTAGACACAATCAATTCTTTCAACAAATTTACCTTTTCATTAACAATTCTTCGATATCATTGTCGATTTCCAACGTAAGACTTTCTATACAACATTTGAGACATGATAGATTTAATCTTTTTTCTTGTTTTTTATACGTTGAGGAGCGTGCTTTAGCCAGACTTTTATTGAATCTTCAATGGCTTGATTAGTAGCTCCTGGTGTCGTAGCTTTAATTGCGTCTGGAAGCAAATTGATATGTTAAAAGATATAAAATTGCTTAGAAGTTTTTTTATCTATAAATTTTTTTTAATTTTAACGATATTATTCATTTTATTATTAATTATTTAAAATCAAATATTTTTTCCATAACAAATATTTAAGAAATGACTTACTTATAACGATATTTTTTATCAATAAAGCAGAAAAAGGTTTCTTTTGTAATCGTTTTCCATAAAAACTATATTTTTGGCAGAAATCATCAGTAAACAATTGCTTTAAAATTTTATTAGTTTTGTTTGCAATGTCTCGACCTCCTAAACTGAATAAAAATGAGCACTACAAGCAAAATTAAATCTCATAAAAGATAAATTATTTTTAAACTGGCTTAACATTAGTATTTAGAAAGCATCATATATGTCTACACACACGATACTTTTTTAAATATTAATGTTAAGTCATTACACAAACAGATCACACACACACGTACAGTAAAATCAACAGAAGATATAAATAATATATTCAATATTTACCAAAAAAAAAAAAAAAAAAATTAGAAAAATTAGTTTCATCTATAATGAATCTTTCTAAAACATCTACATTGTCACTTGATCGTAATAGTAGATCAACAGGTAAATTTTCCGGTAAAGAAAAAATGACACCACCTTTTATTTGAGAATTTTTTCTAATATGAGTCAATATCTGATTATTTTGTTCTTTAATAGTAATAAGAACATTAAGTATTTTATTATTTCAGGGTTACGTTCAGAATCATCATCCGAGTGCATCCAGGTGTCGTGTTATTCTTGTTTATCATTCGTGAACAACAAGGATAAAACAACATCTGGGTGCATCAGGACGACGATTCTGAACGCACCCCTGTCAGGGCTCGGCAAGAAATGCAACTTTCGGCCGTTTTTCGAATCGACTCCGCCTACCGCTGTCCCCCTTACCTCACCACCCGCGCGCAATCCAAATGCCGCGCGACACTTAGGATCGTACTAAGACGGTTATAGACGTAAGGAGCATTCGTTCGGGGCGCTCGATAAGCTTTAATCTTCATTCTATCTTTTTTTTCGCTCATTACATACGAAACTAATAGTGAATTCGGTTGAACGTACTAGTGCATATTAGTGTACATTAAAGCCGTTATACACAGATTTAATCCGTGTAAAAATTTAAATGCAAATATTCGAATTACAAAATACAGATTTTACATAACGGCACAATAACGTCTATTGCAGATCTTATGGTTTAATTCCGTTTTTATATTTATATTAAACATACATTTTTATACTTTCAATTTGTGTACGATTTTAATGTGCGTCAGTGCTCACACGTTGCGTTGTTCTATCTTACAGCGAATTCGATTGGATCCACTCAGTGCACACTGTCGCACTTAAAATCGTACACAAATTGAAAGTATAAAAATGTATGTTTAATATAAATATAAAAACGGAATTAAACCATGAGATCTGCAATAGATGTTATTGTGCCGTTATGTAAAATCTGTATTTTGTAATTAATTCGAATATTTGCATTTAAACTTTTACACGGATTAAATCTGTGTATAACGGCTTTAATGTACACTAATATGCACTAGTACGTTCAACCGAATTCACTATTAGTTTCGTATGTAATGAGCGAAAAAGAGATAGAATGAAGATTACAGCTTGTCGAGCGCCCCGAACGAATGCTCCTTACATCTATGAGCGTCTTAGTAAGATTTTAAGTGTCGCGCGGCATTTGGATTACGCGCGGGTGGTGAGGTAAGGGGGACAGCGGTAGGCGGAGTCGATTCGAAAAACGGCCGAAAGTTGCATTTCTTGCCGAGCCTTGTCTTAGATATTTCCATCTTTTCATTTACTACGTTTACACGGTTCGATTTACGCCGAAGTTATAA
>NW_017278943.1:0-328 GCF_001594065.2 Cyphomyrmex costatus | reverse complement strand
GACATAGTTTCCTTTCACAGCTCGATACACCTGATCCAACGATTCTTCAACTTTTTCAAGCCGACCGAATAATATGATTTGTTCAACCTTTTAAAATAAGCCTCCGTTTCGGCGATGAGTTGCTCTCTGGTGATAAATCTCTTTCCTCCAAACCATTTCTTCAAATTTGGAAACAGAAAATAGCCGCAGGGGACTAAATCTAACAAATATGCTGAATAGGAAAGCAATTATTCGTAACGGAATTCGTTGAATTTGGCCATGGATTTGGATGCCGGGCATGTATAAATCCGTGCATTGTCTTGATGTAAGAGCAGTTTCTTCTTCGCCA
>NW_017278942.1:0-1340 GCF_001594065.2 Cyphomyrmex costatus | reverse complement strand
TTTCGGGTCAACGAACTTTTTGGTGACATACTGGTCATAATCCGTTTGGGGGCCGATTGACCCATTCTTAACCTGCTAGAGCCTTTGCTGAAAACAGATCTTGTAAAATCTTGCTGCAAACCTTGTTAGCAGAAAGTATAAAAATTGGCAACAAGATTTGATATATCAAATAATGTTGACAATTCGCTAACAAATACGTAACGAAATTTGATGTCATAATTTGGCAGCAAATTGGTAGCAAAATGCGAGCAAATATATTCATACAAATTGGCAACAAATTGGCGACAAACTTTGCGTAGTGCTGTTTGACAACAAATTGGTAGCAAACTTTGTATAGCATTATTTGCCGACAAATTGAGAGCAAATTGGCAGTAAACTTTGCGTAGCGTTATTTGATGATAAATTTACAGCAAAAATTTGTCACTTTCATACACGGCTCCGCCACGAGATGAACTTGCTTCCCGTAAAAAGAAAACGTTTAGGAGTCTGTATAAGAATTGATGTATACAATAAACACCAAATATACATACAATATAACGTGGAAGTAACAATTAATGTAACGGATGTTACACTCTATTTATATTATAGGTGTATAACGTGGAAGTAATAAGTAATATAACGAATGTTACACTCTATTTACATTATAGTTATATAATCTTATTTTATATATATAATATGACCAGGTTACGAAACTATTACATTATTCTGTTATTTATATGTTATAATAAACAAACAGCAATATAACGGCATTTGTTATGTGTTATATAACAATTGTTTCGTTGATATTATATTAATACTATATAATATGAATTATGATGTTCTAAGCTCTCTTACAATCTTTTATCCGCGATGCAGCGTTGCGAAGCTTTGCGGCAGTTAAGGACGTTCACCGGCTAATCGATTTCTATACAAAATGCTTCAAATTTTAACTACATGCTATTAATATCATTATCGATATATCTTCCAAAATTCAGAAAATTTAGCGGTACCGAATTCGAGTTATTAATTTTTAAAGTTGCAGCTTTTAACATGTAAGGTATAGCCCAAGCGTGCGCTCAAGTGACATTTAAATTCGACTGTGATATCTATACGATTGTTCTAAAAAATTAGGATATGATGCAGGACGATGCTAGAAATAACATAAAAAAAAAACGGTGATCCGTAGCGGTGCCGTTTTTGAGTTATCGAAGTTCGAAGTGGTGTATCCGACACATATATATTACATATATGATCCGACAGCACTTTGAAGTAAGTCGCCGCATGGAAGGAGAACCGTTGCCACAGTATAACCAGTAACGACAGTAAGCGTCGGCACCTTTGATGTTGAGGTTTACGAAACA
>NW_017278941.1:0-544 GCF_001594065.2 Cyphomyrmex costatus | reverse complement strand
TTCCAACCAGATTTATATCTACCCTTTTTTAAATTAAGACCTGGTTTATGCGTTGCGTCCTGCATTCTGGAATATTTAGAAATCACCAAAGATTTGAGAGATACAAATAACAATCGACTATTAATTTCGTCAATTAAACCATTTGGCCCGGTTAGCCCACAAACGATAGGACATTGGATAAAATCTCTGTTAGCAAAAGCTGGTATTGACACAGATCAATTCTCTGCTTATAGTACTAGACATGCTGCAGTATCGTCGGCGTTTAAAAGAGGTGTTGATATCTCAACTATTCGTAGAACAGCGGGTTGGTCTGTTCAGTCCCAGACTTTCATGAAATATTATAATAGACCCATTCAGACATCAAATAATCACTTTGCAAACTCAATATTAAAATAATATATATAAAAGAGGTTGTGAATTATATTATATACTCTAAAAATCTACAATTGGTTAATTCTCTATCATCGAGAACGAGACGGTAAGTATAATAGAATGGTCGAACGAGCCCGTCGAAGACGGGCGACGTTCGACCGAGATTATACTT
>NW_017278940.1:0-1982 GCF_001594065.2 Cyphomyrmex costatus | reverse complement strand
GACCTGGGAGGTATATTAAGTTTAATTTGAAATTTATTTGAGCGGATATCAATTTAATTTAAATTATTACACTTCGAGAAAAAGACATAGTGATAATAATAATAAAGATAACAATTAGTTCAAGTTTTATATACATAGAATTAATATACTGTGTATATAGTACGTAATTGAATAAACTGTGTTACAGTAATTGCAACTGTACAATATAATTTATTCAACTATGTATTTTTTACATTAATTGTTCATATAAAATTTGTACAGTTGTCACCTTTATAGCTGCTATCGATATGTTTTCCTTTAGGAGTAGATACGTTTTTAATTGTAGCAAAACCGTTCTTTCTACGTCAATCCAGTCACTTAATCACTTTCGAATGCGCGATATTCTCGGCGCGCCTTGAATACTATACATTTACGCGGGACAAGCGCGTGAATCACGCGTGTCGACGCGCGACGATACGTCGCGTTACGCAACGTGTAATCGCGAGCGAGACGACGCGACGCGACGCGACGCGACGCACACGTGTGACGGACATACGCGCTGTGCGTGGATGTGCGTCGTATGTATCAATGTAACGTTAGATACTCGTTTGCGCGTGATGCGCCGTTTACTCCCTCATGTGACACGCATTTATCGTCGCTACACGCGCCCACAGGCAAGCAGACTTCCTCTCGTATGAGCATCGTTACGTTTTTCCCTCCTTTTGTGGAAAACATAAAATGTTACGCATCCTGCCCGCCGCGGTGAATCCCCGATGAGGGACTCCTGCTCGTCAAAGACACGCTCATCCGAGTGCTTAAACGCCCGCCTCGTGCGAAACACTCGCGGTGCGAATGATTTGACGAATTTCTTCTTAAGCACTTTGTGCTATCACTAGAAAAGAACATAAAAAAAGAATGGAGGAGTATACAATAGAAGCGGAGGGAGCTCTGAGATAAATAAAGAACGGCGACGATACCGTTGGAGCATTAATGTGATCTCTGAGAGAAACGCAATGTCTTTCAATCACAATCTCGCGATTGCACGACTGTTGATTTACTTGAAAAAGCGGGGCGGTTTGTATTTTCAGGAGACACAACACAAATCAAATCGGATACCAGTGATTGTCTGACCATTTCAATGGGAATATTTCACGCATGCGCAAATGTATTCCTTTAACTATACAAGCGTAATATAAATAAATTAATGTATAGTTGAATACGTTGTTTTATGGTTATTATGTTCAACCATAAAATAATTGATTCAACTTACATTAATTCTATATATGCATAACACTTGTATAGAGTTGTAAAATTTACATTATAGTTTTTGCTATTATTTTTTGTATCTTTTTCTCCGCGGTGTCGATCGATTTTCATCGTCATCATCATTGACGTCGTCGTTGTTGTGTCGTCATGCGAGCAGTGCGCTAAATCGCACCACTGAAGAGGACAACAATGAGCGACTCTGTAATTGTCGGAACGAGAGCGATCGAGCGAAAGAACATAATGCACGCTCTGTGCTTGCCGTGACGAGCGATTCCTCCTCGTTACGCTCATGAACCCCCGTGAATCACTCCACGCGCGAGAAACGGCGAATTAGCGCCGCCGATAGACAAGAGCGTTAGTCACGAGGATCGTTAGTCACTCGACGGGCGCGCTCGCCTCATGCCTCTTGCTGCCTCTTGCTTAGAAACATCGACGCTTTCATTTCTCCTATAGAGAAACGGAGGGTGCGCTTAGGAAGCCAGGCACGGCCGTAAATCCATACCAAGTATCGTTCCGGTTGGATGGCCAGCGCCATCAGAACGTTGCAAAAGTCAATGCTTTCTATTCAGATGCGTGCGCGTTTCATCTATGTATTTACAGTTGACTTTTTTTTTTTTAGAATAAAGACTACTCAATTATTTTCATATGGATATTGAGTAAGAGTATGTAAAGCATATAATGAGCGTAAATGCTTTTTAATGATACCAAGAAGTAACATAACGACGCTAATTATGTTA
>NW_017278939.1:0-463 GCF_001594065.2 Cyphomyrmex costatus | reverse complement strand
TAAAAACGGCGGGAGCAAAGTTGTACACCCTTTATCATAATATTGATACCGCAAATGTATATTACTAATGATACAAATTTTTAATAGCAACATGTCCGATTAAAATTAGATACTTTTAATCTTGAGATCTTGAGTCTCTTAATCGGCAAGAATTATTTGTTATACATTCAAATTTTGAACAATTTCACATGACACATGCACGCTATGTCAGTAGTTTACGAGAACAAGTCAATAAGTTCTTAGAACATCTGTCAGAATGCACTCTCAGTGTCATGTCACATTACTTTTTGACAAGTAACATCTTTCAGCTGATTACTGTCAAATTTTGAGCGGAATTCATCGAGAGGTAACATTTTTGTATACAATTAAAGGGAAAAATTTAACCTTTGTATTTTTTGCGAAATGGAAAAAAACGAGTTTCGTGCAGTGATCAAACATCTACATATGAAAGGTTTAACGCCGA
>NW_017278938.1:0-391 GCF_001594065.2 Cyphomyrmex costatus | reverse complement strand
TAATGCAAACACTGATTTTAATTTAAAGTTGGAAAATAAGGAAGGATGGTTTGGATATTTAATGAAATTGTAAAGCGTAATTAAAAATGATAAAGGATATATTTTAAACTTTAGTAATGCAAAGCATTGATTACATATATTTAATACGAGTATATATATTTATAAGATTGAACAATAGTAAATTGGATTAATTATTATATAATGTTCGTATAATGGAAATGGAATTGAATAATTATATGAATTACAATGTATATATTAACTTACAAATGATTATAATCTGAACCATGCGCCGTGTAGTTTATACATCACCGGGAGTAGTTCGTTGCAATCACGCAACGTTCCAGTTTTGGTGAGTATTCTGGATCTCGGTTGTAAGAAGTAGGACGTATTA
>NW_017278937.1:0-761 GCF_001594065.2 Cyphomyrmex costatus | reverse complement strand
ATAAATCCGGATTAATGGTTACCTCCATCTCATTTAGTTTGTCAACTGCATCGAAAAACTTGCGTAAATGCTCATGCACGTCCCCGCCGTTGTCCATGCGCTGCAGCGTCAGTTGCTTAAGTAGCGTGGCTTTCCGCGCTGGTCCTTTTGACTGGTATATACCTTCCAACTTGAGCCAGACGTCCCTCGATGTTTCGCAACCTTTGATCTGCTTGAGCTCGCTGGGACTTATCGAAAGAATGATGTCCGATTTGGCCTTGTCGTCGTTTATTTTCCATAACGCTGCCTCGCCTGCGATCGGCGGTTTGGCAAGTTGTCCACTTACGTACACCCATGCATCGTTTTTCACGAGCAGTGCCTGCATCTGCAGCTTCCAGGTGTCGTAATTTTCTTTATTTAGTGCCTCGATGCGTGTCAGCCCGGTTACGCTCATCGTCTCTGTTCACGACGGTAACACGTATCGTTTTTAACCTCGCTCGTCGTGGCTGAGAATTAATCGTTACTATTCGTAGTTTCTGTCGCGCGTTTTGTAGGCACGACTGGGCCCATAACCTGATGATGTGGAGCCGAATCAATAAACAGCACTAGAACTATTAGAAATGCGAGGTTTATTATAATATGACAACGCTTGTACAAGAGAAAGCAAAAAGACGGTTATCACAAAGAAAGTCCGTTCAAAGAGTAGAGAATGTAACTCATTATCAAAACAGTGGGGGTCAAGAGATGGCATTGCCTGTGGTGATGCCGATATACAAGATACC
>NW_017278936.1:0-1053 GCF_001594065.2 Cyphomyrmex costatus | reverse complement strand
TCCGATGTCCGTGGCTTCTGTATGGCAAACTTTCGTAGACGAATTACCGACGGTTGGTAATTTTACCATTCCACGTTGGATCGGGTTACATTCAAATGCCCGATATTCCCTTCATGCCTTCTGCGATGCCTCGATCAAGGCCTACGCAGCTGTGGTTTACATTCGCGTCGAATCACCAAACGCCACTACGAGCATGCTTCTCACAAGTAAAACTCGTGTAGCCCCCCTCAAGCAGGTATCCTTACCACGATTGGAACTTTGTGGAGCCGTCTTACTAGCCCGTTTCATGTCACATCTTCCATACCTGTGTATGCCTTATGTGAACGACACTGCTGGACCGACGCATCGCTTGTTCTCACCTGGTTGAGCGCGCAGTCTTCCAAATGGAAAACGTTTATCGCCAACCGTGTGGCTGAAATACACACGCTGTTACCCGATGTCAATTGGCGACATGTCCCCGGCGTTGACAACCCGGCGGATCTCGCTTCTCGTGGAGTTTCGGCATTGGCAATCGAACACAATGATTTGTGATGGTATGGCCCCACTTGGCTGGTCGCTCCGGAGGCTGAATGGCCGTCCTTGGAACCCACGCCTATCGACGAATCCGTGTTGGAAGCTCGGACTGTTCCCGTTACCATTGCACTCGCTATTCAACAGTCTAACTCCACATTGGATCGATTTTCTTCATGGCCACGTATGATACGGGTGTGCGCAATTATGTTACGTTGGTCCAAAAAATGGAATGTCCAGAGTACCACGCGCGTAACGATCACGCCTAACGCTGAAGAGCTGACGCGGGTTTCGCACCGCATTTTTTTATCTCCTACAACAAACCCAATTCGCGATGGAAATTGCTATCTTGAAGCATCAACAACCCAACGCCACCTTACCACGGACATCTGCACTACGGCGTCTAAACTCGAAACTCGGAACCGATGGATTTCTACGCGTCGGGAGTCGCGTGACACCTCGTGGTACCTCTCAAAGTATCACGGGGTTCCCTATCATTTTGAGGTCCTGCCCCATCATACGTCTCTTGGTGCTCGATGCCCA
>NW_017278935.1:0-522 GCF_001594065.2 Cyphomyrmex costatus | reverse complement strand
TGATAAACAATAATAAACAAGAAGAAGAAGCCAATAACGGTCGAAGCTGGATCACAGTGTTTACTATAATTGTGTGAATTTTACATACTGCGTATGTAATCCCTCCAAAATTCGCGACGCTGATAGCTTTCAGCACTGACGCATACATACTTACTGCCGCAGTAATGTCACATTATAGTTAAATTGACAAGCAATTTAACAATTTTGATGCTTATAGCATCTTATGGATCTTAATAATATGTTGAAAGACATATATTAAAATTTAACGATGTGATGTTAAAGTAATAATGATAAATTAAAATAGGTGAAAAATAAGATAGCGAAGAATATCACTTATTACGTTTGTTAACGTATTTGATTATATATATGTAATAGATTTTGACATTGGAATTAATACATATTCACTTCTCTTGCATATATTAACTTTCAATAATAAAATGTATTATATTAAAATATTTTGAGAACATCAATGTAAACATACTAGAAAAGCACCATTCGGATACCATCACCAAGAAAGAGAAA
>NW_017278934.1:0-599 GCF_001594065.2 Cyphomyrmex costatus | reverse complement strand
CTCCGATGTCTACAATTATGAAACGATACTTAGCGTCACTAACGGCTAGCAAGTTGATGCTATCATTTCCTTTGTAATTGTAGAAGCACGAGCCACTATTAGCTGGCGCCTGAAATTATAAATAATAGAAGCAAAAATAATTATTTTACATATTTATCAATGATACGGTCCACCACAATTACACTTTGTGGTGTAATTACACTTTGTTCCCAAAATTGTAAGAAAATGTTCCTTTCGCTATAGAAATCTATCTTTTAATGAGCGGTAGTAATTAATGAGTTAATTTTGCGGTTTTAATTAATGAATGGTAGTATACATATACGTATAATTAAAGGAAGACATATATCATTTTCTTACCTGTATTATAATGTGTTTGCCGTCTATTGCTCCAATGCAATGTGGAAAGTTCCAGTACTTGTTGAAATCTTCACTGATTGTCTGCCAATTAGTTGCATTAGGTTGCAAAAAAACTTCTTCTTTTAAGGTGGTCCATATTACTTTACATGTCTCTGCTATTATTTTGGAAACTGTAGTACGACCGATTCTAAATGCATATGAAATTGATGACATACTGTCTCCAGATGCTAAATAGCGTAAAG
>NW_017278933.1:1169772-1223978 GCF_001594065.2 Cyphomyrmex costatus | reverse complement strand
TTTATAATGTCAATCCTTTTAAACTTAATTTTATTCACATTTCTACGAAAGTAAAGGATTAATAGCATGTAATCACATACTAATTTTTATATTGTTTTATTTAAATATTTTCTATTTTGATGATTCTATAATTTGATCAAAAATTTTTCGTGGTATCGCTATTTTATAATATACGTAAAGTCCAGGATAAAAAATAATAAATTTTTATTACTTAACGTACATATTACGCTGAATAATCAGCGAAATGAATTTCCTAACGCAATATCAAGCTGAAACTATACATAGCACAGGATAACCAATCCGTAAAATCTCAATCAGTGAATTTAATAGTAACAAGATCATAAGATATCATATTACATAATAACATCGAGCGCGTATATTAATACTCGTTTTATTGAAGATAGCATCTACAATACAATATAACAGTAATGCATTTCTTTGCAACTCAGAACTTTGGCACATGTTGTGCCATACAATTGACTGCACAATGTAAATTTGCAATTCAAACGTTCATGAACATAACACGAATAAATCGGTAGAGGAAGAGGGAAGGAGGTGATGGAGGAAAATGCGAAAACAGAGGAATAGTACCGGAGAGGAATATACAGAATATAAGAATTTATCGTAACGACCGCGCGAAAAATATCTCACAAAACATAGAAAATTTTACAAAATTTTTCTGTCACATAATAATTTTTAATATTTAATACTTAAAACATTTTGTTTTGCTACGCCTTTCAGGAATTTTTAATTAATTAAATAAATCCATTGCAGCTACACAATTTTCAACTTTCATGAAACAATAATTTGCAAATAGGTAATAATAATTTTATTTTTTGAACACAAAATTGTCTATTTTCTTATTATATATAAATATAAAAGAACAAAGCACAATCTTTGTTTTTCAATAAGAATATGATTGTACGATTTGTTCCATGAAAAACCGTGTCAACCGCGTAACGAAACAGTGAGAATAATACCTTTACGTGAAACATTAATAAAGTTCAATGTGTCAGGCACAACCCTTCAGAACCCTTGCGAAAGCAATGATAGCATAAGATCCACAAAAGACGACGACGATTTACAACCAACGATACCTTAATACAAAAGGCACGAATGAAGAATGTCTTTATTAAAGCACTCCGTATTGAATTTAGGTCAACGTCTTCCATCACGAAAGTCGTTTTAGACGCAACTACCATGATGATTTCTTTCATGGAGGTTGTTTGAATTGGAGAGAGGGTAGAGGACCGGGCGGATCCTAAACTGAAAGACGCTCTAAAAGAAAGGGGAGTGACTTCAGGTATTTGTACCCCCCAGAATTCTTCTCGGCAACCCCGCCTCCAAAATAGTCTCTGGACCGTCTTGCACAACATTCCTTTTGTAGACGTCAAGGTCAAGACTAAAAAAAAATACGATCTCCCTTGCATCAAAAAAATTGTACACGTTCCTTGACATTCCATTCCGGTTACGGAGTGGAACAATCTGTTTTGATCTCGAGATATTAAGCACAGTAACATGTGACGAGAATAAATTATATGCTAGATATATGACATTGTCTTGATTAAAATGTGAGTAAAGATTTTGCGAAGATTCTTAGATGATTGTGCAGATATTCCATAAAGTTCCACGTTTTTCTTTCTTCTTTATCAAGATATTAAAAAACATAATAAAAATAGTAAAAGATGTAGAGATATATATTTAAATATATATTACAACAAGAAAATATAACATTTTAAAATAAAATATTATTATAAAAGTAAAATATTATTGCTTGTTTTTCCGTTTTGCGTTTCCCATCTTGTGAAATATATGTTATATTTTGTAAAATTAGATTGCTGGAATATTCATTTTGCGTGTATTATTTCGAACAATGACGAGATCACCGCAACACTAATTGAAAGAACTAATAACGCATAAAAATCTGTATTGCGAAAAAATGTATAAAGAGTACATGAACAGAGTGCAGGATCAACGGACAAAATTGTACTGAAGTCTGGGAAAGAGAGTGATGAATAATGGATGATACAGCGACGTGACCATCTCACGCCCAATATGGTCTGTAGGAGTTAGCCGTAATGGTCCGTAAATTGGTAAACCACAGGGACAATGAAATCGGCATGCTTCGTTTTGTAAACGCTCCGTTATTATATGCGTTCTCTTGATGCCTGTATGATTATGTTAAACGATGTGGACTAACAGCAGAGTAGCTGCGCGACAAAAAACTTAAGTTTTTAAAAATATCAACTAAGAGATAATAATGATGTAACATATATCGTCTTTATACATTCTAATTAAAATTTTCTATCATTCGCAGTTTATATTGTAAATTCTAGAAAAACTTGACATTTGTTTTAATTAGTCATTAAAAAAATGTTGTGGATAAAAATTCTGATTTTAAAATAAAGCCATCATGCAATATAGACAAATTTTCAATTTAACAAAAATAATGATAATAACTGTGTGAAAAATTTTGAACATACGAAAAGAACTCTCGTTTATAAACCAAAGAAATAAATTTATTATATAATTATGTAATTATGTTATAATTATTTTAATATAACTATACCTTCTTCTTTGCAAATAAAATCCTTGTAGAGCAATTTTAATGTAAATTGCATTTATAAATAGAACGTGTACGTACATCAATGAATATAGTTATAAAAACATTATAATTTTTAATGAATACTATTAATTATTTCACGACCATTATTTCTATACCTACTTAAAGCAATAACGGAGTACAAGCATAAACGGTATTACACATGATAACCTTAGGCGCTAACAAGTTCAAACCGATGATTGTACGTGCAAGTGTGAATGTCAGATTAGAGAGATAAGTGAATATATAAATGAATTTCCGGGGCATATATGAATAACGTAAAGCTGGCGTACGTGACGATGTGATGGCGTAAAATAATTCACAAAATAGAAAGATAGCAATTATGCCAGTTGTGTTCCGTGACAAATCAGTAAGAAGAAACAATTTTTCAGAAAACAATCAGAAGGTTTACTCTATGGATTCCGACACATTTAACGTATCTATGAAAAGCGTTTGGTATTTGTGACTATAATTACATGGTAAAATAATTATAGTGAAGGCTCCATTTTTATAGTTGTTACTGCTATAATATTAATGATAATGATAATATTATATGATTATTAAATCATATAATTTTCTCAAATATGAAAAAATAGAAATACTATAAATTATGATCATTTAAAAAATTAATATAGTAACATATCAAGAAGTAAACGGTAAATAGAAAAAACATATTTATTCAGTAAATGCAATCGCAATTACAATATAATGAATTTTATCTTTTCTAAAAATTAATTTATTATTTTTGTGATGATAATAATAACTAAAAAATATATTTTAAAAAAATTAAATAATTCTCAAACAATGTATGTGACTATTGTTAATAGCATAATTGATTATATTCGAATGGTTAAAATATCTATATTAAATATATAGGTAGAGAGTTATACAAAAAAGATTATAAATTATAATTAAATTATAGTAGTTGCAATCATCTTTTTCTCTTATGTACAATACAACGTTTGATAGCAGCATTTAAATCAATTGAAATGTGCAATGTGTCAAATGTGATAATAACACTTTACGGTAGCCGCATTTGACAAATGATAACAAGTTCATCAAGCATAGGTTACATCAACAAAAATTTCCATATCTCATTAAAATTTAGCACGAGCAACTCTAAAATAGCAGTTATAATTATCCAAGGAAATTTTATTTAAATATATTTTTACATATATAAGTACATAAATAAAAATGTTTCCCATGCTGAAAATTTCATATTCTTTCGAAAAAAATATGATAAGAAAATTACATATAATTTGCATTATGGTCTTCTCCAAAATATGGGAGATTATGAAAATAACATACTCTATCTCTCTCTCTCTCTCTTTCTCTACAAATAGAATCACAGTACAGTGATCGTGATTTGCTAAACTATTATTAACAACGTGTATGTTATTGTGTACAGGATACATAGTAACTATATGCATATAATCCTGAATACAGATACAGAATGTTATATGTACGTATATGTATATACATTCAAATCTGCGCTAAAAACAGAAATCGTTCCTTCCTTGTTATACATATAATGTCTAATAGTAATGTACAATTTTTATGGTAAATGTGTACGTACGACTTTTGTTATGTAATCAAGCGTATATAAAACATAGACGTTGTAGTTGAAGAACAATAGAGTCAGATAAGATCGTGTGTGCATGTGTGAAACAGAAGTCGCGGATTACTTCTAGATATCCTGCTTGTAGGCTTGGGCAGGGTCATACGGGGTACTGAGTGTAAAAAGGCTCTACATGGGTTGGTGAGTTTTTCATCACGTAAGTTCATCGGGGCCACGAAGAGAGATCTGGGGAATGCGCACGCTCTGAAGAAGTGCCGAGATGGATCAAGTCGAGAAGAGGAGCTATGCGGGAAACCAATGAGAACGCGACATTTTGCTCTTATCTTTCTTTGTCCGTTTCTTTTATGCACTTTACAATCATTCTCAATTTTGTTATTGTGTTCCTTTTCCAAATAATCATTTATATTTTTCTACATAAATTATTTTCCTTATATTCCTCTTATTTTCATACGTGATAAACATTTGTTATATCCGTTTCATTCGATGCCGACTTAAACGTGCGTTTTAACAATATAGAATATCGCACTTTTTTTTCAGTTTCTTATTTAGAGATGTCTCTCTTTTCCAATTTGCTATCTTTGCTACGTCCGCACAACTATTTTTCACCTTTTATTTTTATCCTAACCCGATATCGCTCTTCTTTACTTCTCTTTCTCTTTCTATATTTCTTTTTTATTCTCTCATATTTCCTTCCGTTTTTTTTTTTTATTATGTACATTTCCTTCTTTTCCTTCGCCCAGCAATGTTTGTCATCGCTATTCTTGTCTCAAGCTGCGATAAATGTTCATCTTTCTTTTTCTATCTTTTTTGTCAGACAATTCCTCTTTTCTTTTTTCAAATCGCTTTTTTTATTGTATTTTATTTCTTTCGCTATGTTTACCTTTCTATTTATTTTTATTCAAATCTTTTTGTAGTTTACAATATTTGCTAATTCCAAAAAACATTTTCCAATATCATATTGTATAGTTTAAGAACAATGGAATCATGGAATAGTATACGAAATAATATTTTGTTATACAAGGTATGTTTCTTTAATTCGTAATTAAGTTACATTATTTGTCACAATTTTTATTTATCTTCTTTTATCATATTACATCAAGATGATAACAATTAAGTAAAATTTTATAATTCATAATTCGATCTTAATTTTGCTGACAAGTTTATCAGAAATCTGAGGATACTTACTATGCTTGGTTTTTCGCTACTTGTAAGCAAATATGGCACAGACTGTGAAAGGAGAGATAACATTTATCTGATATATATTACATTTATACATATAACGTGAGTAGAGTCGAAACATACCGTGAAACTTGAGCTAAAGTACTTAATGTGTTAAGCAATGAAGTGTAAGCGGATACGTTTTGTGATCTGCTAAAATGTGATGATATCAGCGTTCTTTTACAAGAAAAGAGCGATGGAGAACTTGGTCAGTTTTTTGATAAAAATAGGGAACTTTTATACGTAAGTTGCCAATGTCAAAATATTAATAAGCAAATCTACTTATAAAAATTTGAAAGAACTATATACATATATGTATATATTCTACATAAAAATAAATAAATTAGTAGCTTGTTAATTTTTATTAAATATTGCAGACTACATCATAATGTTAATTACAAATTAAATGTAAACAGTCACGTGTAATATTTACACTTGTGTAACTTGTGTAATGTCTATTTATATTAATTATAAATACATATGTAAAAAATTATCATTAAGAACCGTAGTTACAGAAATAAAAATGCGTGAAAAATATTCATTGCCATCCGAAATGTTATATATGCAGAAAATACCTGATGATAAGACTTCAATAAAGGTTGGTAAAGTGAGCGTCAGTTGCTAGGGTTGCATCACTGGTTCCCATGATGCACTGCGCTCAGCTGACATTACAAGATGGCCGCTCGCAGCTTGGGCGTGGTCGTTTTGTATCAATTAAAATGTTTCGTTCTTAAATTGATAAATACGTCTTAAGGAATTTTCTTAATCAAAACGGAATCAATATGCAGAAAAGCAACACTATGACGCGATTTACACTTCCACTTCAAGTAACGCTTGATTCAACGTGATTGTCGCGACACACGATGTGGCCGCTGCTGCTTCCGTAGCAGCCATCTTGGTGATACTCCCTCCATCATGCGCGCGCGATCCTCGTGTCACAGCCTCCGTCGCTTCTCTTTTATCTCTCTTTCCCTCTACTCCACGTTGTGCTTCTTCCGTCCGCCTTTCTACATACATCTTTAGAGCGATATCGTACCGCGACAATCTCTTTCTACTGATGCGCCATTTAAGAAAGTTCTCTTTTATCTTTGAGAGCGCAACACACCATTGTTTTGAACGATCGATATCGTCAGATAATTGTACATTTATCGAATTCGGAAATGTTTATATTTTTACATTTCGACAAAAATGTTTATCTGTACGACATTTATGTAAGCTTGGAATATTTGTTAAGAGTATTCTGTCAATATGTCTCATAAAAACGGTAATTATTTGCAAATTTTTGTGTTTTAAAAGTCTAAATAATTAAATATCTCGCGGAATGGAATCGTGAAAATGAAATCCAGATATAAATATCCAGTAATATTTTAACGAAATAAAGCATCACCAAAATGGTGACACGCTACCCCTCTATACGTATCTCCCCTATTTCAACTCAGGTCGCCTGTATCCCCCATACATCTCTAGGGCTTCTCGTCTCACAGTATAACAGCGCAACGTAGTATTGTAGGCATTCCGAACAAAAGTACGGGGATGTCAACATGCGTGTCGCGGGGAAAATGAACGACGGTGACGATGAGGACAATTTTGAAATTCGCGGAGCGTCGTGGATCGCCGGAATGCTAAAAAGTCAAGGCGTTAACAACTGGTGCCGGATGAAAAGTCGAAGAGAGAAAAAGAGAGAGAAAAAGCGGCGGCGGCGGCAGAGAGGTCGAAAACGGCTTTGGAAACGTTCGTGGTAAGTGTGGAGATACATATATGAGATCGCGCGGTTGTGTGCGTGTGCGTTCTATCTGGCGGTACAAAGCTGGTTTTCGTCGCAGCAGGCATTCTGTCCGGAGGACCGAGCGAGGGAAGCCCGGGGAAGTAGGTACGGCCATCTTGGCTGCTCGTACCATCCTATCTCTCCTTCACATATGCGCTTCTCGTCCCTCTGATGCATCCTGCGCCTGCGTATCTCGAAACAGCGCCACTGGATTTCTTCTCCTTTCTCTTCGGCGAGACGCTGTTTCTTCTCTCTATCCTTCATTTTCTTCTTTTTTTTTTCTTTTTTCTTTACTTTGCCCATCCTTTGACACGTGCCGCCGACCGATTCCAGCAGAAGTGCGATACTAATGGCGCGATTGAAATCTAAAGCACGTTCTGGCTACTTAACGGTCAATATACTTTAAACAATTCTCGATGGAAAACATTTATCTTTAGGACGTAATCTCCAATTTGCATTACCTGTGAATTTTTACATTCTTTTGACTTCTCATTGCACTAAACGCGCTTTATAAACTCAATTTAATATTTTGTACAATTAAAAATTTTCTGTGATTAAACTTCAATCTCCCCCACCCGCGTAAATTTATATAATACATAAATTGTGAGACAATAATTTAAAATATTTCATTTACGTTTATGTAAAAATGTTATGTAATAAGCTATAAATATTAAATGCGCAATCACTTTGCAATAAGATCCGCTATAAACATGTCAAATTCGATTTGCTGCAAATATTTCATAAATTTATTAATAGCTTTGAACGTTGCGTAGAGAGTTGAAAAGCTCGCTGGATAATGATTTTGCTTTCACCTACGGGGGACAGAATAACGCTGTGGATGTATATGCTCGATAACATGAGCATTTATTATGCTGCTGATAGTATTCCATTGCCATTATTTATCCCATCGTGGCTAGCATGATTGTAAATTAAATATGGTATTTTATTACAAACTGATTTAATGTACATTTTAGATAATTAATAAACGATAAAATAGAATAATTAGATCAAATGACCATTATTTCTGAATGGTTGCTTCACTATAGTTCGAATATCAATTGTCATATGCATATAGCTTTACTATTTCTTGTAATATAAAGCTGGTTTAGTATTTTTCGATATAAGTTCAAAATTGTTATAAAACACATTAGTTTAAAATCTAAATTTAATAAAATTGATGAAAGATGTAATAATTATAACTGATAGAAAATAAACAAGAAGACTCTGTAATTATATTTATCTATAAAATAATTGCTTGCTTAATAATTCAGTATTTAAAAAATTAACTTTTACAAATTAAATATTATATAGAATCTCCCCTATCCTTTTCTTATAAAATAAATAGGAGTATTGTTTCTGTATCTTCGAACGCATAGGTAGAATATTTCTGTCTCTTAAGCTATAATTAAAAATGTTCACATATATAATATTTGCAATATAATATGTTCCAATTTAATTCACTGATAAAAATTTGTTGCTCTTGCTCTACATATATTCATGTTGCGAAATCGAATGTTATCGGGGTGTGCATCGTAAAACCGGTCCTGTCATATTCTGGTACCGGCGATAAAAACGAGATTTTATCTTTTTTTTATTCACGTCATAAAGATTGAATCAAATTTGATACAATTCAAAGTTCCATTGCTTGCTACTCCTACCTTATGCGGGAAAGAAATGAAAAATCTTGCTTTACGTTCTAATGAATCGTGAAAAAACATTAAAACAATAGATCTTAATACAACTGAATATTATATAATGAATTATTTTAGTATATCTTTACGTTTATATGTATCTCTATATACATATGTATAATCGCACAATTCATATGTTTTTATGTATTTATGCAGCAATTCTTATTATTAAGATATAGAACATATTTTTTGCAAGTGTTATTTATTGTTGCGAAATTTTCAATTTGAACGTAACGCAAAGATATCGCTAATAAAATATTTCACACCTAGTGGGACGTTAAAGCTTCTCCGCAACGCATCTCCGCCATTAACTCCGGACGCCGTGCTCAGACTTACTGCATATTGATCTCATCAATCCTATCTTCCACCTTCCCTTCCCCAGGCTTCCCTTCTGTCTGTTCTTCCCTTACCACCCCTCGTATCACAACTGACACAGGACTGTAAATTATGTTTGATCGATATTCCGGGAATTAATTGACTATGCAAAATTGAATCACCATATTTTACGAAATAATAAAGATAAATTTCAACATATTGTGAATAAAACAAAAATTAAACAAAGAAAAACAATGTATAATAACGTTACGATTAAATTTAACTGTGCATGTACAATACTAAGAATAAGTTCTCAGGATTAAAAAATACATAAATATACGACACTTTGTTTTTTCAAATATATAGATAACAATACTTTACAGTTTACAATAAACTCTAAAGTTATATATTTAAAAATATTGCTTCACTCTTATATATCTGTTAGATTAAGAAACTATAGAAGTCGTTGATTCTTTGAGATTGCATTTATGTCATTTGCAGTTAGCTTGACTAACTTTATTTTATGAGTATTGAATGACTTACTGAATGTCAACAATACATTACAATTAGTGGAATAATGCGTTATTATATTAGGACAATTTATACATAAAATATTATCAAGATCTCTCTCTCTGTTACACAAACAAATACCTATTATTTTTAATTTATTTTTTATACGAAAATATTTTGCACGATAAAATTTTTTAAGAAATTCCGTGTTTATAACATTTATACGCTTAATATGCATAATTTTCAATCTCTTTTTACGCTTCGTTGTGATAGTGAAAAATTGTAAGTGAATATAAATTAAATTTAAAGTTAAATATATAGGCGGTTCAAAATGTTATATATATCAAAATATTAGTTTTTAAAAACAGTTACTAAAATTTATTAAGACAGTTATTTTATCAGTAAATTCTTGTTTACACACAACTTTACGAAATACACAGAAACAAAATCGCAGCGTACACGCACACACATAGAATTTGTTTTTTTTTTTTTTCGGATTCTGTTGGCAGATAATTCCAAGTCAACAGGCAGACTTGATTTTGCGGCGTGAAACATCGCGAATAATCCGTGACGTGGTAACGACGAGAACGGCCAATCTGGTTGCACTTTTATGCGCTGTTTGGCACACGAAACGCACGTCGCGCCTATAAAACGCATAAAGCGTCAGGTATAAGTGGCCGGCACGCTCTCTCTCCCAACCGAACCTCTTAAAACGAGCACGCGCACGCCGCTGCCTTGGCTGGATCCAGTAAAAGTTGCCTTTTGTTTGATAGCCGGCTAAATCGGCCTGGCAACCCCCTAATGCGTCATTACTGTCGGACTTTACTGCTGCCTCGTATCATTTCACTTAGGTATATTGATATGGCAACGAGTTCTCGACCTATCCCAACATCAACGATCTTACCGCACTATCCACCAAGATGTTAGTCACATACTGAGTTTTACGTAATTTCTGTTATACGTGCGTAAGCAAGCAATTATTTATTTACGTGGACTAAAATTTTCCTCTTTAGTGACTTTATCACAGAAAATTTTAATTATATACCGTTAATCTCTCGCGATGTATAGCCTCAATTTCCTGTTTACTGCGGCAATATACAAGCATCAGTAGAATGTTTGCATATATCAAACACATTACTTGAAATAGATACATTTTATTATAATTGCAATATAGTTATTTTTCTAAGATTTATTAATTTTAGTATTTTCTTCAAACTTTTTGCTCTTTTTGTACTGCATATTTTTAAAATACAAATAATATCAACCCTAATCAAAATTTTAATCAAAGCAATTGATAAGTCATGATAAAATAAAGTTTATACAATATAAGTTAAAAATAAAATTAAAATATGTTTTATATTTTAAATATAATATTTAATGTGTTAAGTACAAGAAGTCGCCGATAAACATCTTTTCTAGTTCATATCAAGAACACAAAATCCAAATCTATTTCTGCTTTCTGAATTTATACAATTTAATAAGTATCAATTGCTCTGAAAATGAATAACTTTTGTACTTTTTAAAATATTGCAATACTTTTGATAACATAACGTTTGCTATCTCTTATTAAAGTCATACATCAAAAATTCAAAATTAATTTGGAAGTTTTTTTTACATACACAACGGTTACAATAGTACGTCAGAGAAATTATAAAAATTTTATTATACAGTAAAACTCAATTTATTTTATCATTGATAAATAAAAAATCATCGAATATAATATTGTTAATTTAATGTTATACAGAGATAACATTTATTATATGTTCACCATTATACATTCGCATCACGTATTTTATAAGCTGACATCAATTATAAAAACGAGCAAGCATATAATATATACGTGAGTGTTTATATGTAGATATACTTCTGCATCATATCTATTTCATATAAATTGCGTTTTAAAATAATATTCGCAAGTTGGTAAATACTTTCACGTTAGCGTAAAAATGTTAAAAATGTTTTTTGCATCTGACATTTTTACCGAAATGTTATTGCGAACGTTCCAGAGGTCGTTGTCACCGCATGACGGATAAATTAATGCCATGTTTTGTGCTTCCAATAGCTCAGCAACCTCGTAAGTTTTTCATTTAACAACTGTTTATTTATCTTGAACCAGACATGGCAAATCTATAAATACTTCTAGAATATAAGATGTCTTGCATCTGCCTCATGGCACTTTTGTAAGCCATCTAGATCTAAGAATTATTTTATTGTGCAAAAAATTGTGCAATTCTGCAGCATCAAATTACACATATAAAGTTTGATTGACAGCAAATTGTAATAAAAGCAATTTTGCACATATAATACATGTCAATCTTTGACTTCGTGTGTGTGTTTAATATATTATATAGGATATAAAACGATTCATAATACATATATAGAAATACGAGTACGCGTACATACATATATACAAATTTCATTTTTAGATATTTCTTTTTCTCTTATATTATTTTTTAACGATAGATTTTTTATTAATTTGAAATAAAATAATATTTTTAAATAAAAATATCAAAATATATTATGTATTACTATCTTACAACTTTAAGCAACGAATTTTTTCATGACTACGCTTTAAACTAAAATTTTATTGAAATAAATTTCATATAAAATATATATAATAATAGATAAAGAATATAATTTTATCACCAATTCAGTTCTTTGAAATTTAAATTAAAAAATGTTTTTTTCTTAGCCGTTTATGACTTGCCAATAGTTGTTTTAATATATTTTTTGTGAAAAAGAGATATTTTTATTAAACGATCTAATCTACATTGCGATATATAATAGGTATTATTTCTTACCTAATTGTTTAATTAGATTGTCGCATTATGCATGTCTGTATAAGAATTTATACCAGATTTTAAGAAGATCTATTAAGAATTACACCAGAAATACATACAGAGCCTGAATGTCCAATTGAACAGTTCATCACTTCTTATCACTACATCATTATCGAAAAAGAAATTAAACGATATACACAGTTCTTTTCTCGAGAAGCACTTATGTCGATAGTGTTACATACGCGTCGGTCGAAAGAAAACTGGCTTGTGCAGAGTTAACCCCACTAACTCTTCGAATCCACAATCGGATGTTGTCCCCGAGAAAAAAAACCTTAAGAAAGGATGGAGCAAAGAAACAAGGCTACCTCTAAGGCAGGCAATTGTGGGGTTTACGAGGTCGTATTGGGCATAGAACGCCGCAAGCGATGTTACTACGATGAGCGCCGTATCCGACGGATCGAGAGACCGATTTCCGACGGTCGCGGGGCGAATTGATTCTATAAAGCTTGATTCTCGCCGCTCAATTGTAGCTTCTTTCAGCTAATACTGCTGTAAACCCACCATCAGGCAGTTGATGATCCAGAAGCGGAAAATGTATGATTGTAAACATTCATTGATACTATTTTTACATAATAAGAAAATGTTAGTTGAGAACAGCTTCTATAGATTAAAGCGTTAGTTAATTGCAAACTTTTAAAAAATTCAGCAACTTTATCAAACACTATTTTATAAGAGTTTATTAATTGATAGAAAATATTGGAATTTTTTTATGTAAATAGCATTATTTAAAACTATTTTTTTTATTCTCTAGTCATGAAAGATCATTTGATGCAAATGTTCTAATAAAACAGTTAAATTTTTAAAAAATTGTTGTATAGGTATATATAATCAAAATAAAATAATATACTTGATATTTGCCAAAGTAATTGTAAAGCTACCAGTTTTGGTCAGTCAAAATGCGGCGATCTAACAAGTTTACCTTCTGTTTGTAATTATGAGCATGGCAAGACATACTACGAACACACTACCCTAAACTCTCTCATAATGTCACATGGTTAAATCCTTTTTTAACAAAGCTCCTTTTTTTAACAACCCTTCGGAGATTTCCGAATGCTTAGCCCTTTTTAAAGCCAGCAGCATAAACTACCACATGAATAAAATCGTACCATTGCAGGAAGTGACGGTAGCTATTCTTTTTTGAGGTTTTAATAGCCAACCTTGGAATTCTTTTGCAATTCCGTGACTATGAAGTTACTGTGATGTTTCTTTAAGGCTTTCTTTTTTCTTAAGATATAGTCTTTTTGTGGCTATGTTGATGACAGAAAATACGACCAAAACGCGTAATATGCGACCCTTCCATGTCCTTGAAAGACGAGATCTTCCCCTTCCTGTCTATTTCTTCTATATGATGCGATTCATTTGATATTTGGTGTTTTTTAGCAGGTAAAACTTTAAAAATCCGCATGGTACACAGTTGCAATACAGAAACTGACGTGAACTGTGTTGTTTCGTATCTTTTAACATTTTTAATAATTTGGAAGTATGTTTAAAAACCAATTCTTGTTGAATCTTGAATCTTTTTTAAATTGCAATTAATGATAAAAAAAATTTAACAATAAACGTTTAACGATAAAAAATTATAAATCTCATGTTGTTATCAAAAGTGCGGAGAATCTATTTAACATTTCAAAACATTTGTCATATGAATATGACTACAATATAAATTAACTGTTTCTCTCTCTCTCTCTCTCTCTCTCTCTCTCTCTCTCTCTCTCTCAAGGTATGATATTTTAATTTACAAATTGATATGAGAATATGGCATTGTATAATTAAGGGGTTGGGTGGAACAAAGCCATAATTCTATTTAGGTCCTTTTTTCGAAGATTAGTACAAATAAACAAGAATTGATGTTGCTTACATTGGTAAAATATGAACTCATTTCGATTGTTTCATGGTAGTGAAAATGATAAAATCTATCTAGGAAATAGAGCTTAAACGACTTGGGCTATTGTTCCGTAGATCTTATATATTAAAGTACAATAGAGATTGTTTTTGTTGTGTAGAAATGTGTTATTTAGAAATAGCAAATGTGCGTTCTGTGTTTGCGACAAAAGAAACCACCGGGAAAACTCTCCATCCCTAAGCCACCCCCTCCAAATTTCCACGTACAATGCTTTACAAAACTCTAATGATATTGCGTTCGGTCGTTCATATTGTGCAGTATGCTACGTCGTATACACATATATTTCTATGTTATCAGTGCAATTATATTAACAAAAATGGAGTATTCTGACGATTTTTTTTTTAAACAATTCCATATCGAAAGGTAAAAATTGCAACATGTTGTGAAATCGATTGTCGAATTGTTAAAAATTGTCGTAGAATAATGAAATCAATTCCATTAAAAAACTAAAGATTTCAGCTTCTCAACGCGTTTTGGCCGATTTCTATACGATAATTCTTTCAAAAGATATGATATTTTTTGTGTGCGACGCTCCAGTTTGCTTGGCGTCTTGTCGGCGCGCTTCGCTACTTCACTGCGCAAAGCATATTTTGCATAATTTCCTACGTGAAAAGTATTGCTCGTACGACAAAAACTTACAAAACCTTTTCTGTGTAAAATTTTCCGCTCTTTAATTTTCCCCTCTTATATTTTCTTGGTAAATAACTAAACGAATATGAAGCCTATAACAGTCTAGCTTGGATCTTTAATTGCTTATACATATATAAACTACCGCGGTACTATCACGAATTAAAACAAATTAATAATTAATTAATATCGTATTCTCCCCAAAAAATGGGTAAAATTGATATTTATATTTGCAAAAAAGCGAAATTTAAGTCCTATTTATTTAATTATTTTTGTTAACGGCCATTGTACAGTGGTAAGCTTTTTTTCTCCTTCAATCTTATGCAAAAATAAAGGTTTGTGCAAGAATTCACCCTGATAATATTTTTTCCGCCCAATTTTCGTCAAAATTGACTGTACTATTTATACAAGTGTAAAAGTAAAGTGTATTTCATATTCATTTTGTATTTCTTCTATAAGAGTGTGAAGATAAAAAACATTTCTGTAGTTCATAGTCTTTTCTTTTTATCGATTCCTACAATACTATGATCAATATTTGGAAAAAGAGACTAAATGCATTTTTTAAATTGCAAATAACTTTTTAAATATTGATCATAATAGAGAATATTATACGTGTAACTTCTTAAAAACATTACATAAATACAATTAATTCCCATTTGTTGTATAATAAAAAAGTAGCAAGGATTTTAATTTGTATCAAAATCAAGATTTTATAATTAGGCCTTTATTCCGTCCATCCCCTCAATTACAAAAAATTATTATTTAGAAAAAACTGAACTAACGATTGTATTTGTTAGTTAAGTTACATCTTGCAATAACAAACATAACTTACGAAATATAAAGGTACAAATGTTACAACATTCATTATTTGAATGAGAAATGGATTAGTTATTTTATTATATTATAGTCTTCTATGATTGTGATATACGCAAGTTATATCTATTAATATATATTTATACATAGGAACAACGATTTTTCTAAAGTATTTAGAAATTTAGTTAAATGCAGACCGAAATTAATTTTGTTGGACCATTAAAATAATTACGTAAAAATCTTAAGCATAATGTATATAAGCTGCAAAAAGTCTTAACATTCCAACAACCAATTTGAACCTTTTACATACATAATTATTAATGGTACAACAATTATTTTCGCAACTCCAGTTAGCTAAATTCTTAGATACCTCAACAAAAGTATCTTTTAAGCAAAATTATTCTATTCTTGCGGTTGTATAAGAATAATGAGGCGCATAATGCATCTTCCTCTTTTCAAACATTATCATAAATTGTTTGAGATTTTTATATTATCGGATTAAGATATCTGCAGAAAACTGACAGACATACGAGACGGATCATACAAGCTGAGGAACGTGACGAGAATTATCGGTGGCTAGAATAACACTGTAAGTTTAAATAAGGCAATGATCAATTTAGATTACCGCATCTACATATAACGAGATGTGGTTTCATCTTTCTCACGTTGCGTAAGTTCCGACGAACAAAGGATCACTTTTTCTATGTGTTTCGTGTAATCTAAAATCTGCAAAGATTTTATTTTACATATTTAACAGCGAATTGTTCAAGGGTATAATTTTCCGGAGTCGTGTCATGTATATTGTTACGTATTGTGTTGGTGCATCATAAGGGAAAATATGTCTATATTAATTATTAGGTGTAATCATGCAGCGTGAAGTCACAATATCACGCGATGATATCCCATCGTGTTAATTTCGTATTAGTTACATCATGACAATTGTCATTTTTTAAATTTATTAACTTCGACATTAATTTCTACCGTTCGTACAAAGTTGACAGCTTAATTAAAACCCTATCATTGCTTCATCCAGCAATTGTCTTTCTCTTCTCTTTTTTAGCTCGATTTAAAAGATCTGTTTTATTCCGCTTTATTTCCGTTTATCCCATACGGTTGAACATTTATCTGGAGAAACAGGAATCGTTGCTCCTGCGCGCGAACAGGTAAATAGGTATCGATAGATGCATAGAGCTTGGTAGAGAGACCGCGGCCATTCGCGTTGTACCCGTCGCTAGGGTGGAGCTTTCCACGACCGCGGAGGGAGAAAGATAGGGCTGCGAAAGGGAGAGAACGGTAGGGACCGGCAGGGATGAAAGAGAGAGAAAGGCACTGCGGCGCGGTCCATAACGCGTCGCAGTAACTAACCGGATTCCGGTGGGCTATGCGCGGCAGCACCATCGCCCCATACGGCGTAGAATATGGGGAATCTATGGGCTCATATCCACGACCCAAACTGTACACTAGCCAAATGGACGCGGCAATAACGGCCCGTTAACGCTAATTCGCGGAATTCTGATTGACGACGGCCACAGGGAACGGGTGCGCCCCTCAATTTCTGCCGCTCGCTCGCCGCATTCTATGTCCGCTTCTCTCCTTGGTTTCGCATTACCTGTCTCTCTCTTCCTCTCTTTTATTTCATTCTCTAGGTTACATGAACTCCCCGTTTATCATTTCAGTGGCGCCAGTAATTTTATAAATATCGACAAAATATATCTGCATATACATATGTATGTATAAGAAATGTACGTAAGAGAATCTATACATTCGAGAACAAATTGTTAACATAAGATAATTTCTGTAGAGATACTTTATAACACTTTTACCATAAAATTCTATAAAAGAAGTTTAAGAGGGAATTATGACGTTCCAAAATATCTTTCAATTGTAAACATAATATATCCTCGATAAATGTAGGAAAACTTTTTATACTTTGTCACGTTATGTAACATGCTTTTTACTGCGACTCAACGAATTATAACGCGATTTGATCAATAATTGGTTTGACGCCACTGCATTTACCCTTTCGCCTCTCGATATTCTCTCGAGTCTCCGTTCTGTTCTGTATTTGGTTTTCTCTCTTCACCTCGTACACGCGGTTGATCCGCGTTTGCCTCACCGACCGCCATGAATTTGTAATACGAGCTCAAACACCAATCGGCTCTCGCAAATGCCATCCCTAAAATGTAAGCACACGCATTCGTGGGCGTGCACAGCAAACAAATGTGACGAGACACAAATCTATTGACATATAGTAGGTACTTGTATCACGACATGGTCTCTGCGAGAGGGTGCACATTCGAAATGCCTGATTATGATCTCTGCTTCTTTCCGCTCTATACCGATTATTTTAGAATTCTCACTGTCCTCTTCCGAATCTTGTTTTCTTCCATTATTTTATGTCATTTTGTCGATCCTTCCTTTCTTATGTTCTCACGCGTTAACCGAAATTTTTTTTATTATTCTCATGAATTCTGGACTGCGCGCGTTTTGCACATTATTTTTTGAGATTCTTCTATCATTAATGAAGATTCTCTTCGATCCGTTTATCTAAACCTCTATAGTTTAGTTTTAAGAATGATTATAATCCGAATTATAGTGGATGAAACGAAAATCTTTTAAACACGTACGATACATACCTTTGTGTCAATTAGGTACCTATTTAATACGGATTCTCGTCAAACAACACGAGACGTATCTTTTTGATTCAATATTTATTCGCCTTTGAAGATACACGCGTACTGCTGCTCTTCTCGAACAACGAGACGTATCTCTTTGATTCGATGAGATCATCATTTTGATTACATTCCTGAGTAAAACCCATCGTAACGAGCGTTGCATGCGTCCGGACCTTCCAATTAAAGCCACGCGCTTGCCGCATTTCATCGTTTATTTATAGATGCACAGTTATAGCACGCACGCTTTTGCCGTCGGATGCTCACCCTCGTAAACGTGTCGACGTTTCGGAAAATGCATGGCCGCCAGAATTTGCTAAGAGCATAAAATTACGTTTGCACTCCTTTCACTTTACCACTCGGCACTCTAAGGGTAATGTGTCCGTCTAAAATTAATACGAAAATAGCGTTAAATCAATGTCAATTAAATAAAATGTTTGTTCACTACAATACTTGAAAGTGATGCAAGTAGTATATATACAGAAAACTTGCATAAGAAAATTGAATCATATCGAATAATTTTGAATAATTATAGAAATCAAGGAAGAAAAATAACTGATTCGATATATAAAAAAAGAGTATCTCATTCTATCAGTCTACTATGCAAATAAAATCGGAATAAAATGTAACACAAATTATTACACACATTTATGAATTGAAAATTCTACAAAATCTTTTATAAATACGCCCCATATATAAATATTTATGTTATATCCTGTTTTAGTCACATTAATTCCAGGAAATTTCACAGTAAAATATTTATACTACACAAATGAAACATAAATATCTCTTGTGCTCGTAAAGATTTTATGCAATAATTATATTAAAATTGATAGTGCAAAATGAAAGATTCATCAATTAGATGAATCATGATCCAGTGACATTTTTGCGTCTGCCATCTCTTCCCAACGATTATTTTGCGATTGCCGCCGGCTACAGATTAAAACTACCATTTTGATAATAACGCCGGTCGCTACCCCTATAATATCGCAAGATAAGAGAGTGCATGTACTCAATTAAATAGCCAATTACAAGGGTTGTTCAATCAATCTATCGTTCTTTTTTTTTTTTTATAGAATTTTCAAATGTACGAGATTTGCTCATGCAGCAACAATATTTTATTAAAGCAATTTATCGTGCACATATTAAATGGTGTTAAATATTCAATTTTTTTAAATCGTAATACGCAAGTCAATATTCAAAATAATAGAACGAGAGAGCGTTTAACTATTTTTTATTTTTATTCATTTTTTTAGGAATGTTGTGATCTTTTAATACGGAATTTAAGCATGCGACAGCATTGATTGATTATTTATACGAACCTTTAATTCGTGAAGAAAACGTTGCTTGAACCTGCACGTATAAATCATTCAATGATCAAGTCTAGTTGCTTTCATGGCTTGTAAGAGTACTTGAGATACCACTTATGTATGTATATAGGATCGTGTAACTGGTGTCAGGTATATTTTTATATCAGTATCTAATGAAGGGCAACGGTTATTCTTGACATCGTAATATAACACGCACGTTATGTCAAAAACGTTTAGGTACATTAAAATATTGGAAATCCATAAGCTATATTCAATTTAGTCTTTATTTTCAATTCAAATGCTATTAGTTTTCAATGTTATTTTTCTAAATTGTTATTTAATCGTTCTAATTTATTGCACGTATCTTGGTGCGAAAAAAACACTTCATAAATTTTTCGCTTTCTTCTTATACTTAATAATAAATAATTATGTACGAAATACCTACTAATTAAGATAAAAACGTTACCTGTCGAGTTACAGTGTTCAGAAAAATAACGTATCAGATAGCGAACGCGTAATGACATGGATAATTACAAACTCGCTGATTGCAACATTACTTACATCAGTACTTACTAGCGGTGTGCGCACAAAGGACATTTTACAGTAGCTTAGGTAGATACGGTTACATTAACACTTCTTACCTGTTACCGTCAGCAATAGACATTAGATTATACGTTTTATGAACTTCGATACGGCCTAGAACGGAGGTACAAATATTACTCGACAACTAATTGTATGTTCTGTGATTTATACGAATCGGTTCTTATTTCTCTTCCTTTTCTGTAAAAGCTATAAATTACATTGCATAAAATATTATACATATTCTATGTTTGCGCATTAAAATTTCTTACAAGTAATAATAAACAATAATCGTCTTCATCTTCACTGAGAATAAATTAAAGTTATCAAGAATTTTATTATTATAAATTTTATTATTACAAATTTTTAACAAATGGACAACCTTAATTTGGATTCAACTTTTATGATAATTGACTACAATTTTGCAAGCATCTTAACGAATAATACAATTATAAAAGTAATATATTATAATTTCTGTTAAATTTCCGTTTAAAATTTAACTATTGTTAACATTGAAAATAACTCGATCGGTGTCGAAACGTTTGTTATAATTTTTTATTTTTCATTAATGTAAATATATATTCTTTATTCTTCAACTGTAATTATTTTATTTCGGCTCGTTGCCCATGAAATTATATTATTTTTATAGTTTTACTATAATATTCTCTTACGTGATAAAATTTGTAATTAACATACATCAGGTTTTAATATCTATGTACTCTTACAGCATTGTCAAACTTTTTTATTATTATATTAATAGTTCTTATTTTATTATTAATATTTCTTCAGATAAAGAATGATTCTAAATAAATTCAGATCAGCAAAAAATGTTAATATTACCAAACCATTATATTAACGTGAGCAGAACATCTTGTACAGTTGCAGGAAATAAATTATTTTAGATCTTCCGAGTAGACCAAAGTGCTTCAGTCTATTGTAGCTAATAAACGATACCTTCAATTTCGAAGTCGTTTTACTCGAGTCGCATCAAATGATCTGAGGTACGCGTTTCAACAGCGTCGCGTAAGAGCGCCACGAAATCAGATATCTATGCAAAAGCTTTGTATCCTACACTCACGCATTGTGCATGTACGTCATAAATGCACACATACACGCGCGCATACCTGGAAGCACGAGTGAGATCCTGGGGAAGATAAAAGGAAGAAAATCAGCGGTGCACGTGCACAGGCAACCCAACTCCGTGCCTCGTACTTCTTGTCGTGCGCTGGCCCACGTTGCTCGAATGCATTAATCACTTCGATGGCAATGCATGCTCGTGCATTGCGCTGCCCTTTACCTCACTGAGCTTCTCTCTCTCTCTCTCTCTCTATGCATACAGTCACGCGCAGCACGAAAATATAAATCTCCAAGGCATTATCCCCGAAAACTGAATGTCTTCCAGTAATAACAGATTGTAACCAATTATTCGTATACAAGTTCTTGAGCTACCCTGGTCTGTTGCGCAAAATATGAATATGTGACTGATATAATATCAATAGCCAACGCAAAATGTGTATGTCTATATTAAAACAGTCTGGAAATCGGCAACAATAATTAGCAACTGTTTGCTATATCGCTTACAAGAGGGTGAGTGAGATCGCGGATCTCCCTAAAAGTAGAGGAACCCAACTATTCCTGTTCAGTACATCTTCTGTGGAATTTAATTGCTAACATTACGCGAAACAACGGAGCGTCTTGCGGTTGGTGTGATGCCAGACGCTTGATACAGTGCCGGCGACAAAATGCAACGACTCCGGAATGAATAATTCAAGTCACCATGGCGGTGTGTAACGCGCCGAGAGCCCTGCTCTCGTGCGAGAACTCTCGGGCATTCCTGCACGCATTTGCTCCACGCGATTATAAATCTCGAGACCGCGAGATTATAGCGAATGTTATGCACCAATGAGGGCGGGGGATGAGATACGCGACCTTGCTTTATTATATTTGGCTCTGTCGTCAGTCGTTTACCCTTAGCTTCTCCATTTTTATAGCTGAGCGCAAAGCCGCGAAAATTATACTTTTCTGCTTGAACGTGGCGTCCCGCAAATTCTCTAAACAAATCTTACTACGTCATTTCTAGGAAAGTCTGCGCGAAACAATATTTATTTATTTATTTTTTTTTTTTTCGGAACATTGCTTGATGCACAACTTATTTCATACAACAATTTCTTGGTATTATTCTTGAATTGTAAAGCTCCTTTCACATAGTTATTTGAATAAAAGGTGAAATGGTCGAAAACCCATGATAATTTTTATAATAATTAATATGATAGCCATACTATGATAATTAATTTACTGTAGAATTATATTTGTAACAGAAAAGGGATTGATGTATAGTACGCACACAAGTCTATGTGGAAAGATCAATAACTGGCAGGAGAATTATGACTCTTATCGGACGATGATGGAGCTTTAATAATTTATTACGGAGCTCCTTTTATCTCGGGATATTCATTTACTACAATATATTGCCGCATGTATTCATACACATATTCTTCTTATATCTTATAAAATATGAAATTAATTACCTAATTAAATCCGCAATAAAATATCATCTACTACAACTAGTCGTAAAATTCATATTTTATTAGGTGTTTATAATCAATTAAATTTGTGCTTCCATGAATGCATATTTGCTTATGTATTACAGTTACATACATTATTTCATTGTTACATATATATTTTTAATAAACATATGTAACGACTGATCTACTGTATTTACTGATTTGTAAATGTAAATAAAACCGCAGCGTATTAGTCGTCGTATTGCAAAGTCGAATCGAAATGATTTTGCACATATTATAGTCAATATAGATAAAATGACATTTTATGTAACACGAGAGAGCTATTGAGACGAATTATCTCTCTTGTCAATTGTTATAGCATCAACAATGCAGAAAGAATGTTCGCTCTATTATAATATGTAAGTATTATCATTAGAAACTGAAAAGTCTAAAGTAGCGGACGTCCACTACATTTAAGGACACCTATTGAACACGCGTTGAGTGTATCAACAATCCTGAAGCAATTCTCCGTAATAAATGATCAAGTCGCAATAGCCGTTCTCAAGGATAAATCGAACGGGGCAAGCTCATCCGTCTGCGACGGCAGACACGAAAACGTATAGAGGCGTTAGCTATACATACAGCAAGAAGGTGAACGCTTGACGCTATTTATGGTGGTTCGTTACACACTGACGAGGTGCGCGAAGTTATATTAAGGTGGTAGATACGCGACCATGATATCTAAGAGGGGCAGTAGCGATCGTAATTCACGGTGAACCGGTGCGTTCCCTCGCACACCGTTCTTGGCGAGGTGACACACACGGTGTGTGTCGGTACACGGCTCGCGTTGGTCGAAGGTAAGCCCGGATCATATTCTTAACGAGAGTGCTTTACGATTCGAAGACCCTTTATCTATGGTGGTGTTGTTGGCGTTATCCAAACTGAAAGAAAGTAAGGAAGGCAGCAGACGGGAGAAAGAGAAAGCGAGAACCTGAGGAGCTGGTAAGGTGGCCGTGATGTATCTCGCACTTAGCTGTCTCATGCCACACCATGGTTGGTTAGGTCCGACCTTACGCTTTGTCACGGCATCACGTTGCCGTGTACGCCGTGTTCGAGATCTTGTCCGTTAGTAATTGTCATCACTATACGTGTATGCAGAAAAGAAAGGAAGAAGCAATACTCAAGGCAATGGTGTTTACGACGATGTTTCTTGTACAAATAGGTTGATCTCATAAGAAAGACTTGTTGTTTCTCGGCAGCTCGTAAAACTTTATAAATTAGAACTAATACTCTCTCTGAAAACAAAATAATATACTTAATTTTAAGGAAGAAAATTTAAACAATTTTTTTCCGCGCGTATTAAGTAGATACTTTAATCGTCAATAAAAATTTCTTCCGTGTAACAAAGATTTTTATCACGAAAGGCTTGATAGATTTAGTAGGACAACTTTTCTTTTCCAGATTTCTTTGAAATGATGAATTGAATCAGTCTCTCTCTCTCTCTTATTTCGATCTGACAGCTGCTTAGTTTAATCATTTCAAAAGAACGATCCCTTTAGTGTCGTTGACATATGGCATTTTCTTACGTATAATGTACGGTCTATACAGTGGAGACATTGTTCCGAAGATTACAAGCCGCAGAAGAGACAGCAGCTTATTTCAGAGTGACTCTATCACCTTCTTTTTCCTCCTATTACAATTTTAATCATTACATTGATTTTCTTGGTACACATTTTGCTTATTTATATACAAATTATTTATAGACAAATTACAAACAAAATATATTGTTCCTCTAATGATCATCTTAAATGTATAGATAAACGTTTGCTAATGGTGTGATTATGATTATGATACAGTTACGTTAAAAAATGGCACATAATCGATACATATTAAAATATTGTATTGATTATACTGCTTTCGGAAACTTTACTCGAGTGCCCGAGTGTGTCATTTTATTCCTGTTTTACGTCTATCTGAACGATAAAGATAGAATAACGCGCTCGAGTCCTCGGGTGAAGTTTCCGAACGCAGCCATGATCTTACTATCTTTATGCATATTGGATACTATCCTCGACTCATCAATTTATCTTCCTCAGCCACTTATTCAAATGAGAGGTTTGCTTAGGAAACGATACGATAAAGAGATAATTCAATACAAGCACGTTGTTATTACAGTTATATATAAATAAGACGATTGTGCGTTCAATTCATGCGAGACACGATCAGAAGCGCTTTGGCTGTAGCTTTCGTCAGTATTTACTTACTGCACGTATCCTCGTATGCATTATGCTTGGTGCGAGGACCGTGAGAGAGAGAGAGAGAGAGCCGTTAGCATTCTTCTCATAAATATAATTCGCATTTCGAGAAACGTCGACATATTCGCGAATTCTCATAAGATTCTCGTAAATTAAATCTCGACAAGTAAGCCTAGAAAATTTGAATTTCTTCTCCTCTTACGCGCACGGAGAGTAGGTATCTTCGGAAGATCATTCACCCTCTACACGTACAAGCGGATAAGATCCCATGAATACATACCTAACATTAGCTAATTTGCATATACGAGAGAAACCTATCGTGTATATATTGTATATACATATATGTATACTTACTTATGTATACATACCATATATGTGTACATACATACACGTGATGTTACACAATCTGAATCGTTAACATCAATGGCGATATTCTAACTAAAAATAAAAATCTTAATGTCAAATACCAAAACGGTATCATAACTAAAATTAAATAATTCAATTATTTAAATTGAAACGAGAAACATTTAAAGCTAAACAAAGAATGAAATATCTCAAAGTAGCCATCCTTTATAAAATATCGCTCGTTGTGGTGCTCTGTTATAATGAATTAATTTCGGAACACCCTATACGTGTATGCATTTTCGAAGCAGCCTACGTAAGAGCGTTGGACCGACAGAACATCACTCACGGCGCTCCCTTCGTCCCAAGCGCTGTTACAGAGGTTGGGGGCACTTACTTCGTTCTCGTACTCTTGTACCTTCGTTATCCACTCCCCATTTATCCTTCATGCGATCCTCGTGCTCGTGTATTCCATCCTCTTTCTTCTCTATGTAATCGGAGATCTGCGAGCGTCATTACGCCGGTTAGTTGAAAACGGAGCTGCGGTCGAGATAGTCCACCGTAGCGATGTCACTCCCTTTAGATATGGCGAACAATTCTCGGTTTTATGAAAATTCAAAAAGGCGAACCTGTTGAATACGCGAGAAGTTCGATCGTCAAATTCTACGAACTTTCTTAGAGCTAATCGCGAATAGACGGCATTTCCTTTGTAGTTTCAAAAGTCCTAATATGCATTTCGACTGCGAAGTACAATAAAAGAATGAAATAGAGAGGGATACGCCGTGCAAGAACTTTGAAACAGATGACTTGCGTTTTGCAAGTTACATGTCTAAGGAGCTTTTTAATTACTTTTCTCATTCGAAAATTATAAAATTACAAATGCGCGATAGCGGATAGTTTTTTTTTTCGCAAAAAATTATATACTGTTATATTCTCTAGTAATTCATTGTCATGCGAGAGAGTCGTTGCTAAGTACCGACTTAGGTGCAGCATACTTTTATGGGACTATCGCAACATCGGTGGCGAATGGGACTACTTTCAGAGTTATTTTCTAATGCGCTGACTACCGGTTCGTTGGTTTACGAGGCAATAAAATCCACGTCACAATACCGTCTCGTGCGACGGGCCGATGTATTACTGGTGCAAACGCCACCACTTCATATGACAGATTCACACGGACTATAAAATTAAAGGCCTGAACAAATTTACAACCATTTCAAATGCCACAGAATTTAGAATTTCAGTCACGCCTTCCTTGTAGCTATCGAGAGACAATTTAACGGTTTAAAAAATTTATTAAACTCTTTTATACGTCTCTTTAAATAGATAATAATACAACTCATAAAATAAATTTGATTATTTTGATCAAATAATTATGTAACACTTAATTGAAATATATAGAAAATAAAATAATTAATAAAAAATATAAATTCAAAAAATGGACTCCTTATAATTAAATATAACAATAATAATTTAGGGGGCTGTTTAGGAGTCAGCGCAGTGAGACAAACGCAAACATTAAATTATAAAATATACTTTACTATAGTTTAGAAAATATATCGTAAGGAAGATATTATATGTATATATAAAAATAAAGAATAATTCGTATCTCCAGTATGACATATGTAAAGTTTGCGATTTTTTCTAATTTTTTGCTGAATCCTAATAGAAATCAGATTTAAAAAGAAAAACACATTTCTGGATAATCAATTTAAATATTTACGATATTTTCATATATTTACGTAGATGTAATAAAATTATAAGAAAAGTAGCGTTTAAGTCACATTAGATATATATGTATCAGTATTTCTTCTTTTTCATAAAAAGAATGTTAGAGAAATAGAAAATACGAGTAAGTGATCCAAATTTTTGTTAATTTGTAGGTCCTAAAAACAGTGAAAACATTATATTACCAACAAATCATATTGAGTACAGTTATTATTAACATTTTTCTTAACAAATTGTGTAATGGTAATTTCCAAATACATACTTAAGTTTAAAATATGTTTACTTAAACTGTAATAAGTAATCTTTCTGATATCTTTCTCAGTTTTACCAAAAATCTTGAAAATTATATTCCATAGTATCATGGTTTATAACGACGATAAAATGCCGCTAGCGCAAAATTAGAATAGACTTGTCACGTCTTATTAAAATTTAAATTAAACCGAGGAAGAGAGAAGGAGACAGAGAGAGTTTTCAAGAAGAAAGAGAATGTAAGCGATTGAGATTGGGAAAGCAGGGATGGTGGTGCATTCAGGCATTATGGCTGCCGCTCCTTGAGTTTGGAGGGTCCGCGATGAACGGCTAGCAAGGATGTAGAAGGCTCCAGCGCAGTTGGAGGGGAGTTGCGGATCGAGAACATCCATCTTCCCCCGCTACTCGAGCCCCATCCCCTGTCCCCCATGCTCTGCCCTCAGCGATGTGCAGGGTTCACCGTACCAGCATACATCTCCTGTCCAAGGGAAGTCCCCCTTCGTCTTCTCCTTTACTTAAGTTAACTTTATACTCTTTCGGTCTCTTTCTTGGCCCTCTCGCCACTCCTCTTTTTTGCAATACTCTTTTACTTTGAGAACGAGAGGCAAGCTACGAAACAAGCATCGCCGAAGAAAACACAAACTTAATCCTACATGTGATTCATCTGGACAACCGTAGATCTGGATTATCTCCCATCATCTACATATTTACGAGTATCTACCCTGTCTTGATTGCATGTATTCCACGCGCTTGTATTCCAGCGTAGGAAGTAACACCATCGAGGGGATAAATCGACGAAAAATGTCTCGCAATGTTACTTTGTAATTGTGAAACGACGAAAATGGTTGTTGAGCGTAAAGCTTTACCACTAGCTTGACGAATATTTTGTCTCTGACAGGTGATAAATCCGTTCCGCGATTTATCTGTATACGGAGAAATATTTAAAGAAAAAAAAATTACGGAAGCTGAAAGACTTGTATCAACAGTAACAGAAGAAATACCTGCCGAGTTGTTAAGTATTCCTGGTAGCGGTATTATTATGAGAAATGACTCTTTATGTACAGAGAATACCTCAATTTTGTCTTTAACACGATTTAAGATTGCTATCGAATGGATCTTAAACGTATACCACGTGGCAAACAGGCATATTATATAGCATCGTTATTATAGCTTGATCATAACTGGTTATACAATCCATGTTTTGTTACGCAGCTGCCTGTGGCTTGGATAAAGCAAAATTATCACTTAAAAAAAAAAACAATATAACAATTATTCATCTTTTCATGCTTCATAATTTTCTTTCTCTTCGTTTCTTCGTTCTTTCGCGTACCAATCGCTCGCCATTGTAGCATCCTTCAGCCTGGTCTTCTCCCTATACTCTACAGCAAGGTTGAAGTGTCGTTCAAAGCACAATTCTCTCACCTGCTGCTATGATGATCGCTGATTAATTCGCGATTGGTCGTTGCGAGTTATGTATCGATCGACTATCCGCAAATTACCTATTCATCGCGTAATAGCAGCAACGTGCTCCAAGCTATAAGTGACCGGTGTTCTCTTCTTTCTATCCTCTTTCATATTATTTTTCTCAGTCATTTCTTTGTCATATAAATCATATATCTCTTTTCCATGTTAATCTTTTATTTATCTCGTTCACTACCTTCGATCTTCTTAATCTAAAAATGAAGATACGCGATAATATATGTGAGCTTCTATTGAACGTCTTCGACCATTTAACACTTAATATTAATAGCTGATTGGTTTGTTTATTATCGTTACTACCTTCATTTATTCACGTATAATTTTCTGAATATGAAGAAAAAAAGTAACTAAAGGAATTATAGATTTGTGATAAATATAATGAAACAGTAAATTATTTCTTTATAAAATAAACAAAAATTATAAGAATAAAATAATTATTTATGTATAGCACGTATTAAGACAATCTATACATATAAATGTATGCTTAACTGTAATTAATTTAGAATAACATTTAATATGTTTATTACAAATGAGAATTTTTGGCTAAAATAAATATATGATAATATTTAAACTTTAAAAAAATAGCTATTACAATTTTCTAAGTTAAAATATTTCGTTAAACCTTTTTAAAAGTTCCATTTAATGAAAATGGTATTTATAAAATATTATAAGCTTTAAGACACATGATAAAAATTATATCTTGTTATTTATTTTTATGTATTATACTTATATATGTAAAAATGAATAACATTTATCACAGTTTATTGTGATTTTCTAGTTGGTTTTCCACTTGCAATAGATGTAGTTTAGTCAACATTCGGAAGCCATGCCATTTTATCACCCATTCAAAGCCCATTAGCCGTGCAGTAGAGATACCGCACATATCTATATCTATGTATGTATGTATATGTATATGCCTATTCTGCACCCAGCTTTTCTACCGGGTGACTGAATAATATTCTAATTATATAATGAAATAATTACTTAAATTCTTGATTTTTAATCCCTAGCAAATAAATGCAATTTAGTTTAACTATTGCTTCAATACAACGTTATATCTATTCATTCGATACATTGCAACGATTTTAACATGTCATAAGATATCAGTAATTTTTAATATTTTTTAAATTTTTTAATGAAGAGAAAAAGTGCAATCGGCACGAGTGTCATTAAAATTATTAATACAATCATAATATTAATTTAATGAGATACATTTGCATTCTAAATATAATTGAATAATAAGGCGACGACATATACATATAGCACTTCAAAATATATAAACGTATGTCCTTGTAAACGTATGTCACTTGTTATAACATGATATTACTAATCTGACATTACTAATCTCCTGGCAATTTCACAATATTAGTACAAGAATTTTTTAGTTTTATATTATGTAAGTCCCAAAAATAATATTGGTTACGTAGAAATGGTTAGCGAAGAAACTTTAGCATCAGCCATGATACTATGGCGATGGTAATGGGAAGTCCACAACCAGAGAAGTGGGGTTGACTGCTCAAGGCCGACTTGTTGGTTGCCCAAAGCGGACCCAAAGTGGGGTCTTCGTCCAGAGTAGGGATTTCACGTATCTTTCTCTTTTCTTCTTCTCTCAATCTCCCTTATTTTCTTTTAAGAACCAAAAGAGAGACCAGCATATGCTTTAAGAACTGCGTGTGGTTATCACCAAGAAATGTATCGATTGGTAAATGTTAAGCAACGGCTTAAAAATAGAATTATGATAGCAATTAAACATGTATCTGTTACTATTATGTTTTGGCATGGAATATGTATCTTTAGAAAATCTAATTTTCTGTAAGTTGCTTGATTTTCTGTTCTTCTCTTTGTGTCAATTTATTTTTTGCAAAATAGATATTTATGTATAGAAACATATGCTAATTGCAAGAAAGATAATATTAAAAAGTGATTTATATGTATATAAATACCATATGCAACACTCCTCTGTACAATAAAACATTAATAATAATATAGTTAATAATGCGCACTTGATTGCACATTGATGAAACTTGTATTCGCGAGATAATGGCGTAATTTTAGCGTTGCTTCCTCACTTGGCGCAGATATTCAGCAGAATCTCGTCCCGCGATTGTCTCGAGAGCCCAACGACTGCGGTTTAGGAAATAGTGTAGGATCGTAAGGAGAATTAGGCGTCTGAAATAGCAAGGCACGTAGCTCCTTAACGACGTCTCGAAAAGTTCGTGATTTTACCGAACTGCCGAAACAATCAATGAAAAAGGTACGGAGAGAAAGAGAGAGCTAACCTTTGTTTTATATTAGACGGCACATGCATATAATATTAATTATTTACAAAAATATTATATATCTTTGTTAACCTTATATAGTGAAAAAAATTGCAAATATACGAGATGTTAAAAAATCATTCACAGCTTTTCATAGTTCTACACTTCTTTATAAAAAAAGAATTCTACATTTTTCTATTAAAAAACCGAAATTGAAAATATAGCGTGTTAATTTTGCGAATCTATATATATATATAGCATAATATTTCCCCTCTAAAGTACAAGATAAATATTTCTACTTTTAGTTACAGATCCCATTAGTGTTAAGTTCTACTAATAGATATATATAATTTGAAACAATTCCAACAATTACCAATTTTAATACACTTTAGAAATTAATAATCCTTTTAACTTATTATATCAATGATATAATAATTATTCAAAAAATAATATTAAATAATAGAAAAACATTCAATGTGTAATTCCAAAAAATTTTTTTTATTTAGTAGATATAATAATACACACAGTAACTACTTTTCTGTTCTGCCTACGGATATTGTAACGAGCTTCCTTCCGGTATACTATACATCCGGATAAGCCATTAATTCAATACCAAAGCCATACTTGTCAGACCAACCAACGAGGGATTGAAACGCTTCAGCGGTCACTCGTCGTCTCAAAGATCGAATAAGGGAGAGAGGAAAGCCATTTCTCTCGCCGGAAACTAGACACCCCGAATCTCCATTTCTATCGACACACGACGACATGCCACGTCAGCGCGGATCGTCCACCCCTCTCTGGCTTTTCGTCAGTTTTGCCGTCCGCCCTCTGATATTTATTTTCATCGTCACCTCTGTCAACGCTACCTCGACATAGACATGGGTGCCCTAGGTCTTCAAGACACTTGGAATCCATTTTGGCACTGATCAAACATATAGATCCATCGCTCGATATCTAAAGAGTATCAGTGTCTCTAGCAATAAGATATTTTAAGTATTAATATATTCACAGATGAAAAGCTATAAAAAGAAAATATCTTAAAAGTGCAATATAATTTTATAATTAAATAGAATTTTATAATTAAATAAGTATTTGCAAAACAATTGTTTTTAAATAAAATACATTTTTGAAGTAAGATAATTCACCAAAAGAATTCTAACAAGATGTATTAAAATCAAGTTCGAAGAAAACGTATTCAATTTAAAATGGGCGTGTCGCAGCGGACACACCAAAGGTTCATTGCACCATTTGTCGGCGTGTGATCACCATTTACCACGAAATTATAGATGATCGATCCACGAGCAAGTCGATCGAGAGCGTTGATTAATATCGTCAAGGCTATCTTTAGGACAAAAACTGTTCGTGACGTTCAACAGGCAGGGACTACGCGCATAACGATTTTCTTAATTGCTCTAAAAAACATGAATGACAATCATTCTGCAACATTTCGAGATACAGTCTAATCGGGATTTAATCTTAATTTAAAATCTTCCATTTTGAAGTTCTCGATCAAGAAATATTTATCTCCGTGATATATTATAAGATAATTTCGATTTTATTTAAAATGATCGTCTTATATCAATATTTTATTTAAAAGAACAGTAGAGATTAATTATAAGATATTTCATTAGTAAAATTATTTTGTTCCTTTTCCTTGCTCTGTTTCGTATCATTTTAATGAATCTAATCTTTATTTATTCCTAAGATAAATTTAAGAAAATTTTTTTACAATATACTTATATTGCTCTTTATGTATTTTGCATTAATTTAAATTTAATGCACGCGTTAACAGAAAATATCCACAGTTGAAATGTCCACTTGAGAGAGTTCTATCATATTACACTGCTCTTATTGTGTACAATATCTACACACAGAACGGTTTGTAATGGGACATTATAGGATCATATTTCGCACGGCATACAGAGATGTGTATAGACGTTGGAAAATCTCAAGCTGCGCAAATGTTTCGAAAATTTTCTTCGGGCCATCAGTCTCGCGTATAAAAGAGCGTCCATGGTATAAGAGGAGCGGGAGGCAGCGGAAGGTGGTATTTGCGCAGACCAAACGACCTAAATAGAGAACAAACAGCGAGGGTGCACACATATAGAGAGAGAGAGGGAGGGAGGGAGAGAGGGAGAGAGAGAGAGAGAGACGCGAGGGAAAAAGGGAGGATGAGGACATCGGTAGCGGACAGGGGGAAAGAAGGGTGAAGGGTGAGAGAAAAGGGAGGAAATGGTGCGCGTTACGGAGAAATGGCGCGGAAACCGGGGATAGTGACGAGCAATGGGCGACGGTCGACTCCTCTAACCGAACGAAAACTTGAATCGCGGAGGAGATCGTGGGAGGACAACCACTCCCCGCACGATCTCGGCACAAACCGTACCACGGCGCGGTACATACCATGGTAGGAGGACAAAGGAGGAAACGAACTGGGATACCTTACGTACAAGAATCGCTGAAGGGACCAAAGGAGGCCCTATGAGGGAGAGACCATGTGAACACGAAGAAAAAGATCGTCGGTCTCTCTTCTCGAGACTGGTCCCTTTCTTTACCTTTCTTTCCCTTTTCTTCGCTACTTGAATTGCGCGCGGAAACTGTTCGCGGGATTAAACTGACTTCACCGACCTGCTGACGGTCTCCGGAATTCCTATCGCAAAGGCCAGTAAAGACCTTCTGTTCTTAATGGACCGCAAGTAACGAGCCTCGCTGTTTTGTAGCTGGCAATTCGACCTTGAGATTAATACAGTTGCGCCTCGTTAATCTGCCCGATCCTAATCGTTTGCGTTTCCAACATACATTTTACACGTAAAGTCTGTTTCTTTGTGTCACCGTAATTATTGCAAGATTTAAATTAAAAAATATTAAGAAATTTTTATTGTATAAATGATTAAAACTTTGTATGAAAATTCAACAACGTTATAATGTCAGAATTTCAAGGATATTAAAGTATCGTTAAAGAAATAAGCAAAAGTAAACAGCTAACAACAAATTTGTATAATCATATTGTATTTGTATAATTGTATTCTTCGAATCATGGGGTACCATAGCGCACGTGGTAACCGTGCTGACATCTAACGGAAATCACGATAACTTGGCAGCACTATTTCGATTTATATTGAAAATAAGCAATTTTTTTTTAATTATATTCAATAAAAGTATTATAGATAAAATATCTCAAAGTATGTCTTAAACAACAATTTATAAATGATTAAATCGCTATCATCAGATGCTTCAGTGGTCAACACATGGCCATATTTTACACATGTTCTGTAAACATATATTCAAATATATGTATAGGTATACGTGTGTGTAATGTTTAAAATTTATGCTAATAACATGATAATGCAAACGCGTTAAATGAATGTTCGCGTAATTAGTTTTATTTGTAAAATATAAATTTATATTTAATTTCTCAGGTGATTTGTTATCTATACTTCATACAGTATGCATGACATATTTCTAAAAAGTGATATTTCCGATAAAAATATTTTCGACTTTTTTATACGTAATACGGTAGAATAATAAAATTCCAATTTGATGCCTAATTAATGGTTCATGGTAATGTGGAAGTAATCTACATGCATACCTATATGATTTACCATATACATACCATAATTAACAAGTTATTTACGGATCGAATTTTTTGTTATCATGGACGATGATTCTAAATTATTATTATTATTATCATTGAAAATTGTAGATGCATGTCTCGTCTAAGATGCCATGAAGTAAAATAAAAGATTCGCGAGACATAAAGAATTCTTAAATACCGGATGTCATAACGAAGCGTCACAAATGACGATAGATTAAATTAGATTGCAAAATGATCCAATTATAAATTAATTACGCGATAATATTGCGGTAACAACTTGGGTCTTAGCATTCGATTATCCTATCAACATATCGAAGATATGTATCTTTCGTTGATTCCCGTTCCTCTCAATATAACATTCAGGAATTACCTCGTTGCGTTCCTTTTCTTTTTTGCATAATTGAATCGAATTAGTAAAACACATGCTACATTCTTGTACCTTGTATAATTAATATAAAAATTAGTTTAAACAATCACATTGTCAATATTACTCGCTTTTTGAAGAATAATGAACTTAATTTAATATACATATATGTTGCTTAGGCATTTAGATATAATATAATAAGTATTTATTAAATCTCGTGCAATCTCTTAATTTAATCGAATAATACAGTGATGCTCTCTATGAAAATATCGCGATAATATTTAGTCGCAAGAAGCAGAAGGATCGTACGATACTCCAAACATTGTTCGTGCATTACGGTTCCCCTTGTTGAATCTCCTTGTTCATAACATTATCATGTACGTAGTGTCCTGCCATAAGTGCAAACTCCCCAAGCGAAGGGACTGAAAGGTTTTTGTGGTGTAAGCCACAGCACACAAAAGTAACGTAGAGTTTTGAAGTAATTATTTTGTTAGCTGACGACAAGAGCTTGCAGTTAGAGCAAACTATTACAATTACGAGGTGGTACTATTATTTCCGTCTCATGTAGCCGCAATATTTTTGGGCAGATTATTAAACGAGTTTACGCTTCTAATTGCAGATGCAAGCATATCAAAGATTCATTAGTACAATTTAAAAATGTAAACTCCTTTCTTTCTCTCTTCTCTTCGAGGTTGTCGTGACAGAACAGATAGCACGAGCAGAGTGAAAGATAAATATTCCAATTTCAAGCAGACATAAATCTTTTTTTAAGTTTGTTATAGATAGTTGTGTTGTGTCATCTAAAGTGTAAAACTTGAGCAATTACCTTCTTATCCAACGAAGACGATTAATCACTTTCGCGCATGATTTATGATAGAATTTTGTCAGTGCAGTGGCGTGAAACGCTGATAACCGTTTAACATTCTCATATACTATCGCATGTCACTAAAATAATACTTTTTATCGGGCGAAGACTGGTGACCGACTCAGTCATTAATCTCGAGAATATCTATGCAAAAAATTTACTAATCTTTTTGTTTTGCAAAAGTTTTCCACTGGACAAGTACGAAATGAGAATAAAATCTTCAAAAATATAGATTTTTTTTTGCACAAAGTTTAAATCAATTTATGTTCATATCAAGTCTGAAAAAAGAAGTATATGTATTTACACGGAAAAGATGGTTTTATTGTAATATTGTATTTAAAAATTTATCTAGGTACAGGTCTGAAAATTTTGTTGAATCATCAAAATAATTATATAAAATGGTCGAACTGGTTGTAGGAACGTCAGAACTTTTTGCAGCATTGATCATCATGCAAGGTTTCCATATAATTTTATTTTCCCGATGTATCAAAATTATTTTCAGAACTATATCGATATAACTAAATTTAAATTCTTAAGCAAAATCTTTCTTTCCATGTATACATAATATTACTTAATAATTTAAGTTTAAATAACATTCATTTAATAGTTATTAAAACAGTTAAGGTACAAAAAACTCGTTTTAACGTAACAATATATAATTAAATTCTATCTACTTATATGAAAATACTATTGAATATTGTTTATCTACTTATTTTTATTGTAGAATATAGCATATTTAAAACAAATCTTTTAATTTAATTTTTTTATTTCTTAATAAATTCCTATTATATAACTTTTGCTGTGATAATTTTTTATATATTATAACAATCTTTTATGTTAATCTATACATGGGCATTTATTTATATTTATCAAATATAAGTATAAACAATAAAAATACAATATTTTCGTTAACATGGTAAAATATAGAATCTTTCTCATTTCTTATGCGATTAACTATTCTCTCTCTCTCTTTCTCTCTCTCTCTCTCTTTGCTCTCTTTCTTACTACGACGGTGGTATAAAAAATATCAATGGCAAGCCATTATCTAGAAAAAAGTCTTCTTATACTTAGACATAAAAACGCGAATACACTTTTTAGCTACAAGCGTATACTCTTCCTTACAGGAGGGTATAGTGGCGCAGACGGCGTTAATGTTCGTCGTTACTCACGATTCTCATTTGCAAGATTGCCTATACATCTCGCGGTAGCCTATCACGACCGTTATTCTATACAGGTTAATTTGTATATAAGTAGATATAACGGGTGTACCAAATATTTAATTTTTGTTATTTATATTTATGACTTCTCGATATCTATTAAATAGATGTTTGTATCCCATTTCCATGCAAAGTTTGCAACTTATTTAGATACGCAAAAGTGATACATGTATATTTTGCGATTAATTTTAATTAAAATTTCTATTGTTATTCTTGAATCTTTGCTTGTTAATTTATATTAAAGAGTATAACATACAATTTCCCAAAAACATAATTCTATTATTTTTTGTTTTTAGTTATATAAACATGTAGATATATGCTGCAATTGCAATATACACGTACAGTCGTCTATACCTTTGAAGGTAGATTGGGAAATACGTAAAAGCTTGAAAAAAATAAATTTTCACGGCATAATCAATCAATAAAGAATAGAATGTTTGGCTTTATGGCAATTTACATTACCTATCTGATAAATTATTTTTTCTCTCTCTCTCTCTTTTTCTTCCGCTCGGTAAGTGGTAAGTACAATATATTGTTCTAAAAATATTTATGTAATAGTCAACAACACCCGTTCAAATTGCTGTAAAAGATCGAAACTTTATTTCCAGACACATGTCAATGTTGGAATGGTTATAAAAAACCGTCCGAGACATAACAATGCAAGCTAAAAGCCGTTACGTGAATAGCGTAGCCCTTTTGTCGAATTTTTTTAGCCTTTGCCTGTAGGAACAATGATTTCTGATCCTTTAAATTTAATTTTATTCTGTGATTTGCGAACATACGAGAATCGTTTTTTTTACACTTCTTAAACCTTGAATTTTCTCATAAAAGATGCACTCTGAGTTACGACATCTGTACTCTGTACCTGCTTTGCGCTGAGCATCAAAGGAAAGAAGGAAAAATATTATCAATTATTTTGATAAAAATTATATATTGTATTAATTTAAGATTAATTTACAAAGTTACAAAATATATAATTAATGTAACAAACATTTTCAATCAATAATATTATCACCAAGTTAGAATCTAATCTTGATATTGCTTTATTTTTATACTGCATAAGGTTGTGATAAGCTTAAGTATATACGTTAATAATGTTCTTTGTGTCGTTATTAGAAATTTTTCTGAGAGAGAACACGGTTTCTGTAATAACCTTATATGCAAAAAAAAAGTATCAGCTAGTTGTAATAATTGCAGTCTCATAATAATTAGTCCACTGCTTCTAATAAAGTAATTCTTGCAAAAAAAATAGTCGTTCAGCCAGAACAAGAAGTGGAATATTCACGGGTACTGTAATTGGTAATGGTAGGCGTGCTTTTAGAATAACGTATCGGTACATGCGGATGTTACAAGATCCTACTCACCGAGTAGGTGTAACGTTACTGTGCCTTGACTATAGTAACCCAGCTTGTTTAAACAAGCACAATTGCGTAGGTGTTTGGAAAGTTAATTGCCCGGAAGTACAAGCATTGATTTACGATAGTGATTATTAACAACGACTACGCCATACAAATAATTTTGTGCGTGATGCAGCATAGTAAAACCGACGCGATTCGCGAGATTAATCTACAAGTAAAATGAAAGCTGTGCCGACAATAAAGATTGTTTCAGATGTGCACGCAATAAATTTACCACGGATGTTGAAAAAATTGGATGCGTCGACTTGATTTATACGCATGTTAAGTATTATTGCTCCGTACGTATGCAGGTTATTTAAATGCTGTTATTTAAATGCTGAAGTTTCGAACAGTCATAATGTAAATGAGGACCCGGGATCCTTGTGCATAATCTTTTGTGGATTACGCAGTTAAGTTTAATGTTTTGCGCGTTATGAATTTATATACGTTGTGCAACATTTGAATTATTCAAAATATCTACTTTTAAACAGCTACATAGAATAAACAACTTAATTGCTAAAAATAAAAAGCTTATACCTTATTCGCATACTGAACGTGATCCTCATATTCCCGAGTCGGACGATCGCTTTTACACAATACATATTATATGCATGTTGTAAATAAATTGACATTTTATGATATTGAAGGAAATATAAAAACGAATGATCACAATTTCTTCTCAAGCTCTCGCATCTTCTTCATTCATAAAGGCGGAAATGAAGATTTCCAAAGATGTTACTAACCGAGAATTCAACTACTACCCGACAAAGGTAAAAGAGGGTCATTGGTAAAACTCTAAACGAGATCTTGCATTATTTATGAATCACGTGGCTAAATAGAAGTTGAGATTTTAGCTGTGCTAACACAGAAGAGCATTTATCGCCTCAGTTAGGATAGGCGCTCCTCACCGCGGCACGCAGCTAGCAACACAACTTCTCTGAGAAGCAGGAAACCCCGAGGGTTGCCTTTAAGATAAAACACCATATCGCACACACTACACCAGCCACCACGTATACGTACTTGTACGGTGTATCGTGCCGCCATACCCCTCCGCCCCTGTCCGCAAGCTATACACAGACGTGCTCACCATACTTCGCTAGGGTTGCATTGCCCATTGGTTGCTGCAGCTATGGCCTATTTCGCTCGAGAGTACGACCCATTCGCCGTGAAAGGGTCGTCCGTTTCGACCTCTTCTCCTATAGCGGGCTAAGCATTCTTTCGGTGCTTCTTGCAACACGGAGATTCCGGCGCTATTCGCAAAGAGCTATTTACCAGAGATGATCCTTAAAACGCAATTCCCCTTTCTCCCCCTTCCTTCCTTCCTCTTTTACATCGCACGTGATGGAAAATAATGAAACCGCGCGTGGACACTGTCACGGATAAAATTTATGGTATAATAACGTAACAGAAATCATGTCCGTATGTATACCGAGCTTGCCGTCTCTTTGAGTGGAGAGTCCACTTTCGGGCGCATAATTCTTATAATTAGAGATTCATTATTTAAATTGCGACATGTAACACGGCGCCTAAGTACATGGTACAACTCACACCCCTGCGCGTGAATAATTATAAAGCATATACAAATGCGATCCATAAAATTTGGTGAGATATATAATTTTAGGGGTCTTTTTCCTTCCGGCGGAGATACGATAGTTTCTGACTATCGCACACATCTTTCAATTATATGCCATATATAACTGAAATATACTAACTATATTATACAGATTATATCATCCTGCAAAATTTACATGTGATACAATTACTTTGAGCACATAAGTATCACTTATATAGGCTGTTATTCATTCTTATTTTAAGATCGTCTTAAGTGATGTCTTAAGATATTAATGCAGATCTGCAATTAATATTTTAAAGTATTGTTAAAATGCTCTTTTTTTTAAATTAAGAGTAAGCAATATAATACAGTATGTAATATATTTTGTTATTACTGATTAAAACAAATAAATTTTAAAACTAAATTGATACGTGTATAAGTATATATAACTCTAGGCAAATATTATCATATAATTACCGAATATAGTAAAATTGCTTTACAGTAGAAAAATATTATAAACTTTTTTATATTATATGTATATATATTCTACAGTTTTACGTACAGTTTAACTTTTTTCTATGTTCTACAGTCTTGGTATTTACTTATCTTAGAATTATATATGTAAGAGAATGTGTTTAAATTCCTCAAAATTAATATATGCACGATTACATTTATGAGTAAAAATACGTATCTCTAATTTAAACTATTCTATATATTCAAAGGTAATGAAAATCAAAAGTGGTGAATACTTGTGAACGTTTCATTGCCAATGATCAACATATATAAAGTTACATTACATGTACATCTTTACGTTTTATTTTTAAACATACATATGCATCTACATATGTATGTATTTTCCCACTTTATACATGTGACTCACCACAGTTTATGTGAAACATTATCTCGACATTACCTGCCAGTGCTCGCCCGCATCCTCAGCCTTCCGTGCCTACCGAGAAAACCTATATGGTATACGAACCATTGCAGGATTGACTCTGGTTATCAAGATAATGGAGAATGATTAATCATGCCGATCAACCTACATGTTGTTATTCCACTTAATTAATCAGATATTAGTCATGAAATTAGCTGTGGAACGCTTCGCTCAGATACGTAGGTACGCAAGATACGATCAAATTGCAGAAATGATCGTATTGTTATTCCTGTCCAAATAACGTGGAATTTATGAACTGTAAATTTTATTTCAAATATAATTTACACAACGAGAAAATACTAGAGTATTCTCTCACTGTGTGTGTATGTTGTTGTGCGTAATGAGGTAAAAAATTTATAAATATTTATTATATATTTTATTATTATATAAAATTTATAAATTTTACATAAATTCTATTTAAAAATATGTAAAATTGGTTCAAATTAATTTTGCAGTATAAGTGAAATGAGAAGAAAAAAAAACATTTTTTTATTGTTGCACGCGCTTGCATAAATTGCGCAGCGGTAACGTTTTTCATGGCGTAAATCATGGATTTTATTCAATTTCAATCTGACAAGAAAAAAATATTTTTAGCGAATTTAAATATATACATATATACCTCTCTCCATTCATCATTGATGCTTTTCATTGCTTTCAAATAAATTCGAGACGACTGAACCAATTTCAATGTAAATTAGTAGAGAGATTCAATATATTCATGCTTAAATTCAGCATGATCGATATTCAATAACGTGTGCGTGAATATCTGCGGGGCAAAAATTGTTTGCCGACGTAAATCTTCCATGGCATATAGCTTTAAAATCGCGTTCTAAAGCATCCACGAATTTCGCGCTACCTGCACGTATCCTAAGATATAAGAAATAACGAAAGGAGATTATGCCGAGACACCCGGTACAGAGCGTGCTCGTTGTATAGTTTTAGCCGTAGTTTCAGGAAGGACGGATACATCAAGAGAAGAAGGAGGAGAAGGGGGTAGGGAGATGGAAGTTGGCGCGATTCAAAGTCGTAGGTTGAGGGGAAAGAAGAACGAAATCCATAGCGGTGGCGAGAGGGATCCTGGTGCATGATGGTGGCACGGGGGGTGAAGGAGCAATCGAGAGAGCGAGGTATAGCGAAAGGCAGCGATACGAAAAGAGAGGGATAGGTCGAAACGGCGACGAAGAGAAGAGGAAGCGAAGGGGGGCGGGAGGTGGTAGCGGACGGCAGTAGCAACGGCAGTTGAGGCGCATGAGCACCACTTTTATTGATTCCGTAACTGCCGCCATGACTGCCGTGGCGCTTCGCTGAAGGGTAGGGGACTGGCTGGGACCGGGGTGGATCGGATACGGTTCGTGCCGGTAGCAGAATGAGGGCGAAGGGAACGGCGCGCACGCAGGGGTGCGATAGGATGGCGGGGGCTTCGAGGGTGAGGCTGATGGGGTGGAAACTCTACGGAGATAAAAAGGAACGAGAGTTGGTGCCGTGCCGGAACTAGCGGCGAGGATGGAAGGGGGTGGAAAAGAAGGGTTTAGACGGGAGGAATATCAATATATCTTATTGCGTACAAACATACAGCCGAAGTGGGAATAAACTTGAGATTCTTCGTGATACTTGTGTAAATAAAGACGACGGTGCGATATACGTATGTTCACTGCACGTACATTGATTCGCATCAATTTTTCAACATGCCGAACTGTAAGATGACGCAACGTTTTTTTAACGTTTGCAATAACAATTTATATGCGTATGTGTAATATCAATTTTGTAGATAATGAAATAAAAGGAATTTTAATATACGTTTTTATTACGCAGAAAATAAAAAATATATTCGTAGCGAACGTAAAGAAATTGTTGGAGAATTGAGATTATTACAAAAGATTCTCTTTTTCTCTCCATTCCCATCGCATATTATTTAACGTAAACTTTATAAGAAAAAGCTTTGATCTCTGAACCATTTAATAAGAGTTAAATGTGTTCTATTCAAAATTAACTTTAATAATTTAGAATATATAATTACACATTATATAATTAATTATTATATATATTTTGTAATCTTTTATCATAATTAAAACATTACATGTTTATACCCATATAACACTGGATACAATGCAATTTCTAACGTATACTGAGATCCAGCTCTATAACAATAAATCCCTCTTTATACATCGAGTAGTCGACGTTCGCGGATTGGCTGGAAGAGACCCAGCTTCCGGACGAATGCGGGTGTAGAACGCCGATTAGAAGGGGTAGGCAGCGATGCGTGGAGATAATTAAGCCGCCTGATCTATGGCCGTTTCACGAATTCGCTCGTTATCTCCTCGGTACCTCGGTGTCCCCTCGGTGTATTTAGTTCAGTTTTGGATATACGGCTGGATCCGTAAGCCAAAACCGATGGTATTCCGCGTCCCTCCTGCTCGGGGTAGCAGCTATAGAGACCGGGAAAGTGCAGAGCCCAGAGGTCGACGTTCAACAGTCCACGGCTTTCCATCTCCATCCTCGATCCTTTTTGGCGATCTCCGTCCCACTCGGACGTTTCCTCGCATCCCTATCTCTTGCTCATCCTCCTGACCCTTCTATCCCATCCTTCTACTCATCCTCCTCCACCACCTCCTCCTCTTACGCTCAACCTCCCTCTTTCGACTGCTTTATTGTCTGGAGTCGCTCCATCGAGGGTGCATCCCATTCCCGTTTTTAATTGAGACATAAATAAGGTTTGTTTGGCTTTGCCATTCGACCAGTTAGCTATCCCTGGAAATTAGGATTGAGACTCTGCCAATACAACTCGTTCTGCATAATAGCCACGTTAAATTTTGTATTCGTGAAGAAACGCTGAGAATATGTTTGCACTGGACAGAACAAATACACAATGTATCTGTTAAATCAATGAATTCATTTATTTGTGTTTTCTACAAAGATATCATTTATACATAGAGATTTATAATTATATTTATAACCGTGTTTAATAATTCTTGAAATTATTTTGGATATGTTACAAAATAAATGTATATATGATATATTTATATTTTGCCGTATAGAAAAAATTATGTCTGAAATTTAATAACACAAATAAAATAGCAAATAAAACAATGTCTAATATTATATATATACTATAAGATTATAAAAAGTCCTTACATTAGACTTCACAACGGAAATAATATTACAATATTAAAATAAGGACAAAACGCAGTAAAATTGCATTGTCTTATTTTATATGTTTTTATTTAATTTTAGTTAAGAAAGTGTGATTCTTATTCCAATCGTTATTCCAACTAAACATCTACAAGAAAGATCCTGTTTGTATCCTAGATCATCATTTTTACTGAGATATCGACGAGAGCAGATAGAGTTATTGCTACGTGCATTTTGAATAAAGTAAAAGGCGCGGCTGGACCAATCCGGTTCACTCAATGGTCTGGTAGGCATATAGACGTAGGCGAGAAGGAGGGCCAGCAAGACGCCAAGGAAACTAATGTGCTCGTGCCGTAGAATCCTTCGCTACTAAGATCGTAATTCTCGTTGGCCAGGTATCTCCAGAAACTTACGAGCAGCCTTTGTACGCTGGCGGCAGACGCTTCTCTACATGGTACAAGTTAATCCCATGAGCTGACATGTATATGAATACCCTCCAGTCCGATGATAATTCCTCCATGTAGCTGTGATCTGCTCGCGATGTATGTAGCTAGTATCAATTCACGTGTATTGAAAATCTCTTACTCCATTCTCCACTTAGTTCTCTGCTTTTTTTTTTTTCCAGTTTTGTCATATCATCTGTGTTAATATATATGTAGTATTAACAAAGATATAAAATATTTAATATGTCAATTAATTCGTTTAGATTTATGAAATTAATATATATTGTATTACCGTTTCTTTATTATTTTGTAATAATGAGGTTTTTCCTTTCCGTGTCCAGATAATTCTATTATTTAGCCAGTGGGCTGTTTATTTTTCTTCTCTACTCCTCTTTTCGGATATTGCATTCCCTTGTATTCAACCCTATCTATTGTTCCAACAGCTTCGCATTTACCCCCCTCTTCACTAAACCTTTCCTCCGTACGTAGAGAGCGGGGCTTGGAAAAAACAGCGAGTTCAAAAAATGGTAGCAGTTGGCCGTGTGTAAAGCAACACATACCATACGTCACCCCCGGTTTAATCTTGCTTCTCATTTATGCTACTGCGAAACGGCCGAACCGACGGTCATGGAACCCCGTGAATGCTGTGGCTCGTGGCGATTTCGCTGACGTATTTCGGCCATCCGCCCATTCTCCCCCTTTTGTCTCGCCGGTTCGCGAGGATGTAAATGTCATTGGCGCCGTAGTGTCGCGCGAGGATTCGAAAGCTCGGATTAAAGCCGCTCGATATACGACTACGAAAACATCCGAAGCTATAAAATAATCAATTGTTCGCTACAAGTGGCTTAGTTGATATTTTCATAAATTATCATATACCTAAATAATAAACTATATCATGAAATATTACGTATTTTATAATATATCTTCATCTCTTTTTTTTAGATCAAACAATATCAATGCGTTTAAGTTATTGGTCATAAATATTTTAGTTAATTATAAGTTTTAAAGAAAATAATCTGTATTATGTATATAAAATAATGACACTTTATCGTAAGAGAGTTACCAATATAAGAAAATTTCTCCCTTTAATGTAAAAAACTGATAAATGCATATCAAAATTTCTTTGTCATTGCGTTGAAATTAAGCATTTCTGCAATAGTATATATCTACAAATGAATTGGTATATGTTATTACTGTCATAGAAATATAATGCTTTGAAAACAAGAATGTTACAGTTTTAAAAATAAACGCCCTTATGAGCGCGCGCGCCATAATTTTGTAATATAATAGCTTAATCGTATCGTTGAGGTCTCGAGTGAACAAGGGGGAACAATCCCAAAGGAAAATATAGACGCATTATATTATATTTCTAAAGGAAGATACTTTATTACGTTAGACATGAGTTATTATCCGACGTATACGTTGCCAACCATGCACAGGATTCTAATCTCGTTTTCCCGCCTCTCGTTCCAACTCCTTCTTCCAGTTCGAAACAGGCAAACCGCTTCGCTCTCTGCCCCACCATCTCCACGGGGAGCATCTTCTGCTAATGAAACGCTGGTGAGCTACCGCCGCCTCGTGCCACCAGCTTTTGCCATAGAGAGCCTCACTGGAATCACCCTCGCGACTTACTAATACCGGCCTTCTAAATCTCCTAGTTCTCTGTAGAAGGGTGGGTTATATTGAAACTCCTTCAATTTGACTCACGAAACTTTGGTGGGCCGTCCACATCAATGATATACGAATTACATTTGTTTGCTGTGTATTTTTTTTTATCTAGAAAAATATCATATCAGAGTACCGATTAAATTTCCAGATTGCATATATTCGTATAACTCAACGTATATTTATATTATTACAAAAACATATTATAAGAAAGTAATTAATTTGACAATAGTCTAACGCAAAATATAACAATTTATTAAATTTTTACTCTATTTCAAAATTAAAACGTATAGTACAAAGAGTTTGTTTTTATACTATATGTTGCAATATTTATAATAAAAAATAATAAAATTTTTAAACCATATTGAATACCGATGAGAATATGCTGTAAAAATATTTTTTAAAGAGAAAAAATGTAATAATAATGAAACTAAAAATTGTTCTCTAAACAGGTTATCAACAACGATTATTAATGAAATCTGTGATCAACGATATATGTGCTATGTCTTTCGAATTTTGTTGTAAGTGCGTGCTGAGAGAAACGAAGAGAGGTGCGGTACGTAATGGCGAACGAGAACGAGAGAGCGGTAGAGGAAACACGGTTTGTGGAAGCACGGAGACAGTAAATATATACGGAATAGCTCGGGGTAGCTATATGCAGGACGGTAACGTGGTAAGATGGGCCTCTGCATTGCCGGCATGATTGCCTCTATGGCACATCGAGGCAATCCCCGCGGCTACGTGCCCGACATACATCCGCTTCCATCTTACTTTCTTTTTTTTTCTTCTTCTTCTTCTTCTTTCTACCATCTTCTATTCCGTGTGGTTTTCGCCCCGTGGAGAATCTTAGATATGCAGGCAGCACCTATGCAGCCAGGCATTGCATATTTAAATGGTAGACTGAATGTTCTGCTACTACATCAAGCTTAATTGGATGAGTTGAACGCGTGCCGGTAGGATTAATACTGCTTAGGAGCTAGTTGAAGCTCGTAAAAAGATTTTAAAACTTGGAGTTTAGTTATGGATGCTTTAGTCTACTCTTGTGCGTTATAGTTTTTAATTTGTTGAATAAAATAACACATAAAAAGTGTCTACATGATTGACAAAATAAGTTTTTAAAAAATAGCTAGATAAGTTGATGATTAAATATAAAATTTTAACTTATAATCTCGAATATAACTTATCTCTAGCAGCTATATTGTCTACCGCCCACGTTGCCGATGCGTATTGAAGATTGGTGGGATTTGTTTCCCCTCCTAATGAAGATCTAGTTGTGTATTTAGGAGCGAGTAAAGCTTTCTTAGTCGTAACCTTGATATACAACCGTCTTCGGTCCTCTCCCTTATTGTGCTTCTGACAAAAGGATATATATATGTGTAGGTACGGAGCGCCATTACATGAGAAGCCATTTCTGCCATTAATTTTCTTGCATACTGATATATTGACGAACTGAAATTAATTGAGTACCAAGACCCAGAAAATTTTGAAACTACGAGAAAATAAAAATAAGACAAACAAACGAGTTGACGTGTACATGTGCGGACGATAAAGGAAACCAGTCATAGCGTATTATAACGTAAGTGTTGATGAGAAGCAGAGTACATTCGTGACCGAGACTAGGATGTGCCCCGGTAGTCCCTCAGTGGCTCGTTAAGGCATTTGCATTTCATTTCAATCCTCCCTCTCTTACCACCGACCTCGTCCTCTCGCTCTTCCGCGCAACAGCCCCTCTTTTCGCGTATAAATATTAATGCAACATCCTGCTCTCTCGGGAGGTTTTTGTTCCTCTTCTGCTCTGAAGAGCCGCGCCCTCCTTCTACCGAGTACTTTGAATGCTGATGCGCCACGAAGGCTCTGCACTCGTATCCGCATCTCTCAGTCTCTTTCGCTTATTCTCTTCCTCCCTCTCTTCCTATGAGCAACTGTGTGTGCACATTTATGTTCCATAATGAAATAAGATTTATGAATATTTCCCGACATAGAATTTGTGATTTTTGAGAAAAAATGGAGATAAACACTTTCCGTTTGGCTACAGCATCCTATGGCAGTATCAAAACCGATAAGCAGATAATTGTTCTTAAAAAGTACAAGTCAATTTACAATTCAAGACATATTGATTTGGGAAAACAAACTTCCGTTTAAATTATTCATTTTACTATATTTCAAAAAAATACAAAATCAATTTATTTAAAAAATATTGTAATATTTAGAACATTTTCTCATTTAATTGCATTTAACGATTTCAAAATCATTAAAGAATTGTTTCACATAAACTTTTATAATATATATATTATCAGTTCAAAAATGTCCCTCTTTTTTTATTAATATAATAAACAATTTTCCTCCTCTCTTCTTTCATATATCACGTTATGTATCATGTTATAAAGTGATTTTCTTAACCATCTTCTCATTTTAGATTTCGCATGCGTGCCAAGTGATCGTCGACTATACGTAAAGTCTCATTAAATTGCCTTCCGTCTTTCTATGCAACGGACTAATTAAGATGTAGCAGATATTGCAATCGCAGATGCAGCAAGTGTCTCACCGAAATTTACATTCAATATTCAAATAATATGTACGCGCTCTTTGAACTCCTTATTACCGTTCCCAGCAATAGCACGATAAAATTTTTCATTTGTAATTTCACTCATAATTATATTACTCCTTGAGTGAAAAAGGGACTGAGAAAGAGAAATAAAACAGTTTTTTTTTTTTTTGGCACCAGACTATTATACAGATTATACAATGATTGGATTTGTTATTGCGCTGTATTCACTGCCTCAATTTCATTGAATACGAAATGTATCATTGAGTTCGACCTTTGGCTTCGGCAAAGTTAGAAGGACAGTGTGCCTTCACAAATTTGAGTCCTCTACAATTTTCTCATTATAAATTCACCTCTGCCTGCTGCAGGCTCTTCGTTCTACCTTCGTACGGAGAATTCCCTCGACCTTCTCGCTTTCCACTCGTATTAATGACAGACTATTATATCATTCAGCTCCCTCCGGAGATCTAGCCGCTAGGCGGCTGAAGTGAGAAGGGTAAAGAAAATACGTCGAATGTATTTTTCAATTTGGATCGGCGCCAAACTGAAAACTATGCACAAATCCAGAAATTCTTTCTCGGTACCTTCTCGTTTCTCTTTTACGATCTGCTACATATCTCGTTTTGAATAAGACTGATATCTTTATTATTCGTGATTATGAGTACGTTTCATGTTTAAGTGGAAAATTAAGAATTTGTAAAGATAACATCTACAAATATATCATTTCAGATGTAAGCTTCAACAAAATACAGCTTACTGTAATAGTTCAAATTATAATCAATTTTGAAATGAAAAAAAAAGGGGGTATATTGACAAGTTTTATTTTTTTCTATATCAACTCAGATACTTTCAAAATATCAAATCTCCAATAATTACATTAATTGAACGATTAAAGAACAGATAAAAAAGAAGCTATTATTTTATTAACATGTATCGTGAATGTAGAACCGTGCAGTGTTTAAATTAAAGACCGAAAACTAATTTGGTCCGTGCTTTCTACACTTTTTCAAATTGAAACGGCTCAAAATCATCTAATCCCGCCGATCGTTACGAATAGAAGTGCTCTCTCGCAGATTGTTCGATGAATCAATGGAAACCCCGCGGTAACGTTTACCGGGATTGGATTACTTCACTGTAATACATATTCCTCTGTAACTTGTAAGTCGAGCCAGATCTGTCGGTCCGCGGAAACTTTGCATCTGAGCTTTTCAATTTGGTGCGTTGCCAGGAAGGTAGTTTGGATATACGAAATAAATGAGAGTCTACATTGCATAGCACCTTAATATCTCGGTAAAAGTGATTTAGACTTTTTACAAGATATCCTAGCAGTCACTTATACAAGGAAGATGAAATGTTCGGCAGCAGGGTGTTGAAACTCGTGAGTTCGAATTCGAATTCGGTAGTGGCGCCGGATGTGCATAACGACGTCTTACGTACTCCATCCAGTAGCCCGCTTGTTATTTTTCTACTACCACCCACTAGTAGTTCAACAATGTGAAGTCCGCCCTGAGCGTCGAACACGTGTTCCACCTCCACTAATCTACTCCGACCATACCATCTGAAAGCGTTGGATGTGGTCCCAGATGCTCTTACACAGCCGTCGCTCGATCTCGCCTTGTCTTCCAGGCACTGACGTTAGCACGAACGTTTCAAGAGATAGGTGGAAATTACCTAATAAAATCTACACACAGCATTACATATAACACTCAATAATGCGATCGTACGATTCAGAAAGCGATTTGAAAACTGTGTTGCCACGTATTGTAATATAATATGGTAACTGCGTTTGCGACTTCATCACATTATTGTATACGTATTGTGTATACAGCTGAAGAATGTATGTTTTGATCTTTATAATTCTCGGATATGTAAAAGATGAAAAAATTACAAAGGCTACTTTGTTGGATTAGCTTGTAATGTATGCAAATGTTCACGAGGTGATATAGTAGCTTTGATTGCGTGTTCCAATCTTGCTGCGCATCGCGGGTAGCCAATTGCCCGACGGCGAGATTTTCTAGGTTTCATATTTGATATTACCTCATGTCGAACGGCCAAGGGCGAATAGACGTCGATTATATCGCGCCACTAAAACCAAATGGGTCATTTGATTCAGCAGCGATATCTCTCTCATGAGAGATCTGCGTGTATCTACCCCAAAGTTATATAATGCTGTAAAGCACCGTAAATATATGTATAATATGTATTAATCAGGGAATGGAAAGTTACTTTTTAAAAATAACTAGTTACAGTTACTCGTTACCGAGTAAAAAATGTAACTAGTTACAGTTACAGTTATCGCTTTTTAAAAGTAACTCGTTACAGTTACCGTTACTTGAAAAATAACTTTTCGTTACTTTTCCGTTACTTTTTTAAAATCAATTTAAAAATGTACTTTTGCATTTTTTTTATATGTAATACTGACAAATATATAGTTTTATTTAAAAAAAAAAAACAATGTAGAATGGCTCAAATAATAAATTAAATAAAAGTAAAATGAGAAGGGTTACGAGTCAATAATGAAACAGTTTATTTCCGATAAGAACGACGATGACAATGTAATTAAATGTATAAATATATATTAGAACAATACATAGATAAAACAAGATAAAAACAAACGACGTTTCGACACTTATTGTCATCGTCTTTTAAACTGTTTCGCTTTTTGGTTCATAGCCCTTCTCATTTTACTATTATTTAATTTATTTTTTAATTTTTTTTAAACACAATTTTGTAATTCTAAAACCTGTAAAATATGCAGCAAACTGAAATATTTGTATGTCCTATGTATTACATAGAAGATAGAAGTGTAAAATAATTACTGAATCATAACGGCCGAATGTCTAAGGGCTTTCAAGTCTTATTGATAAGCGCTATAAATAGCATGTATCCAATCGAACCGTGTTCAATCGTGTGCAAAGTAACGACAAAAGTAACTGTAAATTTCGTTACCGTTACCCAAAAAATGTAACTCGTTACCGTTACAGTTACCAAAAAAAGAAAGTAACGCAGTTACCAGTAAAGTTACCAAAAAAGTAACTTGTAACTGTAACTTCGTTACAAGTAACGAGTTACTTCCATTCCCTGGTATTAATAATATTCCATAATGTAAAATATTATTTAGCTATCATTGTTATAAAATAATACAATTTGAATAAATTGAAAAATAAATCCCGATTTTGATAATATATTTTTTTGTGTAGGAAAACTTATAGCACATGCTATAATAGTTTTAATGCTTATTGATCGGAGTATAAATTTGTTAAAATTAATACAATTAAAAATCACAGATTAATTTTAGCTAAAAAGAGAACTCATTGAGTTTATTATTACTGCAGAAATCAAAATCAATTTAAATATAAGTAAATCTAAGGTAGCACACAATTATTTATACACCTACATATTGCTATAAGTAATTACAATCAAATTTGCTACTAGTAAATGTCTTCATTTAGATCGAGCTATTCGATAGGTGACCGAGCTTACGCTCATAGGCTGTATATTGGTGCGAGAAATGCTTTCCAGTGGAGTAGTGCGGTGTTTATCGGACCGTATCCCCGACCACATCCTCTACCCGATTCGCTTGCTCAGATCCAGAGGTTACTCGTAATCTCCCAAGCTAGTTCGACCATCACAGTTGCCCGCTTCCAACACACTCTCGTTTCTATGGAAATTCCACGACATCGAATGACTTGTCCCGCAACATACTCCAGTTTAATTTATAGCCAGCGATGTGTTATTTACTATATACTTTGTAAATCACTGCGACTGCATTTATTATCCATTAAATTAATTATCACAAAATTTACTCCTAATTAAGAAACACGTAAATGTCATTTTTAATTGCCACACATAAAACATTTTATTATCGTAAACTTGATTGCTACAGTTAACAGTTTTATTTAAATATTTTAAGAGATGCAATCCAGTCGTAATAAAATATTATTAAAATCTGCTCTGTATAAAAAAAATGCAACAATCTGTACACTTTTTGGAACACTTACAATAAAGCAAAAAAAAAGCAAATAAACGATACTTAATTTAATTAATACTATTATTTAAACATAAAACAATTAAAATTTAGAATGACAAAAATTTTTTTATTAAAAAGTAAATTTTAATCTTATTTCTTTATCACATAGAATTGTATAATTTTTTGTATTTATGTAAATCGATTTTTGTCTTTCTACACATATAAAATTGTTAAAATTTATCGAGAGAGATATTTTAAAATATAAAGTTCTTAAAAAGCCCTTTTAATTTAATATTTTTATCTTTTATGCATACTTTTATGTGCAGAAGAACTAAAAAATTTAATTTAGATAGAATAAAAGAAACTCATAAACCCTATTTGAAAAACTCTTGAAGTTGATCTTATCATATTTAATTTTGTACAATAATAAAATACAAATTGATTATAATTTGTTCCATATCTGAAATAATAAAGTTTTGTTTATTACATATATTATTTATTTTAATTCGTCACGATATATACTCTCTATAATTTGGTTGAAAATTACACGATTTTGCGGATCTAGATAAGCAAATCTAGATAAAAGACATAGCAATCAGACATTTTAAACGACTAGCAGTTAATTGGCTCTGCTCTTTTCAAATAAACTAGAAACCATAAAATCAGTCTCGCTAAGATACATCGAAATGCCAATGGACTGAGCTCATTATATGACTATCAGAATTTAGCGAAACTGTTCAGCATAAGAAAACATAGTGAATATTTCCATATTAATTTAATAAAATTAAAATGCTATTATATATAGTTTACTTTAGATAGAGATATATGTATGTTATATGCTCAAACATGAATTTATAAAATTTATTCTTCGATATTAGAATTCTGTATTACGACCGTCAATTGATATCAATCAAAATTAACAAGAATAAGGAAACCGTAATAATTTACGATTTACTAAGCCATCTACGGTCAAAGCTAGATTACCATGCTTATTATAATGTGTGAATTTATATACCGCGTATGTAGTCACCAATCACGTGCCGAAAATTTTTTCAGACTTACAACGCAACACTTAAACAACTACCGCAGTAATATCACTTTTTTAGTTAAATTGCTACCGCATATCTAACAATTATTTGATGCTTCTATATAGCATCTTATTAGATCTTTAATAATATGTTGGAAGACATATATTAAAATTTAACAATTTAAATGTTAAAGTAATGATGAATCTAAAATCTGTGAAAAGTATGATTGCGAAGAATATACACGAGTTGGCGTTTCGTCCCGGTTT
>NW_017278933.1:1167092-1169461 GCF_001594065.2 Cyphomyrmex costatus | reverse complement strand
GTATATTCTTCGCAATCATACTTTTCACAGATTTTAGATTCATCATTACTTTAACATTTAAATTGTTAAATTTTAATATATGTCTTCCAACATATTATTAAAGATCTAATAAGATGCTATATAGAAGCATCAAATAATTGTTAGATATGCGGTAGCAATTTAACTAAAAAAGTGATATTACTGCGGTAGTTGTTTAAGTGTTGCGTTGTAAGTCTGAAAAAATTTTCGGCACGTGATTGGTGACTACATACGCGGTATATAAATTCACACATTATAATAAGCATGGTAATCTAGCTTTGACCGTAGATGGCTTAGTAAATCGTAAATTATTACGGTTTCCTTATTCTTGTTAATTTATTCTTCGAATATCTTTATATGCATAAAATAAAATAATATTTTATTTGTAAATTTTATTTCATAGAATTCATAAAATCACGGCTTTTATTTTATAAAATTCGTAAAATATTTACTGGAAAATTATATGAACGTAGAATATATTTTGTAGAATAAAAAAATAGAAAATTACAATTGTATACTTTGAAAATAGAAATATATAACGTAACTGTTATACTAATCTATAATTCTTTAAAAAAATATTATGTACAATTATTAATATCGCACAAATAATGAAAAAAAAAATCTTAGCGGCACAAATCTGCATGTGAAATCCGTAATTATTTTTTCAATAATTTAATTAATTAAAGACAAGGTAATGACCAACTACATTATACCAGATAAAAAAGCTTCTATTTTCCGTTCAATTATATTACTTATACGGCCTAAATTTCATCACGTCAATAGACAAACGATTTTTTAGGAAAAATTGAGGGTGGTCATTTTGAAATTTTCTGTTTTAAAAAAATCAGATTTTTTACTCAATTTCGCGATTTTGTTAAATTTCAATTTAATTGTTCAAATATCATTTGTAATATTCGAAAATTTATCAATTTAATTTTCTTTGCGTGCCTTACATATACGTTCGGTTACTAAAAGGACTCCGATGAAAGACCGCATGATTACGAAAGGTATGTAAACAAGGGATCGAACACAGACGGAAAATGGTATGCTGGCATTGGAGCGAATTCCCATGCGGTAGTAAGATATTGGTTTTCATCCCGCTCGTTCCGGTGCTCGTAACGTTTGATAAAAATGCGTGTTACGCGTTCCAGGCCAGACCCACCTCGGACTGAAAGGGTGCCTGGGGAGTCATGCACGAAGAGATCACGAAAATTTTCCCTCGCCTAGTCTCACTCCAGGTATTTGCGCATAAGGGGGTGACGACCAGACCTATGCCTATAAATACCTATATGCAATGATACCATCTCTCTGTCGGCAGATTTTTTCAAATACAATACGAATTGATAAAATTTACGATTTCGAATCCGCGTTAGATTTTCCCGATCGCAGGATACCGAAAAATTATTTCGAAGAAAACCATAGCTTCTTCCATAAAGTATTTTATATAATCATGTTGCTTTTTCGATTAAATTGTGTTTATAACTTTGGAACATCCAATGACAAACAGCAATAGAAAAGTAAGTTTTCTACTGCAGATATATAACATTCCCAACACGGTTGCACGTAAGCCCGCGCCAACGCCGGGATTTAAACTCAAGCGTGGAAAGCTTATACAAAGCTCCAAATTTATTGGATGGAAATCCTCTCGGCATGAGCGTGCAAGTTCCCTACAGCAAAGTTGCTCAGTAGGATTAACACTTTCCTATCTCCTCCTCAATGCGCAGCTATTCCCAGTAAACTCTTCTGTTTCCATGGCCTTTCAGTATCTTGGATTTACTAAAGCTTTTAATGAGCATGTATATATGTTTATATTTTTCGCAAGAAACGTTATTTTCTAAACTTGTAAGTTTAGCTACATGTTTCATTAAATGTCGTTCATTAAAGAATCGTAAAATTTATATTACAACATTGCGCAATTGAAAGGTACAGACGCAAAAGAAAGAGGTACGTGAGAATAAAGGTTTTATCCGTATAAGAGCAAATTTTCACGACTTCATTTATATATTTTTTACTTTTTAAATATATGTATGTAAGGTAAATGTACCGGTTATTGGACAGTTAAGGAATTGCACGACGAAATCATTTATTTAAACTTTAGAAACATTAAAATTTTAAAAATGTACATTGAGATAAGGCTCATTATGTTTTTAAAACAAATAATATAGAGAAAGAGGGCAATGAGCCAATAATATCGTTAAAATCTTTTTAAATTATAATCTAATATATTGCGAAGAATATCACGTAATTATGGCGTTTCGTCCCAGCTTCCACTACTGGACTCATCAGTAAGATATTGTAGTGGAAGCCTACCTTAGACGCCTGTTTAAGTTATTAGATCGAGAATCTATATA
>NW_017278933.1:1137022-1166964 GCF_001594065.2 Cyphomyrmex costatus | reverse complement strand
CCCCCCCCAACTTGCGCGCCGAACAATCATCGGTCTTGAAACGCAACTCAATCTGAAAATCGATAAAAAATTTTAGTTTATTACACATGCTTAGTAAGAATGGATGTTTTCTGAAACTAAATCTATTACCAAATATGTTATTTGCGTTTATTATAAATTTCATTTAGTCATAAATATAATATGATTCAAATGTCCTAATTATTGGACAAAAAATGTGACGTGTCTCTGTGTCCACAAAAGTATGACCCAATTATTGGACAAATAATAAACAATTTTCTTATTATAGAAGAGAATCGCATTTTACTTACTTATCAATCAAGATTGTTCAAAAAAGTTTATCGAAATTGTAATTAGTGAAGTTTTATATAAAGTTTTATATGTAATATATACAAAATATGTTTGCAGTAGACAGGTACGCTAAGGAATGTCCAATCTGGAGAGACGGTAGTGTCTCGGCGCTAAGCCAAGCGCGCGACACTGCCGTGCCTCCTTTACGCGAAACTGAGAATTTTTTAATTGATATGTGTGAATGTCCTAATAAATGGACGATTGTCCATAAACGAAATTTTTTTTACAAAAGTATCATTTTTAATATGAATAAATTATATAATACTTAATTTCTAAATAATATATGAAAAATTGCTTAAAAATTTATTTAGAGTAACACATATCATCAAAAGCTTAATATTTAAAATTGCCACAATTTGTCCAACAATTGGGTCGTGTCTACGAACTGGTACATTTACCTTATATCCATATAAATGTAAATATTTATCGTTCGTTTTAATACATTTTTTTTTATTATTCATTAAATGTTTTTTCCGTTCTTCTCTTTTAATTTTACATGTTTTTTCTCAGACATTTCTAGTCGATAGCAAAGATACGTTCATCGAGTTTGTCTTTTAAACGAAAAAAGAAAAGGAATACTATAAAAATAGAAGCTAGATAAACGGCAAGTCAGTATCGTGTATGTAATCCTGGATAAGCGTTGCTCGATGGGCTATCGTGGTGCAATCGCTATGTCCAGACGAGAATTAGATCTCAGTTTCTTCAACTTTACTGCCAATTGAGGCCAATCAACGCTCGATATATTTAGTATCCGTTAAGAGTAGTTTCTCGATTGTTTAGTACTATAAATGTGTATTGTATCGCATATATGTGCTATAATAATTGAAAGAAGACATATCACGCATATGTCATTTAATGTTCAAGGTTGTAAAAGATTTACATTGCGATTAACATCTTCTGGCATGAAACGTTGTATTTTTATTCGATATATTTAGTAAAACTGTGTCGACTGCACTATATTCTGTGCTATGTTTAGTTCTGACGATGTTATCAATGCCTAAGTAACTGAAGACTAAACAAGATATATTATGCAATTGGCAGTCACAATTATCATTATAATTGTATTTTTCGAAAAACTTGGACCACCAGCACGTACCCTCCGGACTATCCCTCGCTTTCTACTTCAACATCCATTCAAACATACAGTCGGCGAAAACTTTCCTGGCGGGATTTGGGAAGCGAGGCGAAAACGCGAGCTTTCCTGCCAAGGAATTACGGTTCTAAGGGGGTTCCCAGGGCAACGCCAACGGCAGCCAGTCGGCATCTCCCGGAGGATATCAGACGAAAGGCGAAAGAGATATCTCGCGCGGGGAATATTCCTCTGAAATGTAAAAAAAAAAAAGGATTTTGCGACATCTACGTAATAAGATATTACGTAATAAATGGCATAATTACTTATTATAATTATTGTTAGAAAACATAGAGATTATTTTGCAGGAATTTTTTTGATAAAAAGAAAAAGGTTCATAAAATTCGCCATTCCTTCGAAATGGATGAGTTCAGAAGTAAAAGATCCTAAAGAAAACCTTAGGAGAGTCTAGAGGGCCTGGAGGGATAACTGGATGGTTGGAGATAATGGGAATTTTGAAATTGGATTATCAATCTCGGGGTTCTGGACTTCGGGTTTAGAACTGCTTTTTTTTTCATATCCAATATTAAGATTCAGAGTGAATTTTTTCAAGCTATGGTTCTTTTCTACATTAAAAAAAATTAACAAAAGTGTAATTAGCTCCTTCTCCCTCCTTCTTCTTTTTGGATTTACTTATTAGCTTTAAAAGTTAAAACGCAATTACTGCAAAACCGCAGAACAAAGTTAGCACAAAAAACTAATACGGTGAGTCTGAATGACTCAGCATTTATCCGAAGCAGTTAATTCCCGCGAATAATATTTTCTGTGTTTGCCATAAGCGAGATTGTACATCAGACCGCCTACCTACCTGCCCTTTCTTTCCTCAAAAAAAAAAAAAAAAAAGGAAGGAATGGCGTGACATTTATGGAGTTAACATTTCTAAAACTCGTCGGTCCTCATACGACGACCAGGGGGTGAGAGAGAGGGTCGGAGGAGAAGAAGCGGGCAAGAGAAACGCAGAAGCAAAAAAGATAGAAGCGCTGGAGCGAGTTGGGTGGACGGGGATAATGGCAGTCTTGGAATTGCATTATCAATCTTCGGTCCCCTCAGCCCCTCAGCACCACCTCATCCTACAAGCACTACGCTCGACTCCATTCCATTCCATTCCACCCCTTTTCTACCCCCTTAGACTACCCTGGAAACTCTCTCGCGGTACCATACTCCTCTTCTCATATCCCCCCCCCCCCCCCCCCCCCTCTCCCGTCAAACACGGCGCTTCCCAAGCTACGTTGCCGCGCAAGCCCTGTCCCCACTTTCTTGGCGCATGACGCTCCATTCCCTTGGATGTATATGCATGGTATCCTCCCTTCCAGACTACCACCTTCTCGGATTCACCTCAGTGAACATTTGTATTGCATTTTGTATAATGCGCATGCATTTTCATACGAAATGAAATTATTTTAATGAGCAGGGAGGCTCATTTTAATGGATCGTCTATAATATTGTATACTCTAAGAAATATCTTTCGTATTGAAAATAAAGTGCTAATAAGAATGGATGAATGATCTTTCTCTAAATTATCTTTCTCTGGACATAAAAATATCAAAAATTGTTAGTTTTCATTTTTATTTTGTATATTTTTTATTAAAACTTTTATTAAATTATTATTTTTTCGAATTTTTTGTAAAATTTTCTGAGCAAATATCAGTATTTTTATTTGGTCAAGAATACATATGTCATATGTATTATCAGAATATAAACATATCATATTTTAGATCATAATCAAGAGTCGAAAATCTGACTATAATATTGAAGGGGCTGACGAATTGACATAAGATCAACTCAAAATATGTATACGATATGACCGAAGAGCGAGGCTAGATAAGATCTTATTTTTAGAGACGGCACAGCAGTCAACCTTATTGGCACCTTCATCCAAGGATGAAGACGAAATGACGACGGGTGAAAGGACGAACCGACAGGGGGAAAGAGCGTCTTCCTTATCCGTTCACAAAATGCCGCGGCCAAGCTACGAAGTCGATAGCGTATCGCTTTCCACGGACCCAAAGGTTACCGAATCGTTCTGAGACTATCTTAATGGCAGGATAGATCGTTTGATACTATGGCCGAGTCGTAAAGGCTATTGCTCTGCCCTCCATCCCTTCTTCCATCCCGTTTTCCACCCCGCGCTCCTTTTGCGTTCCGTAGCTGAGAAAGCTGGCTTAGCGCCACCCGGATGCTTCTATCGTCGTGCCTCTATACGCACCTCGTTCGTACCCTCAGAAATGTCGACGTGGAGTATTGGTATACTCGATCTAATCCTATTCAGTAAGACATAATTAATTATCATCGATATCCTGGATTATCCTCCAAATCCAACTAAGTAATGAGTAGGTATTTACTTAAGAGATATAACTCAAGAAAATATTATTTCGTGTTGCTTCTGCAATCTAATTTTTCCTATCATGAATAATATATGTTAATATGAAATACTATATCATCACGTAACTCTATGTTGCTTATAAACGTAATTTATATTTTATCTTTAATTTATTATAGGTTATTTAATATCCATGTATATACACGCATTTTTAATTCTGTAATATTAACAAAGTTGTAATTTATATAAATGTAACGAAATGTCCATATTATATATTGTTGCTGTATTATAATCATTTTAAATAAACTATTGTTTAATGCATGGCATTAATTGTGATTTTTATGCATTATTGTCGGACGTAAATTATGTAAAAGATGAAAATCTAATAGAATATCGAGAAACTCTGATAAAATATTATAGACTCGACAAGGGAAATTATTATCAAAATTAATTAATACTTTCCTTTTCTATCTTCTGTTCTGACATTTATATGTATATTCGGAACAATGCGACCAACATGTAACTTAATTAAGGCAACGACGCAGACCCGACCGCGGGTTTGTGGCTACCGTCTCTCTATATCCGTTCTGCGTAATATTACCTAGTCTGTTCCCTTGTTCTCTTCGTAAAATGCCGTAATGTTGGCTCGCAATTATATTTGTTATGTTACACGTACATTTACTGTATCCTTTGGTAGACATGTTCCTGTCAGAAAAAAAAAGCAGCTGATATTTATATATCAAAATAATCATTTTATGAATTCGTTTGAGATTGTAGTATGTAATAGTCTAAAATTAAATTCTAAAAAAAAATTTCTATACATTTCTATCTTTATTTAACAAATATATGTACATATTTCTTAAGAGCATTATTTTAAACAATATTAAAAAAATTTTAAAAGACCGTCAATGTAATAACATAACTAATACGAATCGAAACCTATAACAGTCTAGTTGGATCTTAGTTGCTTATATGTAATTTCGCGTGAATTTATATACTGATATGTGTAGTTTTTCTAAACTCCGCGCCGAACAATTGTCGGTCTTGAAACGCAACTCTAATAAACTACCGCACAGTACTACTACGAATTAAATTGATTAACAATTTAATAATTATTTGATGCTCTTTTGGTATCTTATATCGATCTTTAATGACGTCCAGCTAGACTGTTTTATAGACTTCGATTCGTATTAGTTACATTATTTTAAATTTTTTATAACATTATATTTTCTTTAACCTCCAGGCAGCCGAGATGGCACTATACGATGTCATCAATTTTTATTATATAAAATGTATATTTAAATGTATAATATATACGCAACCATACCGTATATTATGTATATGATATACAATGTATATATATGGCGTATATATTACATATATATAAAAATTTTTTTAATCAAAAAGAAAAAACAAAAGAAGAGGTTACAATACTTCCCATGTCCACGCCGTTAGCTCTAGGTGATGCTACGCTGAAGACGTTTTATTTTATCGAATTTAACTACGTAATATTGAAAAATTAGGCGAATAAACGTTGATTTCTGATTTATATGAGGCTTTTCAGAGCCTAGGATGATCAGAAAAGTTTTTAGCGATCTCGAAAACCTCCAGGTACCCATATTTCCTGATTTAAAAAGAAAACAATTTTTTAGACCTGTTGACGGCCGGCTTTTGGCACCAATGGTGTCACACCATGACCGACACAACAGTTGATCATTGGGCTTATATAAGAATATTTAGTGCAAAAGTGCACTTTTCAGATACCTAACAAAAGCCCGGCCACCTGGAGATTAAAATACAATGTGTATTTACGAAATTATAAAATAAGACGAAGTTCTTTCTTACTTTCATATTTTATAAAGAACCTTTTAAGATTTCATAAAAAGAGATGTTTTATAAATAAGAAATGGTACTAATCTTAAATATTGTATATTTATAGCTTATATAATTTCTTGTTGGAAATATGTATATGTAAGTATATAACTATATGCAATATACGTATCTTATATAAATATCAGCCATTGAAAAGATAAATGTACAATTTTAGATTACATAAATCAGATTTTACAAACGTTTAACATCATATCATTAATCATATTAAATGTAGACTATAAACATTATTACGCATTAAAAGACATAATAAATCTATTATTACACATTTATATTAATGTATCATATAAAGCTTAACGTTAATGTAGCACAGCAAATCTATTATTATGCACTATGTTCTTTACCTGCGAAGATCGTTTCAAGTTAAACAGTAAACATACTAAAATAAAAGAAGCGTAAAAATGTCAGAACAGCTGACAGATAAATTCGTAGTAAATCATATATGACTGTCCAATTAAGAATAACGATTCGCACGTAAATAAAATTTATGGATAATCTTATCGTCGCTATTTAGTTGACTAACTCGGAGAGTTCGGCACGAGAATACGAAGATGCTGAAGGGCGCCGAAGACGACGTTCTCTCTTAACCCGCCCCTGTCATTCAAAAAGGTGTCAACGGCAATAGCTTTTACGAGATACTTATTAATTGTTACTGCGCTTTTACGACGGCATAAAAGCACGGGCTACGACCATTTGAGTGGGCACAGTGCTGTAAGGGGAAATCTTCCGATGGATTATTACCTCCGACGAGACTGTACGATATATATATATATGTACACTTACACATACTCGCGCACGTGCTGTTCTTTTCATCGATTTGAAAACAAGTGGAGATAAAATTTTACGAAAATAAATGTACAAGTGAAGAACGATAAGCCTTAGTGATAAAAAGAAACTATTTTTGCAGCTTTATTTCATACATACAAGGCTCTTCCTTCAATACATTTCTCTCAAAGCATCTCTCTCATACCTTGTTAAAAAATTTTTATTATAAAAATAAATAATAATTATATTTTTCTTATTTTTCACAGATTTAGATTTAGATTTATCTTTACTTCAACGTTACATCGTTAAAATTTAATATATGTCTTTCAACATATTATTAAGATCCAACAAGATGCTATAAGCATCAAAAATTGTTAGATTGCTCGTCAATTTAACTAAGTGATATTACTGCGGCAGTAAGTATGTATGCGTCAATGCTGAAAAACTATCAGCGTCGCGATTTATGGGGGGACTACATACGCAGTATATAAAATTCACACAATTATAATAAGCACTGTGATCCAGCTTTGACCGTAAATGGCTTTCTTCTTCCAATTTATTATTGTTTATCAATTGTACGGTTTTAAAAAAAAAATATTCTAGTTTGTTAAATCACGTCTAGCCTGAAAAAAGACGTTATTCTCCTACTTTAGATAAATATTGCGAAGAATATTACTACGTCGACCCGCCATCAGAGGTCTATAGATGTTCGCAACAATTCTCGCAAGTGCTGAGATACGCGTATATCTGTATATATAGAATCTAGATTAATATCTTAAACAGGCGTCTAAGGTAGGTTTCCATTACAATATCTTACTTATGAGTCCAGTAGTGGAAACCGGGACGAAACGCCAACTCGTGATATTCTTCGCAATCTTATTTTTCACAGATTTAGATTTAGATTTATCTTTACTTCAACGTTACATCGTTAAAATTTAATATATATCTTTCAACATATTATTAAGATCCAACAAGATGCTATAAGCATCAAAAATTGTTACATTGCTCGTCAATTTAACTAAGCGATATTATTGCGATAGTAAGTATGTATGCGTCAATGCTGAAAAACTATCAGCGTTGCGATTTATGGGGAGACTACATACGCAGTATATAAAATTCACACAATTATAATAAGCACTGTGATCCAGGTTTGACCGTAAATGGCTTTCTTCTTCCAATTTATTATTGTTTAATAATTATATCATATACTGTAGATATTGTATTCATAAATGAAAAACTTACATTTAAAAAATTAAAAAAAGTTCTTCGAATTTATTTTTTCATAAAAAATTTTTCAAAGAATATGGAAAGTTAATTTTTTTGCAAAAGTATTTTTCTCTATTAGAAAATCTCCCTTTCCCTTAGAGTATATACAACCTATTAAAATGTTTGATTCTATACTTTTTAAAAATAATAATTTCTTTTTCGATTTTTAGATAATAGATAATATCGTATGTTGTTAAAATAAAAAATATTTTTAAATTTATAATGATAAAAATAGTGTATGTTTAAAGTATGATTTGTATTCACAACTTCAATTTCTTTGCGTGTGAATTTCATTACCGATCCCACAATAACGAGCATCTAGTCTTGCGCTTTAGCATGTTGTGCTGCATCCTTCTCAGGGGTCAGTAAAGAATGTATGGAAGTTGTGGCATGCATTTAGTCGTTGAGTAAATGTTTAATTTAACGTTTTGTATACAAATCGTATAAAATAATTTCTGAAATATATTCTAAAGAAGAGTTTTGCATATGTATATAAATTCTTTCTTTACAGAAAAATTATTTTTAATCAGAAAACTGTAAAAAATTTATTTGCAGAAAGTTTCACGTAAAAATCTATGTTTGTGAAACCTTTGATTTTATAATAATCAAGTAAAATTACTCATGGACTATATTTTGTATTTTATTCAAAATTTTTTATATTTTAGCAGTTATGCACCCCCAAAAAATGAACGAAAAATAATAGCTCGGGATAAGAGACTTGTAGTGTCTTTCAGTTTTTGAACATAGCCGGAGACACTACCGCGTCTCCTGATTGTATCCACGAGCAATATTTTTAATGTAAACGTACACCTAAACTTTTCTTCTATATTATAGGTAATATGTTATTTTCAGTCAACAGCATTAAGTCCTAAACACAATGCGAAGTAACAGCAACAAGAATAGCGATAGAAATATTATAGAAATATTTAATTTACGCGGGCGAAATCAATGCGTTTAAATTTCAAGTAAATTAAGGGGACGTTATTTCAGTTTAGAGTTGCGTTTCAAGACCGAAGATAGTTCGGCGCGCAATTTGGGGGGGAATTTTCAGATAGAGTTGCGTTTCAAGACCGACGATTGTTCGGCGCGCAAGTTGGGGGGGGGGGGGAAGGGAATACATATACATATATTACTTTGAATAATATATTGCGAAGAATATTACTACGTCGACCCGCCATCAGAGGTCTATAGATATTCGCTAAGATTCTCGCAAGTGCTGAGATACGCGTATATCTGTATATATAGAATCTCGATTTAACAACTAAAACAGGCGTCTAAGGTAGGCTTCCACTGCAATGCCTTACTGATGAGTCCAGTAGTGGAAGTTGGGACGAAACGCCATAATTACGTGATATTCTTCGCAATATATTAGATTGATTTAAAGATTTTAATGAAAATTGGCTCATTGCCCTTATTTCATTATATTAATTATAGAAATAAACGATATATAATTGTCGCCTCCCATTGCACAATGTCGCGGAAGAAATAAAAAGGCCAACCAATCGTGTACATACTGTAGTATACTCTGCTTCAATATAAGCAAAATAAAAAATCTGCAAAATCAGCTACGCTGATTGGTAGACTATAAGGCGATAGACAGAATTCCAACTCGTCGAAAATTTATCGCTATTGCCTTATGCTGTGTTCCTATGTGCAATGACATATGCATTTCCGAATGTCAAATTCCTCTGTTTCTATCGCTATCACTATCGCTGTTGCCTCGCATTGTGTTTAGGGCTTTACATATATTGTTACTCAATTAACTTCGTCATCGCTACTATCTTTTGATTACAATGATATTATTACTTGAATTGTTAATAACTTATCGTATTTAAAATATCAATCAGATTTATACGTAGAAACCAAAACCTAAATTGTTATTCACGGCGAGCTTTATGCAAACGATAACGACTTACATTTTCATCGAATTATTTCAGGACGGAAAACGTGGGAAATACACAAAGCCATGGACAATAAAGAAGAAAAGAATGAGCAAGCGGAAGTGTACATAGCAACTTAAATGATGCGAATGTTAGGAGTTGGATTCTTGAGGACCACGCAAGAGTCCGGGTAACGTCGCGTCGTCGGGTAGCGATGTTGGTGGGTGGTGACGTAGTCTAGGCTGTGAGCTTTGGATAACGACTGCGGAAAGACGACGGCAATGCCAGGGTGCAAGTAAAAGAGAGTTTTTCTTTTCCCCCGGACCCGCACCCCCTGCAGTCTCACCACCACGGGCTTATCTCCCTACTAAATCCAGCGATTTTAATACGCGTTTCTCGGCAATTTCCGCGCTACACATTCCACCGCCGACTTAGCACCCCTCCGTGGTCCGGAACCCAAGGTGTGTGCTTTCGCCTTCTTCTTTCCGCCTTGCTTTCCAGCTTCCCACCCCGAGGTTCCCCTTCTTTAAACGAACTTTATTTTTACGGTGCTATTTAAAGCAATTTCTGATTTCCCTTAATTCATTACAGCGCCGTTCCCTACAGCCCTCTTAATGCGCGTGGGCATTGCTAGTATTTTTCATTCTTCCTCTCGTGCGATATAGTGTATTTAAAATTGCGAGATTGGAATTTTTTTACGACTGAAGTTTTTAGAGTCACGCGCGATATTGGATGATTCTGGTATTATCAGGAATTACATGTCTCAATTACTGTGTACATTACATGTTCTTGTGCGATATAATATAATAATATAATAATTTTTATTCTGACATTTATAATTTTGAATTATAATATGAAATTAATATTATGATGAATTCAAAAAGTCAATAAACAACTCGTTAGTTGTTTGTATTGGGGATAATATACAACAATCTGCGCAAACTTTCTTCCCGCAAAATTGAGTCGTATTTGAGTTATTGAATGGCGTCCATCCCTTGGGAAGAAATGGCCCTAGTCTAACAGGACCTCGGTTGCTTTCCTACATCTATTCTACACACCCTTCTCACAATACATCTAGTGCCATTATATGGGAAACAAGGAGGGGAAAGTTATAAATAAAACGGAATAACGGAACGAGACGTAATAACCGATCGTGGTTCTCGAGCCGTCGCGTCGTTTTGATTTGAATGGGAAATAGTAACAATCGATTATTATTCTTTATTTCATTACTTAGCTGTTTGCCGCTGTTTGTTTTTGTGATGTTATATATATATATTTTTTAATTTAAGTATATATATCTTATAGAATGTACCGAGATAAAGGAGATTTTACACAAATTCGATAAAAATCTACAAAATGTTTTATCTAATTTATATACAAAAGATATAAATTTATATAAATTAAATTAATTTCAAAAATAGTTCTTATGTGTTATTTTCAAGGCTTGGTAATATAACTGATACGACTTATTTAAAATGAAAAATATAAAATAAGTTCCAAATACTTATTTAAAATATAAAATCATTGGAGTCTCGGTAAAACAACTAATACTTTTATTTAAAATAAAAAATATATAATAGATTCCAAAAATGAATATAATAATAAGGCTCTGTACGTATAAAACAATATAAGTAAAAAATAAGGACAAAGAGCCAGTAATATAATAATCACTTTAATTTAAATAATAATAATATAAATTAACAAAAATAAAGTCATACGTTTTAACTCCGAGCGGGTCATTCTCAATGTTACAAATTAATACAAATACTTTAAATACAAAAATTCGTTATCTGTTACTGTATATATTCTTCTCAATATGCCTGTTGCGTCAATTAAGTAAAAGTAGAGAAATAGTATCCAAATTCGTTATCTATTACTATATATATATTTTTCTTAATGTGCCTATTGCGTCAATCAAGTAAACGTAGAAAAGAAAGTATCCTTGTAAGTTTTGTTAAAAATTTAAAATAGTTAACAGTAGAAGGCGTTGAGCGCAAGTTAATAAGAGAAATGGTATCCATCTTCGTAAGTTAATTTGCAAGAGTGGACATCTGTGATCTGATATAGATGATGTCAGATAACGTAAAAGTTCCGAAAACTTATTTAAAATATTTAATAAAAAATAGGTCAGAAGAAGTTATATAAAATAATAAATACCAACACTCTCTCTCTCTTTAATTTTTCATTATTTAAAATATATATTTTATATAAATTTATTTGAAAAATAAGACCAAGCCCTAGTTATTTCTATATTTTAACGAAAAAGTACTATACTTTTGAAGTATAATAAAAAATATTTTCTGTAATATATACGATCTTGTAATATAAAACAGATATCTATCTAGTCTAATATTCTTATATCATTATGTTATAAAAAATTGTAGATAAAAGAAGATATTCATTATACATTCATATATCTGTTCCATTATGATCAGGATTAGGAGTTTCTCTATCGTATAAATTTAACCGTATATGACAATTACTCGTGTAGATCATAACGAGTAGCTCAAGATAAAAAAAATGAAAACAAATCTGTCCGTCGACTGTAAAGGTGAAGAAGGAGCGGTACAGGTAGAGGTAACGTAATAAATATGATTTTTGTGTGAAGCCGACTGGAAGATTCGGGATTTGATCATCAAGGGTGGTCCCCGTGCCCGTACATCACACGAGGAGAGTTCTCCACCGTCGTTTGGCTCCTCCCTTGAGTTAAAAAGATCCACGACGAGGTCAGCGATACCCATGGACAGTCAAAGACATTCAAAATCCCATGATGTCGTTCGTCACTTCAACCTAAAAGGGGGACCGGCTCTCTCTTCTCTCGTCTCTTTTGTCCAATCTCGATTCTTTTTCTTTGCGATGCATCTTAATCTAGATGTACCCTCTGACCATCTCTACTAACAACTAATCCTGTCTCGCTCAAATATTCCTTCTTTTAACACTTCCCCTTTTCTTTCTGTCTCACCTATCGCATCTTCACAGAGGCCGACAGGTTTCTACGATGTGCTGCTCGTTATTTCGCCGTTGTAAGTTAGTTGTTCTTTTCTCTTTCTTTATTCTGCCGCTCTATTTATAGATGGCAAACGAGGAGACAAAGCGTGACGATATAAGCTGAATAATCTCCGTGACTATCGCTGACATAGTCGCTTGTTCAACTGCTCCTAACGACTTCGACTGACCATCAAGGCTGTCCACTCATCTAATTTGCTATTTGTCTGCAGCCTACAGCCATATTCAATACTTAATGAATCCTTTTAGATACAGTCGCACAGATACATATGTTGCGATACGAGTTTAGAGCGATACAATTCTAACATCTGCCTGGCTATAATAACCTTTATACGAAATTTTCTTATATATATCTTAATACAATATAAAAAATATATATCTAGAAACATACTAAAATATTATAGAAACATAAGTAACTAAAACAGTATCACTATATGTACATATATTTATATCAATTAGTCATATATTTATAAACTAAATACAAAAATATAATCTAATAAATTTCATTACTCTCTGTATATATATTTATATACGCGATATTAATTTTTTCTGAAAACTATCTTATCATCTACAATAATTTGAGAAATTAATACATACGTATATAATATATAATCATCTTTAAAAGGAGAAAACCAATAATGTCAGTATTGTTGTAAATCGCGGGAATTCGTATTATCTATTGTCCCTTTCCCGGTCGGTACAACGATAACACCACTGAGATTCGCCCAGATTTACGAATCAAGTATAAACATTGAGGAGATTACGGTAGAGCTCGTTTTAAGTTTTAACGAGATCCCCTCAGCGCGGTGTCGGCGGCATTATCAAATAATTGAGAGATGTAACTCAGCGCTATCTCGCTGTTCCCTGCGCTCTGTTCTTCTCGTTCCTTCCAATCTCTCCTTCCTCTCTTCGTTCGCCAACTAGACCGAGCTACGTCGATTTCACGATATTATCTATTTGCTAATTACACATACATCTCATGAGGAAAGACTATATGCACACATGTCATATCATTGTATAAAAGACAATTTCTATACATATATAGGTGTTCTAGAAAAATCAGTGAGACAGCGTTAAAGTTATTTTGTTTGTGAAGATTTCACTTTTTTGTTATATAAGCAGATAGTTTTTAAAATAATTTTTTGTTGTGTAATATGTATAAATTTTTCAAATAATTTTTATTAAATATGTTATCATGCTTCTAAGTAAATAAAAAAATATTCTAAATATTTTTTTAAGCGATACAATACGTTTATTAAGAAACCAGCACCAAATAATCTTTATGTTTCTCCGATAATGTACAAATTCCAAAAAAATATACAAAATGATATCATGAATACACCGAACTCTCAGCGTAACGAAGGTACCACATCTTCGCGGTGATCCAGCGAAATATAAACAAGCCCGGCGGGCGGTAATGTGTCTCGTATGTCACGCGGAAAGATTAAACAGTTAATAAGAATAAGAGTCTCTTCGTCGGACTCTCCCCCTTTATTTCTCGAACGGGGTTCCTTTCGTAGGTCGCGGTACGATAGCAAAGGAGGAAGCGAGAGAATAAATGGTAGGAGGAGGAACACTTCCACGGGTGGTTGGAGGGAAATGGCGGCCATCTTTCCCGCGAGCTCTTCTCGAGAACCAATCGCCTCTCTCCTACGGGCATTAAGGCGGCAACTCCGGCTGAAGAATTGCCTTTGCCACGTTAGACACATTTTTCTCGCTTTTCCTTTATTCTCTCCTCCAGCTCCAGAAGTCCCGGGACTCTTTCCTCTCCTCCTTCACTCTCTCTTCCTCTCTCCCTCATTCTCTCCTACTATCTTTCTTACCCTCCGCCATCCACGACGCGCCGTTTCGCATCTCTTATTTTCTTTGTTCAGTCAGACCAAACCCCGTTGCACCCCTAAAGTTTTTTCTTATATATAGGTATGGGAGGGGTGTAATAGTGTTCATCCCTGAAGTGAGCTCCATCGAGCGGCAGGTGGCTGACCTTAATAACGCGCCAAGAAACGTTCCGCAAGATCTTTCCAAAAAAAAAAAAAAAAGGAACGCTGTACAGGTACTATATTTGAAATGTCAGCTGCGAGATTTAAGGACGAAACTTTCGTCGCGGTTCATCGAAATAGATAGATTGAAAGTAGGAGCGAAAGAAAGACTTTCGAACTCTCTTCTGTGGGAAAGTTCGAACAATCAATGCATTTCACTAAAGGCTGTAATAGACACGAGTGGTATTTAGGTCAAATGTGAATGGTAGAGTATCAATAAACGTTTCCCTGCGAGCTTTTAGTAAGATCGAATTCGTCACGTCTCTCTTGAAAACGTACAATATACATATACAATGCACATACGGTATGTTGATACGGTAACGGCTTCATTCTTTAGCTTTATTATATTTTGACAGAGAATGGAGATCATAATACCTTTGGAAGCTATAAAAGTTACAAAGAAGCAGATGTCGCGTGTAGTATTATTTCGCAGTATAACGTTAACTTTAAAGTCATCATGAATATTTCTGAATGAAGCGCAGAATTCCTATGAGACTCGATGTGTATTTATAATCAAATTTAATACAGATTTTTAAGTGGTAATCTAAATTGTTCTTTTAATAAAATTCTTTTAATAAAAAAAAAAAAATAAAAACAGAAATTATGAATGCTACAAAATAATTTATAAATTTCTGTGCTAGGTGCAGATTTTCGATGCGCGCGCAAATATAAATAATATAGATTATTGCTAACAGCCGCAGTAATCGTACGACGCTTTACCGATATAGAGCAGTTTATTCGTCGTATATGTTGTTTTGTCGTCACCGTGGGATATTTCCAATTCATGAACGACCCAGCTGAACTCACAACGAATACTCGCTTACTTCAAGTACCTAAAGTCCCTTACTTCGTGAAACGTGAATAAAGCACCACATCGAAAACAATGTTTTATTCATTCAGACAACGACAATCTCTCTGTGGAACATAATTCACAAATAATTTTAGAATATCGCATATTAGTATAATGTATCTCCATAATATTTTATACTTAATAACATAAATAACAAAAATTAATAATAATAGTATTTAAAGATATTATATTAGCAAAAATATTATTACCATCATTAACAAATAATCTATACTTTTTGAAGTGCAAAAAAAAAATATCGAAACGTTTTTCCTAACATTACTTATATATATATAATATAAAGATCGTTAAATCACAGAAAGCTGGTAAATAATCAAAAGAACGAGCAAGTATAGATGTCATAAAAAAGAGAGTTTATTAAAAATAAATCAATGTTATTGTTATAGACATTAAATGGAAATTTTAATTTTTTTTATAAAGTATAAAATATTATAAACGATAGCGATGTGTAATTGCACATTATACGCTGTAAGTCTGTTAAGGATAACGACTGAAGATTATTGACAAGTGGGTAAATAAACACTAAACCCTGTTTCTGTTACGGTTAAGGGTGCATAGACAGAAGAGGGAAAACCTCTTTCTTGATTTTATGACAGGCAACTCGCTCGTGCTATACCGGCAGCACTCCGGCAAAGTCGTCAAAGACTTTTACGAGCGGGCAAACGGGATTTAAAGTGACGATGATGCAACCTCAAGGTGCTCACTTTATCCTTCACAGCCTCATAAATGTAACTGATGACATTGCCAGATACGTTTGACTTCGCATCTTGTCTCTTCAGTTCCGCCGCCCGCAGTGAGCATGGATTTATCGATAGAAGAACTATGAAACGTCCACTGTTGATGTTAGTAGCTATAAAATTTAAGGACCTATTCAGACTAATTTAGTATATTTGCTACCTGTTCCATTGAATCAATATTGTCTCTTTTACACATTTGATTTATTATTTTATATTTTTTCTAAAATAATAACAAGATATGTGATGACAAATATTGCTTCAAATAAAAATAAATTAAAAATATAATTGATCAAAACTAGAGTTGTTACAAAATATTATTAACGAATGTTACAGACGGAATAATGACACACTAATTTAAAATAATTTATTATTAATATATATTTATAACTGCGCGCTTGAAGCTTAAAAAATATATAAAGATTATTAATATTTTTTATTGAGTTTGTATTTGATGAATTTAAAAATTAAATAAAATGGATATTTGTATTAAATACGGATTTATGTGTGTAATCGTGCAGTATAGAAAACTATTATACGGTATATAGTGGCGCCATCTGACAGAAATTTTAAATATTAGGATGGTGGTTGAAAGTAAGCAGCTGTAAGTAAGACAGCTTTCGATATTTATTATTCACGGTAATAAAAATTGATGATTAATATAAAAGTGACAAAATTAATAAAAAATATTTGCTTGAATAATTTCAACAATTGATTTGTTTTTGAAAACATAAAATTATATTAGAAAATATAAATTATTTTCTAATTAATTTCTATATTTTGTTATACACGTATCTGTATATTTAGATATACATAAATAAAAACCTCATCAAAATAATGAATTACATAAATACAAAAAATTTAATAAGAAAGAAGAAAGGTATTAATAGAAGGTATTAAAATAACGAATTAGCAACTATTAACTATAAAAGATAAATTTTATTTAAAAACGTTGTAATTGTTATTTTAGCTCCTACATCTATCTTTAGCCACACAAAGTTACCTACAAGCGAAATCTAACAGTTAGACATGGAGATTTTCATGAGTAAAGAGCATTTCATTAATGTGACGACAGATGGCCAGATCTTCTCCAATGTATGCTACGCTCCTCGCTATCTCTCCCTCTTTGTGATTGTATACACCTTTAAAATGATAGTAAACTTTTTATTGATTTATAATTAAAATAAAACTGACAATTATTGTAATATAAGAAGGTAACAGATAATAAATTTGGCTATAAAACTTTGAACTAGTGTGGTTAAGTTTTGTAAGGCTGGTTTAGTGCTGAGTCGCGTGCAACGGCGCTCGTTAAAAACAGCCGTAAACCATATAACCGCCCGCGGGATAACCTTACATCGTTTCACGGACTTATACGTTCAAATCAAATATATAAAACTTTGTCATCTATCTGTTAGTTATCTGATTCATAATTTACAATTTCTTATTTATCAGTGACGTATACGCAAATATATAATAATAATATAAACAAGATTATATATATAATATTTATTTTTAATTATCTGCTTAATTAAATCTTATTAAAGTAATTCATATAATAATTAATAATGACTATTTGTGGAAATTGTAATAGTTGGCATATAACTATAGTATAATATTTATTATCTAATTATAAATTATTTATCTGCTTATACCATTTATCATATGCCGATGTAGAAGAAAGTATTTAAAAGTATTTACTGACAATTGATAACGTTTATTCATTTTTCCACTGGTGATAAGTGGGATTCTGAGACTCTGCAGGCATTGCAGGAAAATTATCCTTTAAGTATCCCGCAATCCAATATCCCGCAATTCTCAATATATGTACAGTTTAAAATTTGGCCGTAAGAGAGTAATATGTTAACACGTTACATCATTACAATAAACATTATAGCAGTAAAATTAGCTATTATTTTTTATTACTATGATTTATAGTAACAAAAAATAATAAATGACAAAATTCACATAAATGTTTTACTAATTTTTTAACTTTATAAATAATGTTTTAACCGTTTTATTTTATTTTATTTACTACTTGACTCTTATTGTCCTTTCTTTGTTAGATTATTATATTATTTTCATATAAAGAGTCCTTCAACTTTAATTTTATTTGTTACTAATTTTTTTAAAACAATGTAAATCATTATAAAATTAAACTAATGATGGTTCTTTTGGTAATATAATTCAAAATTCAAAATAATTGAAACAAAACAAAGACTAGAATACAATTTTTTACACTATTGTTAGCAATTAATATTACAAATATTCATACATGTACGACAACGTATTTAGAATATTCTATTGTCCGAGAGCTAAAATATATTTGAAATACAAAACACAATGTATGTAGCATTATTTTAACAAACAAAAGGTATAAAAGGTATAATTGTGATAAAGATATAAACTTTCTACGGGTTTTAAAAACTGATTATCAATAGCAATTAAAAGAAAACACTTATAAATATGCAACAATATACGTATGTAAAATGTCGACATTTCTTGTATGTAAAATGTTTTGCACTAGCAAAAATTTTTATTATTATACTTTATATATTTTCTTGTTCTAAACAATATTATTTATTTTTACAGTAATATTTTTCTGATATATCTCATATATCTCAAATTTTGAAAAGCAAACAATTATTATTTTTAAACTATATTTAAATCTATTTGCTGACAAAAATAAAAGATTTAACATTAAATTCCAATAAAGAATTAATCTGATTATAAAGATAGATTAGATAATATTTTTATACTTTAAATTTGCATAGAAATATGTAGCTGCAATGCCGCGGAATAAAATATAAAAATTCACATTTCATATATACTTTTTTAAATATATACACATATAAATTAAATATTTATTTATAAAGTTCAATATTTATACTTTAACTAATTATAATGTAAAACATATCACTATCGATTATATTGAAAGAAATAAATACTTTTATTAATAATTGATAAAAGAAGAATGCACGATTGCGTTTTACCCCATTCGCGTCTCTCTTCTCGATTAAGCAAATATAGATTTACCGCTGAAAACAAGCGCGCATCCAAAACTGTCTTTAATATCACAAACTGGTTGTTTCTGACATTCATTAATAATCAATCTTGATTTAAGCGTATCCCTTGCAACGGTTTGGCGACTGGAGGAAAAAAATCCATATTTAAAGCATCGTCTGATTCGCGTTGTGCCACGATTCTGGCCAATCGTGAACGTATAATGGCCACCATGGTGCCGCCTAACTTCGCTTGACTGACACTAGATGTCAGTGGCGTGGCCGATCGTAAATCGTAGCAAGATTCCCGCCCATTGCATACCGGTAGGCGGTGCCACGGCATTTCGTGACGTCACCGCGCTCTCCCCTCCAAATCCCCACTGGTTGTCCTTCCCACTCCGTCGATTCTCTACGGTGATTCCCCTTTTTTCCTCTGTCACATTCCCGACCATCGCACGAAGAACTCTCGGGTGGGCTACCATCCCCGGTCATCTTCATAAATGCGAGATGGTCGTTTGAAATGGTATTGAGGCTAATTTGAGCAGCGCTTATGTGATACAGTGTTTGTTTATTGCTTACTAAAGCGTCCGGATTAAATATAAAACAGTTGACAGAGAGTGTAGACGTCGGGCTAGACGGAGTGGCGCTCGCCGAGCGAACAGCGCTGTTCGCCCGGCGAGCAGCCACTCCGACGGGCACGTTTGTACGCTCCGAAAAGCATATGCAATGTTTATTTTTTTCCCTTTCCTTACTGCCTCTTTTCAACTTCTGGTACCGACTGTTTGCGATCGTTTTCATCCCTCATAAGCCCCACGCTTGTAACGTTGACAACTTGAAACTATCGATATCAACAGCGCATGACTTTTGCTCTAACATTTTTACGGAACATCTAATACATCCTTGAGTATCGCTAAACTGGATTATTCCACTGTTTATACGCTTATTATATCGCTATTGGATATTTTATTATGATATGTGATCACTCCATCGAAAAGTTTCAACAGGGAGAGGAAATTTCGCGTAGCCTATAAAATGTAGTACGGTCCATTCGCACCCTTAATCCAAAAATATGTTTTATCTCGATACGTTTTGTGTCGTATATCTTCGACAACAGAAGATAGCGTACCGACATTTTAATCTTTCTCCCCTTCGACATTATATGCTTTTATACACATATTCGTAGTACGATATTCCAGGCAAATTGAGTTTATAGGAATAGTGAAACATATTTGTCCCAAAGGAAATATAGACCTTTAGTCCGCGTCAAAGAGAAGAGTGGGAGGGAGTTAGATTGTGTCTGTGGAGACGCTATGTCACTAAAAAGATCAATACGCCATAGCTGCTCAGCGTTCGCTAGAATCTAGATGGTGCGAGTGATGCGTATACCTACCTATTTACACACCGGATGCCATATACATATATCTATGTAACCATCGCTTTATCTATATCCTTCGATGGTAATATATTTCATATCCTATTATTATTTATCGATGACTCTTAACGTTGAACTGCACAAGGAAAATGTAATAGCAAGCTGTTTTGATATTTTATATATGTCCGTCTGTATATTCATTATTTATGAATTTATTTCAAAATGGAGAGAGCAACAAAATAAATATCACACGATGCGTTCAAATTCTACCTGAAAATGGGATTAAAAAAAAGTAAATTCGAACGACGATACTTTTTCATAGTTTGAAACATATATTTATGTGTTTACACTACGTGTGTGATATTCTTTCAGGATACGTGTTTGGTTTTATAGGAAAAAAGTATTCTTCCATGTTTCCCGCTGTTTAATGTGCGCAGATTGTGTATAGAGATATATTCGTCCGGTAACATTTTCTTTCTCATATCTCATGTTTCAAATTGATTTATAACAACTATTGATTTATAATAAAATTTCTCCATAAAAAGTAGCTTTAAGAGCTATTAAATTATATAAGCGGCAACAAAAATGTATAGTAATTATGTGTTAAAATGCTATACTACATAAAACTATTATTATAGCTGTAAAGATTTATTCAGATTGGATTTTATTTAAACGCTTTAACTCACGTGTGTGTTCGTCTGCGTAAAATTAAAAATCAGCAATTCTATTCAAATCACGTGTATTACTTTGATTATAATAGACTATTTTTTAATTGTAATATACATATAATAGAAAATAATGTAATTAAAAAATTATTAAAAATATATTGATACCCAATAAATAATAAAGCTGACGTTTATAGTTGTCGTCACTTTCATGCTAAAATGACATTAAACCTGTCATTTTGACATCAAAATAATAATGGTGATAACGACAAATAACAATTAGCTTGTGTTTACTGGAAAATATAATCAAAAAGTCAATGTGTTTAAAAAAGTAATGATCGAGTCATCTGCGAAGTAAATTTATTTCACAAATAATAGCTGAAGCGATTGGAGATATATTATTAATATGACATATTTAGCATCTTTTCCTGGAGAGAGTTTTATATTCTGCTAATATATTACATTTAAAAACTATAATATTCGACATTTAATCGATAATAGCAAAAACTGAATTTTTGAATTAATAATAGGCAAAATCACACGTCGACTAAAATGCGTCTTAATTTTATTTATTCTTGCAAGCAAAAGTCTTAAAACGACTGAATAATATCGAGGAGAATGTGTTAGAACGTGTTTGGAGTTTTAAATCCGCGTGCGTGCGTACATGATATTAACGTTAACATAGTTACTCGTGCATGCCGGTACGACGTCCGTGTGACCGTTTTACACGTGTAATGCCATACAATGGCCGTAAATGGTATCAACAAGTGGATGCTTAAGTGCCATTATGAAACGTTGATTATGGACATAAACCATATTATGTATTCGTAAGTACATCAAGATACCGTGCATTTCTTCCTACCACACTAGCGTTTATTATATAATATAATCGAATAAGAGTATACCTGTGAAAATTAATGCATGCACCCCCCCTTTTTGTCTTTACAAAACTATCTGTTAAATTATGCGAGACCATCAATGCGATATTAATTCCCGGAATTCTAGCATATATTATAAATTGTCACATTAAATATACTTTTGAACAAACAAGTGTGTATCTGCGGCTGGGTACAAGTCTACATATATAAGCCGTGACACACATAAACAATCGACGCGCTCAAATCGATCGATTAATATATCGGCAATAAATGTTTATGAAACGTGTATCGAAATTCGACTGAGTTTATAGAGCCTTGAATGTTTTATTCTTTCCAGATCGTTCCTACTCAATATAAAGATGTCTTTAATATTCGAGAGGTAAATGGAATTTCAGTACATTTACTTAATCTTACTTAATGATATCTGCCGTTTTATTCGTGTGGTTATATCTTGATCCGACCGATATATCTGTTTCCTCGAAACAGTGCGTACAAGATCGATCGTTGTCTCGGTAATATTTCTTACGAGTTACATGATTTACCCGAGAATACGAATGACGTTGGCAATGTTCGCCCCTCGAAACGTGTCCCCTCTAATCTGCACGTCAGCAATTTACTCCGACCGAGCCGACCAATTATGTGGAAAACGGCGAAGAATTTGCGAGTACCGCACATGCAACGCACGCACATGCGGCCGCGCATAATACGCGGCAAGGGTAGTCGTTAAAGACAATCTGAGCTTTCCATCTCCCGGTATTGGCTCAGCCGCAACAACCAGACAGAGCGTAAGAAAATTGAACAAAAAAAAAAAAACACCGGTATAATGAGCACGTGTCGGTTAAATTGTCGACTACGATAACTACGGCGACCTTACGATCAATATTTTCGAAGTTGTCCAGCGTAGTAAGGTGCGAAATGTCGCATAGAAACTTATCTGTGTTTCGATGTCTACTATTTCGTTGATTCCACTGATCGTGCCAAGGTACAAATTTGATATCATAAACGTTTCTCTTTTTTCCGCTTTTTACACGACATAATGGCGAAAAAAAAAATCGGAGCTCCAATTTATCTCGATTTAATAATTATCTTTATCAGTTGCTTACGCTGAAACTCGCGATCTGATTAGAATTAGAATTGTAATTTGTTATGATAAGTGCGAAAGCGATAAATTCTGACTAAAGCCTTTAAAGATATTAAATTATATGTTTGAAATGTATTATATTATTAATTAATTTTCTTTAATGTAACGTAACAATTTTTTTCGTAATTTGTTATAATGCTCATATAAATTGTATAATTTTGTACTTACCAATGAATGTTTGTAGCCATTATTCTTCTTCATGAAGGATTTGTGATAAACTAATAACTTTATAATCGTACAAATTTAATTTCTTTTGTCACACACATCTTAACACTCACACTTCACACCAATTTTTTTAATTATATAATTATAATACTGCAAAGGGCTAAAATTAATTTGTTAATCTAATTTTATTGTATCACGGACCGCGGCAATTTTTAGAAAGACAGATGCTATTGGACGTGCAAGAAGAAACTGACACAAGAAAGTTTGCACTTTGATATATCCCTTCTAAGCCAGGCAAGGATTCTCGCTATTGGTCACAATATACCCTCCACAACTTCGTTTGTTTCGACAAAAAAAATACCTGGCACGTGGACCAAAGGCTTCAACTCTGTCTCTTTAAAAAAATGAAATCTTTATGACCGTCCTAACGACAACGGTCTCAGCGAGAACGTCGTTGGCGGGAGTTCCTTAAAATCCCCGTTTACAGCAGTAAGTTAATCGTAATACTTCAAATCTGTAACGCGCATATAACTATTAAATTATAATTTCTCATCAAAAATAAATTGTCGCACATATTTGCGGCAAAATTCACTTTATACTAAAAACTATATACTACAATTTATTGTAATCTATCATCGAATCGTTTGCGAGTAATTAATAAATGTTTCCCATACACAGGATATTAGAGTTCTTCAGTCGGATGTGCACGAGCAATTTCTTGACTTAATGTTACAAAGTTTCTAACACCAACGATCTACATTGTTGCGCATGGGAGGAGCGAAGGCTCATAAAGAGCAAAGAGATATGATCTCAATTAGCTCAGGCCAAAAGTACGGGTACGGAATGAAACAGCCGATAAGAACCCGACGACGTGTTCCATTTACGGTATGCAGCTTTCGAGGTGAGTTACGCCTTCTCTACCATTTGAGTAATTTCTCAAACATATTTATCACATCGTTATCGCATTTTACTTTTCTCACAAAAATAATATAATATTTATATATAGTTGAACGTACACACGGCGTACACACACATACACACACACATATATATATATATATATTTAATTATCAGTTATTTCTGAGAAAATTAATATAACGTGCTGAGTTGTAATAGCGATAGATCGTTAATTAATTCTAGTTACGAGATATCTACATCGAAGAATACTCGAGGGAAATTCAAGCAGTAAAATAAGAAAAGGTTTTCATCAGCAGCTTTCTGTATCATAACTTTCATATACTTATTATAGCGTACGAAAATCTTTATAGTATATATAGAAAGAGATATAAAATAATGCAAAAAATATAGATATTAAAATAAATATTTGAAAAATTATTACGTTCTAGTGTGATAAAAAAAAAAAGATCTGTAATTTTTATAAATTGAGTCGTTATCTTGTAATCGGCAAACTTTTGTTTAAGAATTCTGTGACGGTAGGAACCGGAAACCGTCGGAATTTAGAACGATAAAGAAATAATTCGCGGAAGGCGAGTTTGCTGCTACTTGCACGTAATACAGAAGAGGCTGATCTGACCCTGGCGCAACAGCACACACCACAACCGTCCCTTCGCAAGACTCGGAAAGTATAGTGTGGCTGTAACGTTACAAGCGCGCACGGAGAGATAAGAGACCGTGAGACTGTGGACCGAGACTGGGGCAATAAAGTTAGCAGCGTATAACGACCGAGATGTGAAGAGCGTGGTACACGTCCCCTGTTGTTTTCGTCATTGGCGACGTTTTAATGTAACCGGCTGATTCGTTACTGCCCAACATTTTTCGGCCATCTCCACGTTTTTTTATGTATATATAGGATGTAAAGAAAAAAATTTTTAGACAATAAATAAATAATATTGAATTAATTACGTTGGAGAATTGCGTTTTTCAAGAAGCGATCATACGATGTTTTTTTCGCACGTTGCTCCTATTCTTTTTTTTTTTTTTAAATTCTAGCCAAATCTTACATCACACACAAATTGCATCACGCACACGAGAGACACGAAGCGCGCCGTTAACGATATGCCTTTGGGATACTTAGTTGTGATCTATACGGAGAACAATGGCGTCGTTGTATTACAGACGGGAGGGTCACCGCTTCCGCGCCTTCATCCATTTATACGTTTCAGTTAAAGTCCCCGAGGGACGTCGCCCTTCGTCCGTTTCTTGCTTCGCGTAGGCAGCACGATCCTTTGGATCTCTCGTAGTCCATGCGCCACTTTCCTACCTCCCGAACGCCAAGGACCAACGAAACTAATAAGTATAAGGGCAGAGAAACGGGATGGCGGATGGCGCGCTGCGCTGGCGAGAAGACATACATTCGAAGCGACATGGATATATGCACGCGACGTGCGGATATATATGACCGTTCGTATGTACGCGATGCCGTTGGTAACCTTAACCTCGCGAATTAATATTCCATATGTGCCGCACATACGAGGCTTCGCGGATTACCAATGGCATGTCCGCGCGGGGAACGTCCTGGACCCTCCGGAAACACCAGGCAAGGACAAAGAGACCGGGACGGGTTTTAGCCACGGGATCTATTTCATTCGTCAATCAGACAATACCAGATCCTAAATCTCCGCCTACCATGGAGAATAGGATTCTGTAAAGCGGATCAGGGCGATCCTATAACATTAGGGGAATGTGCTGCAAACAACTGGTTTCGTACATTAACGGAAATACTTGTGACACCACTTTGGACTCGTATATCTTTGTGTAGAATGAAAGATGGATAACGAATATTGAATACAAATTTTCAACAATTGGATCGTGTTACGAATGGCTGCGAAATTACATCAAGCATTCGATCGTTATTTTTTAGTTCGTTCCAATTGAATAGCGTTATACGTTTTCCAAGTTGTCGGAAAAAGACAACCACGCTGTTCAAATAAATTGTAATGTATAGTAAGTCTTCTCTTTTTACGGTGCACTTTTTTTTTAAATTATATCTGATATTGTATTATTCGTGACTTCTTTATTATCTTAAAATAGTATTTCAGGATATAAAACGATCATTTTTTAGACGAACGAGATGCGCGATACAAAGCAAAATGGTGCGATACACCAAATACAAACGGATTGCAAGAGAAATTGGTGATCGGCAAATAGGAAGAGAGCCTAGGGGACCGTGACGCATAAACCGATACGGTTATTTCCGAATATCCGTAGCCATACGCGACCACTCGATGCCTCCATTTCAATGTTCCACCCTTGCAAGCGTAAAAGTGGTGAAAATTCGACGAGATGTATAGAGATGGAAATTTAGAAGATATGGAAACAAAAGCTTGTCATTCTCGTGTGCCGAAATTAACTATTAAAAAGTTTTTGCAAGTAAAGAATTAATTTGGCCATTCTTTATACTAGTTTTATCTCCTTTCCTCTTGTTTTCATGTTTTGTTAAGATCATTAAGTCAAAAGATTGTATAAAATTTGAATTTTTGGACACAAAATTCAAATGCTCCATATGTGGTACAAGAACTCCTACAAATTCGAGCTTTGCATTAGAAAAGTAAAGCTGCGTCTATTTTGACTACAATGTTCCACTGAATAGTAAAGACAATAAGGTGGAAGAATAATGAGAAAAATTAAAACATTATCATATCTCTATTTCTTTCATCATGAATATACATCCATCTCTATATATATTCTACATAATCTATATCATTGTCATGTATTTATTAAGATCTAAAATTATCCCAGTTTCTCGTCCACTTCTGCAAAATGATGCTTTTTTTTTGTAACACTTTATATAATACATAAAATGGTTTGAATCGATTATACGGCGATGAAGAAAGTAACAATAAAATGGTAAGAACTTTATTAGAGGAATAAAATAAGCATCTATAATTTACTATATGTTTTTATTTCGTTTGTAATATCATAGATAGCTTACGAATATAATTCTACATCAAGTTTTGAAAATGGATACATTTACATTCATTGTCAATGAATTACCACCTCACTCGCCATCATCATCGTTATCATCATCGTCGTCAATCTCGTCATCAGCTCTCGTCGTACGGTATAATACTAATCATTAATAGTCAAAAGACATGAGACTCCATTATTCCGTTACTCTTATTACTTAACGTGGTAGGTAGGTAAGTATTGAAGGACAGCTACGCTCGCTTATCGTTACATTATTACGTTAATTGGGTATCATCGATACGTTAAGACCCGCGGATTCATTCATCTTAATTAATGTTCTCTTGCGGCTCTTCATTCATTGGGCGATGTTAATGCTATGGTGGTATTTAATATTTACATCGAGAATCGTTGAAGTAATGTACGGCTTTCCATCCATTCGGTAGACGCAAAATTAAAAGATTAAATTCTGCACCTAGATTATTTAAGTAAGTATATGAGAGAATATAAGTGGGAAAAGGGCTCGAGTTAAATAATAATTAACTTTTCTTACTTATGAAGTTTCGCAATACCATTGCGTGACATCACGAAAGAGGCTGCGCTAAATAGGCTTTAACTTTGAGCAAAGAAATTGCAGAGAATCTCGGAAATGAATATTTTTATTATTCAAAATTTCCATCGATATTGATAATAAAAATGTGCACAGGCCCGGTCTTGTTGCTTTTGTTGTACAAAGTACAACATCGGCATCATATTTAAACAATAAACAACATTTAATCAAACAATCGGGGCAGAACAAGTGTCCGTTAAACATAACTTTTGAATTTATGTTAACAACTTTGAGACATTTTTTTTTTTCTAATCAAAGTGTTCGGTAACAGGAAAAGCAACGAAACGTCGTGACATACATATCTGTGTAAAAAGACTTTTCACGTACAGCTTCCAACAAAAATTAACAGATCTTTGCTCTGTCTAGACAAACAATGAAGAGCATTTTGCACTGGATTTCTCCAAGTTTCGCCAAGTTATAACAAGCGCGAAAGAGAGGAAACTATATTGTATAATATAGCGGAACGCGCTGTCTTAATAAGGAAGATCATTAAAAAAACATTCGAGACATAAAAAAGCTGCCACAACAAAAAAATAACATTTAATGTTTATATAAAACTGATTAGCTTATCACTTTACGGAATCAGTTGTGAGCAACGTCAACGGCAAACAATTACCAAAAATAACAACAAAGACAATCAACACATTCTTGCGAACAGAAACATTTTAAATATGTTCAACATCGTTTGATGTTATTTAGATTCCAAATAGCAATCAGTTAATTTTTTAACAGTTAATTTTTGCATACTCACAGTCGATTCCAACCTCAAGTGTCCAGATTTGTGTTCACGCTAGCCGGACACACGTTACACTAGTACACACAGGTCGAATGGACAAATGCAATAAGTATAATACAACCAGTTGCTCGAAGGACGAGATTGTTCCGTACCAATCATCAGCGTTCTGTTGCCAAAGAAGAAGACTAGAATTAGTTTCTTTTTTCGGCACATTCGCGAGATGTAGATAACAAAGTCGTTAGCTTAAAAAATTGCGGTACGCAACGGCATCGTCATCTTTCGAGTACAGAATATTAAAAATCTACATAATATATCTATATATATATAAAAAAAAATACACATCGAAACAATCGAGAGGATAAGCAAATATTCACACTATACTATCATTAAAAAAAAATTCGTCAGTACCTTTTCTTTTCACATTAACAAAAACAAATATACGAAAAAAAAAATACGTAAAATAAACAGCTCATAAATAAACAATGACATCTATAGATAAAGAAAATATAACAAACAATTTTTCTCGTATCAATCCTACGTTCCGCCAGACGGATTCGGCTATTTGTTTTTCATAAATATCCTTTTTTTTTTTCTTCTTTTAACCAACGCGCGGCGCTTCTTTTAACCAATCGCGAAGAGAATAGATATATATAATTAATTTCAATTTTGCCAATATAGATTCGCATTTGCTTAAAATAATACGATGTGATTTATGCTGAATATTTCACGCTCTCGGTCTCCTCTCACACATACACGCGCACGCACACGCTCTTTCTCTCTTTCTCACCCTGTTCAATCATTACTTTCGCATCTCTCCACATGCAGTCCTTCTTATTCAAACGAAATGTCTCTTCGACTACTCATACGCGCACATTAAATGTTACTACATCGTTTAATCAATGTTTGAGCCACACTCTAGTGTTCGTTCTATATTTATTAATTCGGATAAGAGAAGTCCTCGCGCGGGGGTTGGGAAGTGGAAATTGGAGAAGGGGTTCGCTTCAATAAATATTTTTGCTTTAACGTCGAAGAACCGGCCGTGGCCACGCGAATTCAAGAAAGACGTGTACGCGAGTTTGGCAAGTCGGGCAATGTTGTACTACATAACATATTATGTGTTTCCTTTTTTTAACGTTTCAGTAACTATACTAATCGGTACTATCGATTCGATATAGTACACATCTACGATAATGATAAGATTAGAGCGAATATATAAATGACAGAGAGGTAGAAGCGGAAGGGAAAAGGTGGAGGGGGGGGGGGGGGA
>NW_017278933.1:1077771-1136981 GCF_001594065.2 Cyphomyrmex costatus | reverse complement strand
GAGGGAAAAGGGGGGGGGGGGGGGGGGAGAATAGATTGAAGGAATAAGGAGAAAAGAGAAGAGGATGAGGGGAAGCATTATGAACGTTATATGATATGCTTACGCGTCAGTTATTTGGAATAATATTCTATAATCATATAGAGAGTTGCTGCAGCTAGCTTAGATATAAGCCAAGAGAAAGCTTCATATGTGGACGGCGCCCGCACAATTTTTACTCTAAAATTTCCGCCTTATCTCCTACACTCTTCCGACCCATACGAAAGATTCGAGAAGGGATCTCGTTGATTAGGATACATCGGATGCAGACTAATTCGCGCGTAATTTAAAAAATCACGAATTGAATCCATATAACATTATACTTTCTAAGAGTACCTCTTATATAGCTGTAATGCCAATTTCCAAACAAGTTGATGTTCGTTTTCCTTTTAAAGTTACTCGTATACCCATTGTAAAATTATAAAGTCAGCACTTACTACGCTCGTTGAAAATTTCCATCAATAAAATGCCTATTGACATTTCCTGTGTGAAACTTTTCCTCAAATAAAACAATGCAATCTCACACACGACTCATTAACGTGAAGAATTTTGATTCGAGACTTTCTGGGAGAGAAATGCGTAATGGTGTAAGAAAAAAATCACTAATCCTCAGCGTCGATCCATTTCTCAAGTCCAACACTATGGTCGATGTCCTGACGTATGCGCGCAAAATTCGGCGCGACTCGATGCCATCTCCTTTGTTCGCCATACACCGCCTCGCTAAAATTAAGGACTTAATATATGTATATCGTAAATAGAAACTAACACGGCCGCCATAAATCTCATCGTCCCATACTGTACAAATTCTTCGGACTAAGTTTAATAATAATTATTATTACGCATTACGTATATCTCTAATTTGTCGGACGTATCGGCGCCGCCATCGTCGCAGTACTTGCTGCTGCCATGTCACTTAATAATTAATGGTGTCTGTAGCAATAACATCAAAACATAACTAAGCAATAATAATAACTCATATTTAATAATAATAATAATAATAATAATAATAATAATAATAATAAAACTAATACTCCGCACGTCCGCCTTGTAGATTCGAAACTATATGGTGGACTTGACAGGTGAATTTTTAAAACAAAATAAAAATAATAATTAATAGTGATGATGATGATAATGATAATAATAATAATAATAGTTCGCAGAGTCATGCGTCTATAAAACTTTTCTACAAATAGTTACACCGATTCTCGGGGCTAACCGCGTCACGTGCGTCCCTCTCATTTTTCGATTCCGCGATATTACTTCTTTTTTTTTGTTCCGTATACAATGAGCTGGATTTAGGCGCGATCGTATTTCTTTGTTTTTGGACATTCCGACAGAACAACCGAAAGATCCTTGGGCTACGGCCACGAAATATACAATAATTACGCTGTGTACTCTTAACACGATAACAGATTACATGGAGTAGAACCGATATACAAATATGTGTTGTGTCGTTCCATAATGTTTTTGCATATTTATATGCGTAAATTGAGCACAAGCACGAAATATGGCTCGACATGTATATTGGTCATAGTGGTCATATTGATATATGTATAATAAAAAATAAGTGTATTTTGATCAAGAAACCGTTCAATCAAGAACATTATTTCTTTATTAAAAAAAAAATATTTTAAAAATTAAAATGCAACCTTACTTTCGTAATTGTCAATTAAACATTTCGCAAAATTATTCAAATACTTTCGTGATCTAAATTCAAAGATTTTGCTGATAAAAATTTAAAAAGAGGGACCAAACTTTATCGATTTAATTTTAATACATCACTCAATCTCTAAATTTGCAAATTTAATTCAATAAATTTTGTCAACAGTTATATTAACTGTAAATAATTATTATCTTCAAACGTACACATCATATCACTATTAACATTATGTTTAAAGTATATTCCATGAATACTTATATTTTAATCAGCAACGCTGAGCGCTTATTACATCCGTGAATGCGACCATATTTCTGCGAGTGCTCTTGCTACCTTACTGAAACCTAATTTCTGCAAAACTGTTTAATCTTACACACGCATATATTATGTTCTACTTCATTCTTTTTCATTTTGCACGTTACATGTTAAAACACTATTACGATTACGGTATGTAAGTAGGTACTTCGCTATGTGAGGAGATACGTGAGTACATCGTACGTGCGGACTCATACGCGCAGCTTAATCATTACATTACGTATGGGAATATTATTTATAGCATTACTTTTTTTTACTTTAGGTAAAATTAGCGGTAAAGTATTAATACGAATACGTTCTTCCTTCCATTTATTTAGGTATGCTTTTTTTGCTTTGATTACGGACGTCTATTTGGAGCTGCTCATCGTTATTATGCTATTTTCTCATTCAATTAACAAGATATTTTTCCCCTCAGTTTACGTACTTGTTTAAGTGTATCCTAAGATTTTTACCGCATCAGAAAAAAATTCTACTTTGATGCGAGATACAATAGATTTTCATTTTCTTTTGTTCATATATATATCTATATAATATATACTTATTATTTTTAATAATATATATAATATGGTATTGTGTACAATATATGATTTTACGTCATTATACTTATTAGGCGATCCATACCATACCTAGGTCTTGATTTTTATCTAAAAATGAGTGAGTATTGCCAGAGATTCTACGTATATTCTATTATATAAATATTTACATATATTGATAAAATTTAATCTAAAGATATATACCCTCTTGAAAAAAAGACAAGCTGAGAATTTTTAATCCTTAAAGTACACTCTAAAAAATTTTCAAATTTTTAGAGTGAGATTTTACTCTTCGGAGTAAAATTCGACGATATAAATTTTAGAGAATATACATATATGTGTATGTATATTAATCTTTAGATTAAAATCTTATTCTTCAAACAAATAATAATAAATATAATATATTTCATTTTTTTAAATAATAATTATAAAATGAACACATTACGTTGCTTAGCATTAAACAACGACATGTTTGTTTTCGATTTTATACTTATTAAGTTAAGAATAGCGTTATATACTTTGAATAAAATTTGATTAAGACTTCTATGATAAGAAATCAAGACCTATATGCATCGATCGCACTAATATGGAGGAGAAAAAAATAATTAGGCAATAATTTATATATCTCGGTTATTTCTTTCAGGTTTATCTTCTCCTTTTTTTTTTTACGAACTCTAAGTAAGTAATACCAACAACGGGTTCTATATCTATGGAAAAGTCTACCCTGACACCAAATTACGTATTTAATGTACTAATTGTAAGAATGAGATACTCGTCCGGTAATGTGGTTCGTGTTTCTCGTACATACATACGAGTGTGTATCCATGTGTAGCTTATTTTTTCCCTCGTTTGTTACTCGTTTTCATTCAAATTAGTGTATATTTGCGAGCACTTACGTGTATCTATAATTTCTAATATACGAAAGAGAATAATATAAAAATGCATAAATTAAAATCATACCTCTTAATTACTTGCGATTGAACGTTATAGAAATAAGATATAGATATTATAAGATAATAAGATATAGAAATTATTGTTATAAAATTTGGCATGCAAAACATTTTACTCCAAATTTCAGTTAAATATTTAAATTTTCTCTCGAAATAATAAATAGATTAACCGTATGTTATGTGTACTTGTGTATATGTAAGTAATTTTTGCTTGTGTATCGAAACGGCAGGATAATCGAGACAATTACTTTGTCAGAATCTTGACAAAATGTGGTTGTCAAGGATATTGTACAGTCATTATTTACCATCTATATCACGCTTTTAAGAAATAACGTTCGGAAAGATATACTTTTGAGAAAACCAATGTTTATATACTCACGGCACGTTACCTCGTTCTTCAATGTCGGAATATCATTTATGTCTTTTCATCATAATATTTATATTTCTTAAATTCTTCGACAAAATTCGCGAATTCAACGATACTTTATTGCTCACGATAGGATACTACTTTTACTCTCACACATTGGTAAAAAAATAAATACCCTAAATTTTTATCGTGTCTAAAATAATTTACTATATTATTAACAAAAAGTTTTATTTCTTGCCATTTATCTGAATTGACGTATCGGAATGTTTGAAAAACATAAATATGTTTCTCTTATATGTTTTTCTTGTATCCGTGAGTATAGGTTTTTTGTGCGAAACCGAGCGTACCGAAAGAGCTGTTTTCAAGAAAAAAGCTACTTTATAGCGCATATATTATAAATATATGTTCTACTAGATAATTTTTATAAAATCAAATGTTAATCTTCAAGCAAGGTACAATTTCCTTTATAAAACCCATATGTGGATAAAACTTGACTAATCTATTTGTTCGATGGATATAATTAAAAATTTCAATACACAAAATCGGCACGAGTATTATTTAGCTAATTCGTTAAAAAAGTGTTATTCGTTAAAAACGTGCAAATATTGAATTTTTTTTTCACTGAAAGAAGCGACGTAGGGGAAAATAATCGTGTACGCTCGCTGCTTATAATTGTAGACCGATATCTAGAAGAAGTATCGCAGTTACTCTTTGGAAGTCCGCAATCGCGCGAGAAACACATTCATTGTTCCAATGAAAACGTCGAGAATTTTACGCTTCTTCTAATTTTGCTTGATGATCGTACGAAGGAAATATTAGCGTGTGATTCGAAGATAAAACATTTCAACGTCAAAAATGATGAAATTATTTTTGCGAAATCGCGTCATCGTTTTTCCTTCGAAACGATAATGCATCCTACAAAAAAGATCTAGCTAATCAACGAAAATTCGTACATACAAGGTAAGTGATTAATCGAAGATTAGCTAAATTCTTATTTTGATGAATCGCTGATTTCTTACAATTGGATGCCGGTTCGTTTATGGAGATTTGATTTAATTAGTTCGTTTTTTTTTTTTTTTTAGATTTCGATCAATTAATCGAAAAGTCATCATTAATGATCCTGTCAGCCCATATGACCATTAACCCTTCAGTTTCAGCCCATTAAACTAGTCTACTCACCGCCTCGATGTAATTATTGGCTCTTCATGGCAGTATCGCGCCAATTCGTACGTTCATCGCTTGATATTTGAATCGCGATGGCTCATTGTGTAGCACCCGATTAACAATATACATTATACGTTCTAGGAATCAGTCACAGGCTGAGCCCCGTGCGAGGCGGTTTCGCATGTCGCCTTTCAGGGACTAGCCAAGTAAGTACGTAGCTGGGGTGGGGTGCGTTCATTCTCTATGTTTCGAGTTTTTACTAACGTAACATCTACTTATTTTTCTGTCTTGTTTAAAAAAACAAAAGAGAGAACCGACTCAGCAAGGCATTCGTCGTACCTTTATTTTGGTCGCCCAAAGAAGATCGCACTCTGTATATCTTCCAGGTTCCCTAAATCCTCGCAATCTTCCCCTCTTGATAAAAAAAAAAAAAAAAAAAAGACCGATGACTGCATCCGCTAAGTCTTCTTGCGAGCCAGCAGCTCACTGACTCGAGGCGGATCGCAAAAATCTTTGCATCAGATGTTTCGTACCTGTTTCTCGCGTGCGAAGATGAGAGGAAGAGAACTCAGGATCTTCTACGTGATCGACCTTACCAACTACTTCGCTTCGGAGTCTTCGTCCAGGCCGCTCCAGTCTCTTGTGTCTTCCTTAAAAGAAAGAGAGTCGGCTCAGTAAGGTATCCTATGTGGGTACCTTACTGACTGCTTTCAGAAGATCGCTTTGCGTTTTTTCCAGGCCGCTTACGTGATGTTGCTGCTGATGCTGAAGAGCGGCGCTCTGCTGCTCCTGCTGTAACTTGGCCTGTTTCTCCGCCTGCTGTTTCTTCATCATATCTTGCTCCTCACGCTCGCGTCTGGCTTGTTCGTTAATCTCTTTGACTGCCCTCAACTCTTTTTTCAGTTTCATTCGCCGATTCTGGAACCAGATCTTGATCTGTCGCTCCGTTAGACAGAGCGCATGCGCGATCTCTATTCGTCGCCGTCGCGTCAAATAGTGATTAAAGTGAAATTCTTTTTCTAATTCCAACGTTTGGAACCGTGTGTATGTTTGCCGACCTCTGCGCCTCGGACAGCCATTCGGACCTGAAAATGTTAAGAAATCTAATTTTTGAGACCACTCGATAGTCTCTAGACACCTTTTCTCAGATAAACTGTAATGTTAATGCGCAACAAATATATTCAGCCAAATTTAAAATTATAAGACATGTTTAAAACAATTTTCAATCTAAAAGCTTTTTTTCGTATATTTCTGTAAAAAACATTTGTACCGTAAACATCTTTGATCAATTTTTTTATTAAATTTTTATGAAGCGTGAAATTTATTTCGCCAATAACAATAATTTCAAGTAAGAATAAACTCTTTCTTGTTTGTAACTAATAATTTCAGGTGCTCTTCACACCCCATCACAAATCTTAACTCTCTCTTTTCACTTTCTCTCTCTCTTTCTCTCTCTGTGAAAAGAAAAAAATGCCGCTTTCAACCTGCCGCTTATTGCGAGGGTTAAAACATGTAAAAAAGAGGATAAATAAAAATAGAAAATTTCCAAGAAGCTTTCACGAAAGTTAACAACGAACCCTTTCTAATGCTACTCGTTTAACTTTCTCCAAGAATTTATGTCATAAACAAAGATACAGGCGACTTTAAATTTTTTACGGGTTTCAAAGATACAAATCGAAACGCCGAAGAACAGGTAAAAAAGTTCGCTCGACGTTGCAGGATTTATTTGGATATCGTTTCTACAACAGTGCACGTATTGGCTATAATCAAATAACAGTAATAACAATTAAAATTACATGTGAAAATAATCAGGAAATTATAAGTAAAAGCTATTGAAACAAATTTAACTCCGCGATAGTCACATATAAATGATCCCTTTACACTGTAATGTCACTGAATTTCAAATATATTTTCATCAATTTGTATTTTTAATCAATTCAAAGGTAACTTCACTTTCAGTTGTCGCCACGAGCGAAGTGCATCTCTTTTCTGAAGAAATCGCTAAGAAACCGGTTCTTTAGTGTGCAAAGAGTGGACAGCCATAATACCATCATTCGCGGAGCGACGCTGAGTGGCTATATTATTGCCTCGTGATGAAGCAAATGCGTGCTACTGACCAATAAAAGATAGCAAGATTTTTCTTTCCGATTATTTTACGAGAGTACGAAGATTGTATCAAGAAGATAAAAAAGTGAGAAAATTAATTATTATATTGGTTGGAAATCGAAGGGATGTAGTAAGTAACAATATATATGTATATATAATTAGCTACAGATGCATTGAAAATAGCATAGCTATATGTATATGTAAAAATATATATGTACAAATGTAAATAAAAGTATTGCAGTTTTTATATTTAATAGCCATATAAAATAGAGAATCTTTTAATCAAAACTGCAATTTTAATGAGCAAGATTTTACCGTCGGAAATTAAAGAACCGTGAAAAAAAAGATGTAATTACATTTTGATAATCGTTAGCTCTGAACTTGCTGGATCGTAATCGAGAAGAATGTACTACGTGAAATATTACACATTCATTTTCATAAATAAATAAAACTGAACCATAATCATATTTCGTAGAAGACAGTAATGCTATTTATGAGGCTTAGTATAAGCGATCGCAATTTACACTCGAGTTATGGTAATAGCCATGTAGTAGTCGTGATTTGCTTACATCTTACGGAATAGCATGTCGGGGAATCGAATTAACAAATAGCAAAGGGGATATTACCCTATGACAGATTTAAGCGAGAGATGCCGTGTTTTCTTTCGTCATAATGATACTCATGCTGTATACAGCGATCGGGAGTTCGAATGACACGCACGTGCGCAATTTTCGATGCAGGATGACCCATCAAATACGTATCGCTCTGGGCCGAGCAGAAAACTCTTGGAGAATGCAGAGAATGCTGATATTGAATTCAGCATGGCCGTTCTCGCCAATGCGGTCCACAAGCTCGCGGCGGTGGTGTACGCGTGTACCTGAATCAGCGGCCACACTCACGAATTCCGCTTTTTACGTACGTGTGGTAGGACCAGCTGTGCGTCCGTGTTGGTGCGAATCAACACCGTTTTTAGCACGGTCGTGTGCGTCAGTTTGGCACACGTACGTTCGCTGCAGCCACGGGGTGGTTACCGAAGCCCGAAGGGTGGGACATAGGTTACCTTGGCAACCCAGAGGGGAAACCATTCCATCCTCCTGGCGGCATATCACGCAGGAGCAAGCCTAGCACAGCAACCAGAAAACTCTTGGTTGCATCCTCTCTCCACCGACTCTAGGAGGGCCCGTCACGTCGGTCTTGGAAGACGGGTGAACTTGATTGCGCCCACTCCATTCGCCATAAATATGGCCTATCGGCGAAGTGCTGGTGTGCGAGTATATTATCAATAATTTCGACAGGGAAAACTAATGCCGCTGTTGCCAGAATTATCCAACGAGAATAAAGTTGCGCGTTAAGGCGGAGGCTTAGCAGAAGCGTGAAATGGATAGTCGTTCGATAAAAATAAAAAAAAAAGTTTCTTTACTAAAATGAAAACGCAAAACGTTTTTGAAGAGCGTAATATGTAAATGATAGCTAACGCGATTAATAATTTTCTTTACGTAGGCATAAACATATAGGAAAAAAAGCATTCAATACTTCTTTTTATGTTGAGATTACATTACCGTAGAAAAACAGAAATTCATGCATGGGATAAAAGATTGCTATCGCAAAAAGCGTTAATTAACGCTCTGTCGTAAATGATTCGGAGACAAATAAATTATAGTCAATTGTCAGCGGTCCATTGCCACTCTACAGAAGGGCGACACGATGGGATGCGCGCACAGAAATACGCATTATGGATGGCACAGGCCTGTGTCTAATTACGGTCATATACTAAGTTTAATAGCTGCTTTAAGTCTGCTTTAGCATGCAGCTCGGGGAACAATCGTGGATATTGTGGAAGTTTGTCAGACTATGTCCGACAGTCTGTACTACTACGAACTCAGATTTCATCAAATCGCCATTTTTTATATATAGCTACCCAAAGAATTATTCCTTACTTATGTTCTTAAATCTATTAAATTATGTATTGAACAATGTCCATTCGATATTGCCAGATGCCCTCAGATGCTTTCGCGTTTATGAAGCAGCTCATTTAGGCAATCAATACTGTCATCACTATGTAAATGCCAGTATCATCTTAACACTGTAGCTATATTATTCCTTCGATCGAAGCATCAAGTGCGAGTTAAGGATATCTAATTTATTAATGAGTCACGCACTACCACTAGAACGCTCTGAAGTGTCATCTGGACTCCATCTGAAAATTAACTAGCCTCTGGACTATCCATTGTACTGGCACAATGCAAAAAATTTGAGCAACTGTAACGTGACGATAGTGCGTCGAAAAAAGTGTTAAACAGATTTTGCAATATCGCCAACACTGTCTAGTCTTGATAGCAAATCACAAACCTTCGCATCTAGATATGTCGCATTACGGCCTAACCCCTCTTTGTTCGACCGCCGGAGGGACCATGCGTGAGCCCCTCAGCGATCCATTCATAAATATCTCAAAACGGCTTAATTTCGCGGCGCTGCGGGCAAATAAAATCTCGAGCCGGTGAAAAATGTAGACAGTTTGCCAGATGAAGGAGAACGGGCGGGGGAAAGGAGTAGAGGGACGAGAGAGGAGATACGACATAGCCACGACCCACGACTCGCTTGATCGCCGTCTCGGGTCACTGCAGCCTCTGCTGCCAGAACGATAGAGTTGGAGAGGATCGGATAGGAGGCGCATGTTAAAGAAAGGGAAGGGAATAGAGGTGGAATGTAAAAGAACGGCCGAGAGAGAGAGAGAGAGAGAGAAAGAGTAAAGAGAGTGGATGAGATATGTAAAGGAACGAGAGGAATGGGAAGTGCCGAGGAGGAAAAATGCCTACAATAACTCCGTCGTCCGTTCCATCGCGATTCCAGGTCCGGGTGCGATTTATACGACTAATCCTCGCACTTCTCTTGCCCATGTCGCGCCCAGTGTCGCCAGGTATCCGGTTAGACTGTATTTCAAGGCCGCCGATTATTCAGCTACGCCAGACGGTAGATAAACCGTTGTTCTATCCGACATTCATTAAACCACACCTCCCTACGCCCGATTTGCGAGCTCCGCGGCGATGTTGTTACCGATGGTCGCACTTATCGGAGACATAAGTCGCGTAAAAAAAACCTTGAAACAGCTGGAATCCGGACGATCCGGAGAGACTGGGAAAATTCGCGTGAACGTTCGCGAAATGTTACACGCGGAGAGAATTCGCAGTCTATGTTATAATTTCTATTCCGTAACCGATAACGCAAGGTTTTTCTACCATGCAGCTTCAGGAAAGGTTGTATCCCCCAAGCTTATTGCCAGACAGCCAGGACGTATCCGATACCACCACGGAAAGTGCGCTATGTAAATTTTATGAGAGCTGCTGTTCGCAGGTAATTATTGTAAGTGGTACACGAAAGAGGCCCCGATTAAATCTACTCTAATTTAAGGAGCAATTTAATTAAAACGCGTTTTGATTATGCTAGCTTTGATACTTGTAATTGGATAATTTTACAATTTGAATATATTATAGATTGTAACCAAGACGCTACTTATTCGAGTGTATCGATGATATATTGCTTTTCCATTTGAAATGTTAATCTCCATCGCTAATGTATCAGTTATGAAGCAAGAGATATAAGTGATTATCTAACTAGACCAACCTCGGAACTGAATTAGTCGGTCTTATTGTATAAGAAATGTTATATTTCTACTCCATTAATTTCGTCAAACTATTCCTTTCAGCATCTCGGAAAAACTAATAAAAATCTATATTACCGATATTACGTCATACGACAGAAATTCTAACGTCTTTTATTCCGATTTATAAATGAGATTTAAACCTTTAAATATTGTAAATATAGAAAAGCCAAATACAGATAAACGATGTCGTGTGGTATATTAATTTATTACGTATATATGTTAGGTTATCAAAAATTATGTGTATGAATTATAAAGAAGTTACGTCCGATTAAAAGAATTAATAGAATTAATGAGAAAGAAACTGCATCTTATAATATTTTTTTATATAATTATTTTTAAGATTATGCTATCGTGCGATCAATCTCAATAAAAATGTTGCTTTTTAACGTACATAAATCATTTAATACAAATCGTGTCACAATGTTTCTGAGCAATTATTAAAAATGTTGAATAAAAAAAGTATCTTTATATGTTAAAGTTAAATATTTTCAACATAATGTGTAATTTTGTTCACACAAGAAAAAGTTTTTACAGATATTATAAAGATCCGACAATTTCTCTCCTTTACGTGAATGGAGACCGAATGACCAGAGCAAACGTCAAAAAAGGGTTATTGTTTTCGACCGCATGTCGCTGCTCAGCGAGAAGAACCAAAATCGCATGGAGGCGCGCACGAGGCGCGCGGTTGACATTTAATCGCCTCTTTAGATTTACGACGACCTGGCCCTATTGCCGCTATTACGGCGCAGCAGTCTCTACCAGCTATTTTGTCCCAGTCGGAATGAATGACTGTCCGGTCTATTTGAAGTGACTGCCACTTCTCAGTCCTAAAATCTTCACACTGCCTTATCAAATACCGTTTTTGCAATAGTAATTTTTGTGATGGTCATACTATTAGTAAATTAGTAATACGGCTGATTACAATAAATTGGCAAAATCATCTTCCATCTAACACAATTAAAACGTACTATAATTGTATATATACATAGACACTTGAATCACGAATATAATTTAACAAAAAGCAATAATAAATCTGTAATACATAATTAATTAAATTAAAAAATTAAAAGATTTCATTTTTGAGAATTAAATTTCGTCTTGAAATAAAATATTTATAAAAATTTTGAATTTATTTATTAAATAAATTTCATTGTAAAAATTCTATACGTGTGTCAAAGCAATTATATTTCCAGCGATTGTAGGCTACAAAAATTTGTTCCTCTAATTTAAGTAACAAAAAAGTTCTGCGCCATTTACATATATATGTATATATTATATGTACATTAACATATCACGTGCTGATAATTCGAAGAGTTTTCGCCGATTTAGAAACTGGAGCGTTCTCGTGCTCCGATCGGTGGCTGCGACGCGGCCGACCTGACACTGACATTAACCACCGTGAAAGCGATTTATCGCTTCCCCAGTTATCACTATGGAGGAGAACGGGATATGAGTCCCCCAGAATACTCCGCCGCAACGAAGTTACACGTGGCAAACTTTCTCAATATATACATACCTATACGTATATTTAGTAATTCCAACTTATGATTTTCAAAATAGCTCATTGAACTTTTCTCATTATTAATAATTTTGTCCATTTAAACTCAATAAACTGAATTAAAAATCAATTAACATTGTGCCAGAAATACAAATAATCAAAGTTAAACAAATCTCTATTTTAGCAAATTTCTTTTTTAATTAACTATTGAACTTTACTAAAGATTATTTAACGATCAACAATCACTAATATACATATACGAATTTTTGCTAAGAAAAAATCTAAGTCTTTTTGTTAAATAAATTTGTCAAATTCAAGCACATAAACGTTCATATACGCAAAATGACCTGAGCCACAAAGATGATACTAACACCAATCATTGCGGCTGGAAGTTGGATACACAGGTGCCCGCGCACACGTAGCGTCCGTCACGGTCGGCAATAGACTTAAATCCTGATTGGTTGGACAGCTAGTTGGAGACTGTGTGAAGTATACAGGTATACTGAGGGGAGCGTTTTTGGTAGGACGAGAGCAGATATATGTATATATATATATATGGGATATAGCGTCCATATATACATATATATACACCGGGTGGCAATAAAGGATTCCGACAAGGATGGATGGTAAGAGGGGGAAGTTCGCTCCATTGTTCCCGGTGGAACCCAAACGCCATCCATAAGGGTGCCTCCCATTATCCGGCACGTATCTACCACACGCAAACACCTCAACGCGCTCGTGCTCGTACACGCGAAGAATACCCGGAGGCTTGCCCGCCCTAAGATCGAGTATACGAGAGCTCAGATGCATGGCGCGGCGGCGCGGCGCCTTTCACGGTGTGCAGAGTTGTATCTACATGGCGGCCAACTGTGCCGCCAAGTAATAAGAGCTCTAATCTCCCACGAAATTGTGAAGTTGAGAGAAAAATTTATAAGGCTCCGAAGTTGGAACGGTCGTGTCATGCGTTAACAGAAAGCGTCTTGGAAACTGCGGAGAGCTGTGCAGATTCGCATATTTCTCATAAAAATTCGGAGAAGATAGAGATAAATAATAATCGAAACAGCCTGACAAAATGTTGGAGACATCTTAACTGTCTAAAATTAATGCACCGCTTTCGATATTTAATTCTTTTTTAAGTATTTCTTTAATTTACAGAATAAAACTGTTATACGTATATAAATCAGATAGAATATTCATGTGTTAAGCCTCTTTCTTCACAAGAATATGAAATAAAAAAGTATAGCAACATTACTTTTTTTTAATTTATGTTGATGGTTAATGGTGGAATTCTCGATTAATCTTTTTGGTCCCGTTATGAAATTACTGAGAGTGCTAAATTTCGTATGACATGTAGGCACTGTCGCGTGTGTAATACGAGCATGTAGATAGCACGTAAATATAATTGAGTGCTCGTGAACGAGGTGTGTAAATGTCACTACACTTCTATAAAATCGTTAACTCATTCGTACGCCGAAGAAATCCCGGTAACAATCTATTCCTCGTATATGGGTAACATCACGCAACTAAGTGTTCGCGTAAAATTGGTAAATTTACTCAAATAAAATAGTGTATACGTTTCAAAAATTTAATGCAACCGATCGCATAATTTTTATTATTCGATTATGTATGCCTTGCGTGTTAATTACATTACACGTATATTAATTTAATTTATCTTACCAAAGAATTTCTGAAAGCAGTTGGCAGCGGCAGACTTAAAAATAAACTTGTTGGCAAAGCGCCAGACTCGAAATACACGCAGTCTCATCTGGAAGGTGAGGACCGATACAAAACAAGGTTAAATTTTAATTTTGAAAAAAAAAAATAAAATATTAGAATACCGTTGGTAAACATTCCTTCCCCTCTTAAAGGTCATAACGGAGGCTTGCTACCCTCTATATTCTGACTAACGGTCCCCACTCCTGCCTGCGACAGGGCAACAGCGCGAACAGCTACCCCCATAGAACCCCTAAGACTCTAATTACAGCCTTTGCATCCCCACCATTCCCTCTCTTTCTATCTCTCTCACGCCCTGCATCGCCCTTTCCGACCATTCTCATATTTTCCGACACTCCCTGTGCTACCACACTTCACTACAATCCACCCCCTATGCCATTACATGCAAATGCCACGGTTGTCTCTTTCCGCTAATAAAAGTCGTGCCCGTGCAATTTAGAACATCCGATGTTGGGCTACTATGGCTTCCGAAAGATACAAAACGAGACACGGAATAAGTCTGAAAAGACAGCGCGATGTCAAGGGTTATTATACTCATTAGTAAGGTTGAAACGCAAAGCAGATACACAGAACTATGACTGTACGCAACTCGATGAAAAAGTTAAATAGGCTTAAAATTGTACAATTGTATTTAATATTATTTCACCAAAGTACATTAAAAGTAACTAAAGATTAAAACCAAGAGAAAAAACAATTTGCAACTAGTTATGAATATTATTTTCCGTTAATTTTTTATTTATAAAAGTTAACATTAAACAAAATATATTCTCTCTGTCAATAAAATTCGATTACTTATCATCAAATCATACATCAATAAATCGCAAAGTTTATATCTTAAATTGTGGGCAAAGACATTGCCTACTAAGAACAATATGATTTTATATGCGTGTCGTCGTAGTGAGAAACGTTAAGATCCACATAATGTTTAATCAGAGCACGTTGCGGCTTTACGACATTAGCCGGTGTTACGCACCCTCTTTCACCCTTTTCCAACCATCCCTACTGACATCATGCGACCTGGATACTTGTTAAAATATCGAGGAACTCTCTAAATTTTCCAGTCATTTTGGACTTTATAATTCCGAAATAGTCGCTATAACTTTCAAAAATCACGATGAATTTGCTTTCTGCAATCGTACATTCTGTTTCTTTTCAAAGGAATCTTTATAGCAATATACATTTATATGTATATGTATATATAGCACGTTAAATCGCTGTCAAATTGTGCTTTTTAACGCAAAACCCGGAGGTTAATAAAAGACGTTACATATCGTAATCTTACGTACTTATCGTATTCAAATTTGATAGACGTATTAAAGAGAGATCTATTAACACATCCCGCCAGACTTGTTGCTGATGGCTTTAACCGATGACAACTCAATCAACAAATACTTCTCGCTGACCTTCCCTTTTATTAGGATAAATTTAACTACCAGCAACCGAAATCCTTGACTTTATTGAGTCTGATAGCTTATAATATACTTCTATCAAGATTAAGACAAACGTCATATATATAACCAAGGCATCCAAGGCATATAACGTATATAAAAATAATGTATGTTCTGATTTTATGTCAATAGAAAGTATTTGCCTTTAGATTCATATTAAATAAATTCAGATGATAGCAGGTGCACATTTTTGTGGTTTGTCTCGAGACGTGTAATTAATGATAGTTTTTGTAAAGTGAGAATTTCGCATCGTAACTAATCTTCTTCTTCATGTGCCTTATCCGGTCCCTCGGCCGTTGGCGATCACTTTGGCCATGATTTCCTCGCCATAGTGATATCCTGAATTTTAAATAAACTGCAATGACTTCCCGTTGTCTTCATCGTAACTGATAAATTGTCATAAGATGAATTGTTTTTTACGTTCTACTCGATCTTGAGAAAATAATCATGCCATCACGCAGAGTAGAACACTCTTTCTTCTGTATATGTATGTACGCGTTTTAATTTAATCTTTGCAATTCAACAAATAAGTTAAAGATACTACACGATTTCTGGCTCATATACGATCTCCAATGATATACTCTTCATATTTCTGCACTAAGAATTTTTATAAGATAAAAGTTTATTTAGCTTATTCGAAATTAGACGTTTAGTTGCGTCTACGAATAATCTATAGCCTCGGAAATCATCGCTAAACAAATATACGTATAATAATAGCTGTAAGATAAAAGAACACGTTCAAGAGCATCGAGCATTTCTTCCGCCGCTCGACACACGCACTCTTTCATTTTCCTACGCGCTTCATCGCTACCTCTTGGGCTCTCCGCTACAGCTTGGACATATTACACGAACAAAGGAGATTCCTCGCACATGCGCACTCGATTCCTAGCACTGGTAACGATTCTAGCTCCTGTTATAGCCTAGCGTACCCTCCGGTTCTCTCTCTCTCTCTCTCTCTCTCCCTATCTCCTCCTCCCTTTTCTTCTCTTTTACCAGCCACCGACTCGGCACAAGGTACGGAAGTAACTTCTATACACGAATGGAAAAGCAGTGCGCGAATGTGTGAATGTGTACATAAACGTAGAAAGGAGGTATAGAATGCCCGTTGCAATATTTGGGAATCATACCGAGATGAGCGTATCACGTGCGAATGCAGATTCAAAAGAAAACACATATCATTAAAAAATATATACAGAATGTATATACGAATGTATAATAAAAACGCGCGCGCGTATGTATGTGTGTGTGTGTGTCGTCAATACATACATTAATAATAAATAGATACGTAACGCACGCATACTTCAAAGCGGGATGGTAAGCAGAAATGAGAACGAACAGTAGATACGCACTGACACGAAAGAAGCTGGAAATGGAGCCTTTAGTTTTTATCGGCAAATAACAGACGTGATAAGCTATATCAAAGGTGCACTGTGAAACGGCATGCTGAAGTACTCGGTATTAATATCTAAACCAAATCGTTCTACGATACTATTCCAACTATTCCCCCTATTATGGAATCTCTGGAAATTGCTACCGTCGAAATTTTTAGAAAAGTATACGATCTATTAATTATTGCCATTCTATCAAAAGCATATAATCGCTAACTTGAATAAAAACTTAATCACGTAGGAAATGAAGACTTGCATCTCCCTAGAAGGAAAACAATTGTCGCACCAACAATGCATATATTTATTTATTCATCAATGTAATTGATTTACGTCGAAATTGTGATGAATACAAGAGATACTATTGTAACAATTTCCTTGTAGGAAATTGTATCGCAAAATTACGGATAACTGTGACAATTATAAGAAACATTTTATCATGGTATATCAAAGGTAACTGTTCCCGCATCCACGAGCGTAAATAGCTCGAAGCCATAGATTGTATACAAATCCGCCTAGGGTAACGGATCGTCTTACGAACGATTGAACTCTAGCGCCTCGTAACAGTAATTCTATCCTATCGGATGAAATGTACAATCACCCTCAAAGGTATCCCATTTATACGTTGTATAAATAGTACAGTCAACAAACAAGTGTCCGACTTACCATATACGCACTTAATCGCACGTTAAAATGCAAATTTCCGGATTTCTATCAATTACAACGTCGCGCTGTGGACATTAGAGGAAAGGCGTATATCATTCGCCATTGGCTACTTCGTGGCATAGAAAAGTCTTTTGTAACGCGTCACCCTACCGTCGAATCCCTACGTTTCGCCCTTGTCTCCAATCGCTAGTCCCTCTTTCCCCCCATCCTCTTTTCTCTACGAGCTCGCCGGTCCTTCCCCCTGGATATCCGTGGCTAAAGGTCTATATCGCGCGCCGTCAAACCTTTCCGAATTGCTCGTCGTCATGTTATGCAAACGGCCGCATTTTGTTATGATAGCACCTACCAGGAGGCCGTTCTCCATCGCCGTGTTGTGCCTCACAGCGCGCGACACGAAGAAGCTGCGGAGCACGCTCTCTCGGTGGAAAGCTCTCGCCGGTATGCAGCTGTACGGCTTACGCCGTGCCTGGGAGATCGTCGAACACATTTCCTCGTCCGGACAAGATCGTTCCGTATGTCAGTGTCGTACATTTCCGTAACTACGCAGACGACGTTCCTCCCGACGTCGAGCACGTATGGGCTTTCCCGCGAAAATATGAAACACCTTAAGACTTCTTTATCTTTCGCTTCCCCACTTCCCCGTGTAATGGAAAATATTTCGAAGATAGCGATGCGAGTATTGAAACAACGTTGTTTAATTTTTTTTATTGAATATATAAATATATATATATCTATTATAAATGCAATACGTTATAAATATGCTGTCGAATTTATTGTATATGAAACATTGTGAAAATTTTAGGTCAAATTCACGCGGCTGTACTGCTGAGTAAATGCACACTTATCACCGAAAGGTCGGCGATAAGTGTATATTGAGCACTGTTTGTTTAAAATAATTTAATGAGATTACAACAGCATTCGAGCAGATAATGATATCGTTGTTTAGAATTTCATTTGACGCCATAACAGTCCATTAAAGCGATAGCTCATTCTTTGATCAACGATTCAGAAAAGTTGCAATTCCTTTCAATTTACTATTTTTTTTTCAAATTATATAAATTAAATATAACACAAAATGAAAATTGTCTTACAATTAGCTTATTTGTTCATAATCCAAAATCTTCTGAATTTAAATGATTTTTGCACATTTATACTTTTTATATATTTTTTATTTACGTATGTTTTTATAAAATTTCAATAATCATCTAAATAAACATATTAAAAAAAAAATAAAAATAGAAAGCTTTATAAAAATGTAGTAATCCTGCTTTATTATTACTTGATTTTTGATTGAACAAATTAATTTCTTGTAAAGAAATACAACTTTAGCATAACGATCTAAAATATATTCACAAATTCGATACATTTATAATTATTAATAGCCTCATTGTATGTAAATTAGTTTATAAAATTACTTTAATATATAAATTCGAGTTATCGCAACAAGATGAAAACATATTACAAATATCTTTTTGCTAAATAAACATTTTAGACTTCAATAAATATATACGTGTATATATATATATATATGTATACTCTATTGCATTTTAATTACAAATATTAAATACAAAAAATTTTTATACTCTAGAAAATGCTTATTAAATAACATCAATTAAAGATATTTATCACATATCGAACGTAAATTGACAAAATTATATTTCTACTCAGTCGTGAACATTATTCACATGACTTTAAAACTGGTAGGCGAAAGCTTCATATAAAAAGTACAATATATATTCAACGCTCCTGTATATTTATATTTTCGCACTATATAAAGTCTACGGCAAAAATTCCAATTTCGCGTACGGATTAATGCAGATGAACATACTTGTAACTTATGAGGAACAGAGAGATAATGTTTTTCTCATAAATTTTTCTTCTTTCAAATGGTTATCATCATAGCAACGTGACGCATCGGGCAATATTCCCATACAATATGGCCGCACAAACCTTGATTTTTCCTTTGAAGTTATAAGTGGTAATCGTGAACATCCACAGTATGCTGTATGAGATCTTAATTTAATCATTTCAATAAATTTTTTTCGTTCGTTTTTTGCAATGCAAATTAAAATGAATAATGAACGGTCTATATTGAGCTAAATGGATTTAATATTGTTCTTAAATTTTATAATAAAATGAGAACATAAAGTGAAAAACTAACTAAAGTGTCGTACGTTTCGGAACTCACAGGTCCTTCTTCAGTGATTCTTACAGATGTTTGTGTCGTTGAATTGATAAGACGTATAGATGTTACAATTGATCTATGTTCAACTCGATCAAACAAACTTGAAATGATGGTCCTGTTTCGCCTGCCTTTAGAATACACTCGCATTGAGAACAGAACAATCAATTCGAACTATATAATTATTATATCAGCATGCTGTATCGCATCATCACACATATCATAAGAAAATATTATTAATCCAAAGATACAAACATCTGTAAGAATCGCTGAAGAAGGGTCTGTGAGTTCCGAAACGTACTACACTTTAATTAGTTTTTCACTTTATGTTCCCATTTTATTATAAAATTTAAGAACAATATTAAATCCATTTAGCTCGATATAGACCGTTTATTTATTTTAATTAATCATTTTATCTATATTTTCTTTGTTCAATTTAAAATCATCTTTTCTTCAACGACAAAAAAACTCATCGTTTATTATAAATTTAAATTTTCAATATCGATTCAAATTTTAGATTCAATTATAAATGTATTTAAAATTAAATCTATTTTAAATTAAACGGAAAATAAAGTTTTACTATCTATTTATATTTTCAAAATTTATCTTTTACAAAAAATTTGTATTTTTATCATAATTTGTAAATTGATAATCATTTGATGTGTTTGCTAGAATAACAACTAAATCTCCAAATCTATTAAAGAATCGATAAATAAAAAATAAATCGAATAATTTAATATCTAATACACACCCCTTTACAGCAGACAGTTTTTAAATAATCTATTTACTTAAGATGCTAATAAACCATATAAAGCATATACGAGATCATATCTCTGCGGAATAGACTGCGCGCCGCCGCACCGCGCCGAAGGAAACAAAGGGACATACAACATCCTTTATAACCCGCATGTACACTTTATTGGAATTTAACTTTCACATGGAGAATAAACATTTATCTTCGACTACAACAAGCACTTCTTGTCGTTTATATATATAGTCATGGAAGACAAAATCGAATCCTGAGACTTTAAACGTTTTAAATGTTGAACACGTCCGTGTGATAAAATTCACGTGACATAAATAAAAACTATCTATTGCAGCGAGAAAACTAAGCAATAATATATCTCTGTATATACATCGGTAGCCTTGATTGCAGATTTATGTGACTGGTAATAAATAAAATGAATTATGCATCGATTACTATGTAGAACAATAATTACTAAGATTTTCTTTCTTTATTGAATTACGATCTCATTCATTTCATAATAAATAATAATTAGATTTATTAAACGTCTATATTTAAAAGAAAATTAAAGAAGAAATTTAATTAAAAATGTGACAATGTGTGCGCCTCAGAACTCCAGAGTCGATTAATTAAAATCTAGTTTAGTTATCCTTCACATAGCGCCAATTTAAATCAATTTCAGCATAAAAGTTCAAGAACAAAACACATCGATAAAAAAAAGGGATAAAAATGTGTGTGACGTTCTTTATTCTGATACGGTTGATTTTCGTATAAGATACGATGGTCAAAGCCTTTACTTTCACTTGACTCAGCATGAAACAACATCGTAATTTACACACGTTGAAAAAAAATCTTTGATTCTTGCGTCAGTCTTGCTTTTCTTTTTCTGTGAATCGGGGAAAACTTATTGCCTTTATAATAATGAAAAAAAATGCGCAATACGCGCGACAAAGGGTTCAATGAAAGTCCGAACGTGAAAAAAATGGATTTCTCGAAAGAGTTAAAGTTACAAAAAGGAACTAGAAGAGGAAACGCCACATAATTTTCCAGTTTGAAACGGCAATAAAAAAGACAAAATTTGAATTCCCCGTATAATTTGTATTCAGTATCATAGAAGAAGAGAAAGAATAAGAAGAAGAAGAAGTGCAGACAACAAAATACCTAAAATATTTAAAATTTAAATTTTTTAAAGAAATATAATAGGCATCGTGAATAATTAAAGAAAATCAAATATATTTAAACATAATTGTATAATCATAAAAAAAATATAAATATTTCAAAATATGAAATTATAGTATTACGTTCTTTCGCGCATCAAAATGTTTTTAAGAAATATTTCCACAAAAATACATAATGCATTCATTTGCAATATTTTTATGTCACACATATAATAATGTACTTTTGATTACAATGTTATACCGCTGATCCGCGGATATGTATCAAGTAATATTAAAGTTATCCCTTCAAAAGAAAATGTGAAAGTGTAAACGAAGCTGTATAAATTTGTTCCCTTTCTAAAGTTAAGTGTTAGTCAAATCCTCGATGAGCCGATATCAAATACCTTAAATTGTAAGATATCGTTTCAGGATAGCCATCGCGTAAATGTACAGCGATATTTGGAATCGACTGGCCTGCCTGAGGATTTGAGTGGTGTGATGGCTTCGGCACGCGACATAACGGGGTACGCGCCGCCGTGTGACCATAAAATAAACGTTTGGGGTGGCGCAGGCGGAGGCCAAACCTGGCAGCGTATAAACACTTATATAACGGCAATTAAACTGCTTTTAAGGCCCATAAAACTGCAGTTTCAATAATCTCTGTGACAACAGGATCCTGACCTGTCTCTGAAAACCTGGCTTCCCTCGGTAAATGTCAAAAGCGGTCACGCCGTACCGACGAATATAAAAATTTCGATCGTTGTCTCCCTCCCGTACTCTTCAATTTTTCGATCGACTGCGTCGACCCCCAGTGTCTAGTTTTTACGACTAGTTTTGTACCCAACCTCCAATTTTGCACGCCTTAGAATACTAATGTTCCCTTACAGCTAGACGTTCCACACAGAGTTTAGAGGCGAGAAACACGTATAGATATTAATAGTACATCGAGAAGGCAATGAGTAAAAATAGGAAAGTGAAAAGCGCGCACGGGATCGCAGCATAAAGCAGAATTCCGGATGAAATTTGCTGCGGATAAAAGTTCGATAGAGGCTATTCTTTTTCTAGCCGATGCTGGAATACCTGCTGGATGCTGATGCGACTCAGGCGAGGGAGGAAACGTTTACGTGTGAGAGACGGGGAGAACCGACGAGATCGGAGGCGGGAGAATACGAAGAGAGGTCCAGGTAGGGGAGGCGGGGGCGATGAAATGGGATAATACCGACGCTGCAGGACGCGGCAGCCATCATCGAATGCTAATGAGGGGTTGGCGGCTTTTGGGGCAGTGGACTCTACCCGTAGAGTGGTGCGCCGTTGTCGGCGGATCGGCCTGATTATAAATTATACATTATCTCCTGCTAGTCCCCATGTACACACCGTAATCCAGCTAGACATTTGCAGGCCTCTGAACCCCCCAATGTCAGAATATGTTCGCGTACCAGAGACAGATTAGAAATTCGTAGGTCGTCCACGCTAACAATTCCGCTTGGTTACCACGTTCAGCGTCACGTTAGCCGGTGTAATTTTAATTTCAACCGAACGTGAACAACATTCTCAAATTTTCGTGATCCTGGAATTTCATTCTCAAACGCAAACTAATCCGTGGTTTTCGAAAAGATCTTACATCACAAATGAAAAACTCATTTAATCGTATCCGCGGTACGTTATTAATATGAATTTTTTTAAACTGATTGCAATCATGTCTGATGTACTTCAATTAGTATAGTATTTGAAAATACATATATTATAGTATTGCATTCGTAATTGATGCGCATCGTATGAAAGAAACGCGAATTACAATTAACTATATCACATAATATTCAATACAATATAAAACAATTGGCGAAGAAATGATTTCCTATATGGAAAAGAAAAAAGACAGAATAAAGTTTTTATCTGCTTTTGCTTTTCAAGAAACATAATACTGAATAATAAATAAGACAAATTTGTTTGACTCTGTCTCTCATTCTTTTCTTTTATCACAACTTACAGGATACTTTATATCTTCGAATGTTACAAATTTTAATGAGATGCATGGATGACCCCAAAGGATAAGTTAAAAAAAAACTGATTCTAAATCTCAGAGCATAGCACATTCATGTATTAACCATATACTGAATCAATGAAAACAACGAAGAATAAGGTTGTAAGTAAAAATAGAGATTTTACGAGCACATGAATTTAAAATAAATACGATAAATATAACAATGTTACAAAATGTGTTGCATCTATATACTATCTCATAAATTTTTTTCTTCTTGTGTAGGAAACGAAATATCTATGCGTCACGACAATAATAAAATTTAACTAAAGTTAATTAAAATTAGAACATTTTATATTTTTTTATTACTTTTATATAACTTTATATTAGAGAAAAGTCATTTTCCTCGCATTCTAGCTCTCTTCAGATTTCTCGAGATACGTAGATCTCATATTAATTTATTTTTCGCGGTTATGATTTATTTAATATTTTATGTGTAACGTGAAATAGATCACTTTCTTCTTCTCTCAAAGAATGATCTATTTTTCAAAATTGATATAAACATGATCACACTCAATTTATAGTTTGTTATCAATCTTTTAAAAGAATTGTGGAATCTAGATATATATTTGCATCTAAATACATGAATTAAATGAATTTCCATTCAAAAAAAGTTATTCACATTCTTTGATTAAAATCATTTAATTAATTTATAATATCCACGAACATATGGTTTTAATATTCCATTTTAATTTACTGCTCTCTATTATTTTACGTATATTATTATCTAATCGCTTCAAAATTATCATTGTATTTCACATTATATTTTATTCGGTACATAATAATTATTAATTTAAAATAGAATATAATAAATTTGTTATAATTCGATTTTAATAAAATACTACAGTATCAACTTGATTAGAATAGCGTAACTTGAAATATACATGTAGATTGGCTAAAGCATGTGATTAGTAGGAAACGCAGCTAAACGTATAAATGTATAACGGCGAACGGATATTCTGATTTATCGACCGATTATACGTATGCAGAAATAGATATACTCTGTTTGAATATATCGGAATGTAATTTCCTACCGGAGTAAGCATTCCCTCTGCACAGTTGGGAGACTTCGTACAGTGATCGCCAATGCCTATTTGAAATTATGATCCGCCTGATGTAAACAAACCATCGCGATAAAAGCCGTCGGTTGAAGTTTTAATTTTATCTAATCGGTATTTACTGCGCTATTGTGGGCTCGTAAGTGGCTGTATAAAAGATAGTCATGGAGATTATTCGCGGCTAACATTATCACGGTGACGACAGGTGAAGTTGCCCATATACATGTCCTTCTTGCATGCACAACTAACATAAATGAATAGGGTAAGAACTTAGCGTGTGCCGCCCGGTAGCGCGATTCACGTAAATGATCCGAATGATGACCTTGATACCTCGACACGCTTGAAATTACATCATTTTTTTTTATCGTAGACCGATGATTAACCATTCATTAAACGTACGACTGGACGACAGCATCATAATTGCACTATCAAACGGACGGAAACACTATTTGTATTATTAATTTTGAAAATATAATACGTGTTGAATCTGGATAATATCAATGTTGAAAAAACGTAAGGAAAGGACAAGTTATGACTTTCGGGAAAAAGAAAACAGCTATAATGTCCCATACAACTATAAGTACCACTTCTGTATACAATTAAACTGAAGAAAGAAATGTGACTAGCATATGGAGCGTAACTTTATATTTGAGAAAAGTCATTTTCCTCGCATTCTAGCTCTTTTCAGATCTCTCGAGATACGTAGATCTCATATTAATTTATTTTTCGTGGTTATCATTTATTTAATATTTTATATATAACATGAAATAGATCACTTTTCTCTTTTCTCAAAAAATTATCTATTTTTCAAAATTGGTATAAACATGATCACTCAATTTATAATTTGCTAATCACATTAATATAAAATCATTTATCACATTTAAAATTTAATTAACTTTTCCATTTAAAAAAGATGTTTTTAAGTATTCACAGAAATATGGAATATATTATATAAGTATATACATATAATGCATATAATACATATATGTATTATATATAAATATATATTTATATGCAATGCAAATAATAGCTATAATAGTATAAAAGCATTCCAATTAGTAACAGTAATTTGTACTCACCGCAAACCACTCTGTCAAATGGACTCATCCAATCTGAAAAATAATAAAGTTTATTAGAATATCCGTACAAAACTGTCAAACGCGCGCGTCTGCTTTGGCAATCACATACACACACACATACACATAGCACACATCTTTGTTTTCTTTTCGTGATATCAAGTGAAATAATAGAAATCAGATTCATGCGCAGTTTGAAGCTATAAAACTACGCATGCAATTGAGATAAGCATATAACATGACACAGAGCACGATTCCTTAAGCGTATTATAATAAATTCGCAAGATATGATTTAAATGCATATTTATATTAAAAAATACGATGTAAAACATTAAAATAATAAAGGAACAAAACGAAAAATTATGCAACTCTTACAATCTTACAAGGAACGAAAATCTAAGAGACACGTATTGCATTTTTTTTAACGCTAATTCATGTCTCTTAAATTTTTGTGTTTAACAATATATTTCAAGGAGACTCAAATCCGAGATCAAATCTGTTCCAGGTAGTTGTGAAACGTCCCTTGTTAATTAAAGAAAAACAAATTTCGGGCGGTTGGATATGTCCAAGATTAACTCTCGCAGATAAATTGATATTAATAATTTGTAAGAATCTTCAAAGTTTCTGTTGACTTTCTAAATTAAAAATCAAAATGTAAGAAAGAATCTCTGTCAAGATAAGTGCTGTGACGTACATTCAAATCAGCTAAATTTGCACGATGACGTATGAACAAAAATAGGTATGTAATAATCTGTGAGAAGACTATATACGTTAATAGTAAGTTATTACTGCATATTATTATTTTAAAAAATATAAGAATTTATACAAATTATTATAAAAATGTAATATCCGTTATTCACAATTAAATTAATATTCAATGAGTTTCGAACAATATCCAAAATGATATTGATCGATGAACAGGAGAAACAGAAACTCACGAATTATTAATGTGATTCTGATTCAAGCCTCACAAACTGAAATTGTCTGACACTATAGTCGGCTGAATCATTCACCTCTCTTCACAAGAGACATAAAGCTATTCTTACATACTCATAAAATAGATAAGGGACTTATTGACGCATGAATAGACATACGATGGTAAGAGTGTTCAAAAAACTGTAAACCCTTCAGAGAGATTAAAAATATATCAAGCGGAAAAGAGAGTGAGGATAAATAAAATTAGAAATCATATTTGTATCACGACAAAACAAAAATCATATCACATTAGTTTGCTGTTCATTTAGAAAACGTGTGAAAATATGATATTATCGAAGAGATAATGAAAAATTTTCTTTTAAAGATAATGCTATAAATATTACAAAAAGTTTAAACATAATGCGGCATTATTAGATGTTAATTAAATATCAATTGATAATTTAACTATAGCATTACAGAATTCAATAAAACAATATATTAAAATAATCGGAACGTGAAATTAAATTATCTTGAAAGTCATGAGAAAATCAATCATATATACCAAAGAGATATGTCGCGGTATAATTCATAAAAGCGATTTAGCTTTCTATAGATAACATCCACGTAAACACAGGTCTCGATCGATTAAAGATCAAGAAAAAATGATTAAAAATCGATGACCAATTCGATCGTTATTTAGTCTTCACAGAGACGCGTAAGACAATAATAAGTAAGTAGTAAAGAATATGAAATTGAATTATGTCACTAATCAACGTTATCGCCACGCGCATTAGAAATTACACGAGCACGATCATGATATTCGCAGCAGGCGAATACATACAGGACCTCACGAGTTGGCAAAATGGAAAGTTAACGCGTTAACGTCAAGTATTATTATAACGTGTTGATAGGGAAACGGGCTTCGGAAAATAATTTGCATATTCAAAGATTACAACTTAATCGCAATATATTCCGCGATCCTTCGCCCCGTGCGGGTGTATGCCTTGTATTATATTACTGTATGCTAACGCAAGTATGTACGTTGGTATAAACGCACGAGAGAGAGAAAGAGAGAGTGGAACCAACCTCAAAGAAATTTCATTGTAAATACACGGTAAATATAAGAGCTGGCCTAAAAAGTAGTACGCGTTAAATTCGTTCGTTGAGCGAATTTCACCCAAGTCGGCGTTGCATATCCGGATGTGACAAATATGGCGATTGTTGCAATTGGAGTTTACGCCTAAAGTCTCAACCAAGTACCTAGTAAGATAGATTTTTAACGTTCGTGCACAAAGGAAACCGCGAATCGACAAGTTAGCCGGTTTCTAGTTCTACCGCACTTCCAACGGAGTGAACCAGGCTCCTTTTCATACTTCTTGGAGTTATTTTGCGCACCATTGGTAGGTACAATGTCACAATAATATCAAACACGCGAAAAAAAAAGAACCAACTAAACGTGCCGTTTTATTTTACTGCAAAAATGTGCAGTTTTCGCGTCAGCCAGTCGACGTCGAGAACGCGACAACAGACTGGCCCGTATAGTCGCGCTGTGTTATTCGCCGCAAATATATACGATAAATACCGTCGGTGCTTTGTCCTAGCCAACACCTCTCAGCAGACAAAGACTTCTCGACAAGGCACACGTACGATGTATTATGCACGACATTGGAATAACTTCAAGTTTCGTGTGGTAACAACAGCGCTTCTAACAGGGACTCTAATTCAACAATGTACGCAGTGCATTCTTTAAGTTGACGTTACGTTCGTGTATTCTTCGAAGATTGCTTGTTACATTTCAAATTACAATGCAAATTATTTTCGTCAGCGCTGCTACATTTGCAATTACAATACACAGCGAAGCTGCGTTTCATGTAATCTCAAAACAGTAGATATTAGAAACAAGATTTCTTTACTCTCTCATATATATATTAATATTCTCTATATTAATATTAAGGAAAGTTAAGCTAGTTCTATATTCATAAACAGCCTTTTGCATTTTTACAATCATAGAATATACTCTTGAAAAACTCCAGAAAATTTCTACGTATGTATATGTATATGTTTCTAATACGTACAATTATAAAACAGCTGATATAGAATATAATGTCATTAATCTCCCACTCTTCATCGAAAACACGTGTAAAGAAAAAAAGAGGACACTTGCGCGTAAAGCAAGGTGTCGATTCCTGGCCGAGGTAATATTTTTCGCAATAAGAAGAAATATTTTTAGATTTAATATTTTCAGATTATTAAAATTGCGTTTCAAGACCGACGATTGTTCGGCGCGCAGTTTGGGGGGACTACGTATATTAGTTAATTATTAATTTATTTTAATTCGTGATAGTACCGCGGTAGTTTCTATGTAAGCAATTAAAGATCCAAGCTAGACTGTTATAGGCTTCGTCTTTGTATTAGTTATGTTCTCAAAGAAATAAAATTGTACACAATAATATATCGTTTTCAGAAAAGTATTCCATATTTACATATTCGTACCTACAATGTTTATATAATCAAACCGTTATCTAGACTTCTCGACACAATTATGATAAGGCTTGTGTACTTTACATAGAAGTTTAGAAATTAATTGCTCGTATGTCCTCGATTCATCACCAAAGTAGTAAACCGTGTCTAATATAAAATATTTCTATTTTTTAATACAAAACATTTGTACTTTAATTTATAATGCAATTTGTAATTTGAGAATTAAGAAAAACGCATTTCTTTTTAATTCAATCACTCTCAAACAGATTTAAAGTAGGAATAAAAATAATTAATTAATAATTACATATTTTTATATTTTTCTATCTTCCTGCACAATATAATTTTATAAATAAAAATTGACTAATTTACATATTAATATTACTATACATATATTTAATAAGTACGGTAGTAATTTAATAACAATAATGTATGTAATATTGTTAATGGTTTCGCTATTTATTTTTTATTCAATCAAAATTATCGTAAATAAATTTAACGTTTCTCGTCGATATCACGCTGGAAATTTCATGCGATCATTCTTCATGCAATATAAAAATATATCATCACATTCAATCTATCTGTACATTATCAAAATACAGAAATAGACGTGCATCACTTTCACATTTAAATAATTAATTAAAATAAACATTTGTTAATGAGAGGTATAAATTAAATAGAATAATTAGATTTAAATTTATACATAGAGTTATGACAAAAATCTCCGCGTTCTAATGATATATTTAAACAAAGTATGTAAAATATTAGATGCATGTGTCTCTACTTTTAAAAAGCATTTTATTATTCGTAACAGAGAAGAAAATGTGACGATGAAAGGAAAAAGATAGCCGGCACGATGCGTGCCGTCGCTTAAAGAGCGTGTAGAGTCAGGAACAATAGAAAGGTTAAAAGAAGGTAAAAATGGCAAGTTTTGAAAGCCATACGAAAGACTCACCGGTGATAGACATCCATGGATACCGGGGTATATCCGAGATGCCAGGTTGACCTGTGGTGGGTTGTTGGCAGGACGTCAAAGGATCGACAACGGCCGATGCGGCAGCCGCCTGATGGTAGAACTGTGCCGCCGCTGCCATGGAGGCCGAGGCGGCCGAGACGGCCGAGGATGCGGACGCGGACGAGACGAGGCTACCGGGCGTAGCGCCGTTCTGATGATGGTGGCCTAGGGTATAGTTAACCATAGGGTCGGCCGATGCAGGTGCCACATTGCCGGTCAGACTAGCTGTGTAACGGCAAGATTTGTCGCCGGCGGTCGCGGCGTCGACGGCAGCGGCGGCAGCCAGAGCGGCGCTGGATGCCGCCGTGGAGCCGAAACCGGGCACCATACTCGACGTGGCACCGAACGCAGCGGCCGCGACCGCTTGCTGCTGCTGATGATGATGATGCGCCGCTGCGGCGGAGACGTACGGATACATACTGGATGTGGTGCGTGCCGCCGGTGACGTAGAAGCGGAGCTTCCCGAGTGCTGGGGACTCGAACCCGTCGGGCTCGGTGAATTGTGCTGCTGTGCGTAATTGACTGCCGCGGCCGCCACTGCAGCCGCGGATAAACTCGATTCTAGGCTCGCGGTGGCCGGACTCGTCGTGCACGCCTGAATCGTACCTGGAGTCGCGCTTGAGAACAACTGTTGAGGGTGGAATTGTTGGTACTTGGCAGGTAGCATACTATCAATTATGAATTTCGTACTCATATCGCCTGCGTCGGTGCCGATGTGCGGACTTGATGCCGAAGACACGCCCGGGCTAGCTAGACCGGGACGAGTGTCTCAACACCGACACCGTGGCGACGCGTCCACCGGCTGCCGTTGCCTCATCGCCGCGCGTAATCCGTTTCGCACGGATTACGACAACTCTCTCTCTCTCTCTCTCTCTCTCTCTCTCTCTCTCTCTCTCTCGATCTCGATCTCGACTGGAGAAGCTGTGTGTGGAAAACGCGCGCACTTTCCGCTCGCCGGCGCCGCTCGCTGGAAATCCTTTGCGCTTTATTGCTTTCCGGGTCCACTATCGCTAGTATCGCTTTCCTTATCGGCCATCAACGTCCACTTTTACTGCCACTTACGCAACTCAGCACATTATCATCACAACAACAATATCCCGAACACGGCGGGATGCGGTCACCGGGGACGACTGACCACGAATCACCGAGCATCCGCGATGGCAAATGACATGTCCCTCCTCTCGATCACGGGATTCGGCGATCACGCGGAATCGCGGGATCTTGCCGTTTGCAATTTTCAATCCGATGCCTCGGTACGTAATCGCACCTTTCGATTACGAATCCATCCGTATCGGAATAAGAATCGACGATAAAGCGACGACGACGACGACGACGGCAGCGGCGGCGGCGGCGGCGGCGGGTCCTTCTTCTCGCCGGGCCCACCCAATCGTGGTCCCAGCTCGGAAATTGGGCGACGGTGAACCCGGCGACGGCACGAGGAGAGAGAAGAGAAGAGCGTGGCCCCTGTCAGGTGTTAGAAGCCGTTTCTTGCGTACTTCTCGGATAGTCGACGAATCCTTTATGGGCCATGCATGAAGGTACTATAGCCCCCTATCCCGAACGCCGCGTACTACAACCCACGGCCAGCTAAATGTAACCCCTTACAATAATGGCGCCGCTTGTCTCTCCGTTCTGTTCCCCCCTCTCCTTCCACGAGTCTTGAGCGCGCCGGGGTACCAGCTGGTAAACAGAGCCGTCCAATGGTGGCGCGGCCTCACCAGAGGTGGACCAATCGCGTGCCTGCTAGGCGCGCCAAGATGAATGGGGTCTCTTTCTCCGTCGGTTCTCCTCTCGCTCCGATCTTCGCTCACGCCAATACCTCGTGCTCTCTTCCTTCGCTTGCCGACTTCGGCCACCTATCTCTCTCGCTTCCTCTCGCTCATCGTATACCCAGCGTGCTCCGTCCGTTCGTCCGTCCGTACGTTTGCCTCTTGCCAGTGCAGTCGTGCTCGCCACGTTGCCTTATACCTTGCAACGTTTCAACGTCTCACACGGTATTTTCTGTCCTCCTTTACGTCTCTTCACCCCTCTCTCACACTCTCTCTCTCTCTCTCCCCTTTCGTTTGAGTGCAATCTTTTTTATCTCATTTTTACTCTACCTCTTCGCCGAAATTATTTTTTTCTTTTTTTTTTTTATCTCGTCAAGGTGGCACTTTTTCAAATTTCTGCTTCGTACGCATTATTTGCTTCCTATTTAGTCTATTAATTCTAACATAGACTGTCTTTAAGAGAATAAATCTTGAAATACTCTAACGTAGGTATGTATCTCATTTGCGACTGTTTCTTTTATTACTTCTTCTATCGTGTAGTAGCATTATTTTTAACTAAACAAAATTTTTTTTTTTTTCTTAATTTGTTTTGGTCAGATTTCTCCCTTTCATCATTTTTTATTAACAATTCAATATGTATAATGACAACTATAATAATCTTTTGAAGCAATAGGCCTCTAAGATGCCGCACATGTTTTATATATTTATATTTAATATAGTCAACACTTATATCTTCTTTAGCAGAACATAGGTATCATATATTAAACAAAACAATTCTATTTAGCCTCTTGTAATTACAAAAAGTATTTATTTGAAGATTTATTATTTTCTTTATTATCTAAATCTCGGCTCTTTTCAATTAACAGATATTTTTATTTTATATTTATTTGCGGTTTGAGCGGTAATTTACATAAACATATATTATGTGTATCACGACTGAGCGTATCGCGTTAATAAAGAATTTATTTTCAAGATGATCCTCTTTTTGTCACACTGAATACAATCGTGTGTGCGTATGTGTGTGTGCGCGCGCGTGTTTGTGTGAATCATCATCAGGACTAATAAAAGCAGCATTTCATGAAAAACATCTTGCATTGTGTATCTCATTCCTCGCTTTATGTCTTCTCGTAAAAGAATAGAGTCATGAATAACAATTACACAGATCACTAATACAACGATATAGACAAGACACTTTAGATAATTGCCTCTCTCAATCCGCAGAGAGTATATATGCACAACTTCAAATCCCTGTCAAAAACATTCGATTCGCGCGCGCCTTTCCTTTCCTCCTTCTCCGCCTTCTTTTTCTCTTTCCCTTTCACGACTGCTTTTGCCAAGTATTGCAGAAACTGGCGCGATTCGGCCACCGTCGAATTGTCGACTCGTCGACTTTTGGAAACCACTGAACTCGTCCCGGTCGGGATATCGCAGCGGCATTTCTATGTGAGAGAATGGTTGCGGGGGCGAGAGGAAAAACACGGCTTTGCGAGAGGGAGCGGCTTACGTCGGTGGCGAATACCATGATAGAAGGTGTACCGGGAATATCGCACGCGAAGGTAGTAAGGTGCAGAGAGCGGGTAAAACTTACAGCCTGGATTCTGGCGTTTCTTACGATGGACAGCTCATTTTACACACCCCATTTTGTTAGTAAAACTTCATACGCGCTTGAAACACTTTTCTCTAATAGAGAGCATATATTTATTTATCACACAATTATCGTATTGCTTCAATTATTAATCTTCTGATAATTCGTTTAAATTAATAGACAAAATTAAAAAATGTCGCTTTTTATCGTAGAATATACCTCGAGAGATACAAAAGCATTTCTTCTTTCTATGAATTCGCAAACATTTCGGCACTACGCATAAAAGTGAGAAAGACAGTTTTATATAATTTAGTAAGTTATAGAACTTCTAACTACAAAAACTACCTTTCACTTTGTAATAAAAATTATAATTCTGATTCTCGTAAATTCTGATAAATCGTTTTCATATTCATTAATCGCAATACGAAGAATTATTAAAAGAGAGAGGACTTACCTGTCACATAAGTATTTTTGCACAAATATGCGCAATTTGTATGAACATTATATGAATTAATTAATAGTAATTAAGCGAGTTTATAGTTGCATTTATGAAAAAACTAGGAAACGATACAACACTAAAAGTACTTACCATACGAAGTGTTGGCTGAGTGATGACGTAAATCCCGTTGTCTGAAATTAAATTCAGAGAACATTAATTCTGATACACCGAAGAATAAAACATAGACAGTTTGATATAAAATATGAATTGAAATATGAATAATAATATATATTTTCGGATTTAATATACGAAGGTAAATGTATTCGCCATTACGACCCTCCTCGTTTAAAATATCGTCTGTCGGCTGTTCAATATGGCTTTCATGTAGAGAAATGAACGTCCGCAGTTCTTTGTGTCTGGGCGGTACGATCAATAACAGAAACCACAAAAAATGTTACGTGGGTATACCGGTTAAATAATTAATTATGCGATTAAACGTCATGGTTATTAAAAAGAAATAAACGCATAATTTGGTATTGCATATAAAATTATTTAATAACATAATTAATGTGTATGTTAGTAACAATTTAATAATTTATAACATAATGTATATGCTTTATTTCTTTTCAAACTTGCTATATTTAATTTTTTAAATAAATATATGTTTTGATATTAAAATGACAAAAATATATGTAAGGCAAATTAAAAAAAAATTTTAATATATAATTTAACAATTGTGGCAAAACGTGTAATGTCATATTAATAAGTTTACGTATTAGATGAATAAATTAGAAAAATTATTAATTTCATTCATTATAATATCTTGAAAAATATTAAACTGCAACTTTTGTTATTTTTTTTGTTTTCCCTTACGTTATACTAAATATTAATATTCTTCAAAATATCATAAATATAGATGTAAGAGACGCAATTGATACATTCTTCAGCTAGTAGAAGTACAATCGCGAGTGATGAGTTGAGACAAAGGGATTTCAAGAATGTAATCCCAGAAAACTGACCGGTACAGTCTGACCGGTTCAATTATATCAACGATCGCTCGTCGGATCTCGACGTCTTTGCTCGACTGGATAAGGCACGAACACGAGAGCTGTCAGAGCAACACATACATACATTCATGTACAGATGCAACACCCACACTGGGGGCGAACGTGTGGGCACACATGCGGTGTTCGTCTGCGACGAAGACACGCGTGTACCTGTCTCAAACATCACGGAATATAAATTGCAAGCACGTCAAGTGCGCGAAGCTACAAGAGAGATGGAGAAAGGTAAAAATCTATACATGTGTGTATATGGGTGTGTATATTCGCGGAGAGGTGTATGGAGGATAAAAAAGAAGCGATCCCCGCCTGAAACATGGAAACGTATCGCTATGCCGAGGACTCGCTGGACACGTCGAGTCCTTCGGCGAATCCGCTCAAGACACTTTTTGGCGAATGAAAGAGAAGGACAGCGGGTCGAGTCGCAAAAAGGAGAAATTGGGCGGCGGTCGGTGGGTGCTGATCCTGGAACCCATTCGGGGAGACGCCCTAGTGATTGGGGAAGAGCACCTAGTGCGCCATCTCCGGGAAGATAAAAGCAATTCGCGAACCCTCGACTGTGTATCGATATCTTTTGCCTCGGCAAACGATGTTAGAGCTCGAAATATGAAAATCTTCTAGGAGCCTATAGATCGATGTATGAATCAAGATGTATAGACAGAGATTTATATCGGCGATAAATTTATAGAAGAAGAATTAATGAGGTCTCTAGTTACATAATTTTATTTTACATAATTGTTCAATAAAATATTGTGCATTCATTAAATATCTGTTCATCATATCATTATTTGTTTTGTACGTTTAATAATTTTGCTAAAAAATATTTTGCATTTGAACCTTTTATTTTTTATTAATACGCATGTTACAAATAATTCTTAAATTTTTATGATTCGTAGAAACGTAAAAATAAAACCTATAAAATAATGTGTATTTTAATACATATACATATAAATATTACATGTGTGCGTATTTGATATGAAATAAATTATTGTCCTAAATTTTTAATGCATTTACTTTCCGTAAAAAAATTACCACGCGTATTATGTAAACAAAATATATATTCAATAATTATTTAATAAACTATTAATATTAAATTGGCAGAGCGACAAGTCTACCACTACCTTAATTATACTGACTAACTTAAACTTCTGGCCCTCCAAATATCCCAGAAACTTTCCTGGAGGGCAGATGTAATATGCATAAGTATATAACAATGTATTAACATCATCTGAGTAAAAAATAATGAAAAAAAAGTGTTAATAGTTGATAAAGTCTACAGTTTCATAGAGGAAAGTTATATGTTATGATACTCAAGGTCAAGGTTTTCTAATCTGCCTTATCGACTGAACTAATGAAAAATCAACATTTTATTTTGTGAAAAATTTGTGAAAAAACTTTATCAGATAACTTTTCACTTATAGAAATGTATGTAAATAACAATGTTGCATAATTGCACATATGACAATTTATAACAGATAACATCTGATAATTTTAATTTCTATACCAAATAGCATTCGGATCGTTTTTATATTTCATTTTACACATAAAAAAATAACGTAAAATACAAAAGACATGATAATATTGCTAATAGAATACTTATTAATTTATGTAAATGAAATTTCCTTTAATAGTTCCAATTACGATTGGATTTCGATAGCTGCGAAATAATTTTGAATAAACAAATAAAACAATAAATTGCTTCAAGAAACATTATTAATATGAAATAAATACTCCAAAAATATAGATTTATAGTCACATATGACAAACCTGTAATAACTTCTTAATATTGGCGTGATTAAGGTGATTCTCTTTCTGTATTTTATTGAAAGAGTAAAAGAGTCAGAAAAAGAAAGAAAATAAACTTGGGGACTTCATCTATAAAACATTGTGTACATATTCGATGACATCATTCATTCATTATCACTATTATAATGTGATAATTATAATATGAGCGATTGCAAAAGTAAGATTCTATACAATAATTTTAAACAAACACACCATAAAAGAATTCAATAAATCTATAAACGATAAATAAATAATGGCAAATTATGCATTATAATAACGTTTGAATTTAATTCAAGCAAAGTATAAAAATAAATCGAATTTATAAATCGAACAAAATGTCGACGTTCAAGTTTTGCTCAAAGGTTTTATACCACAAAACGTTCTAATTATGTCAGATATACATATATTTACAAGCGTAAACGCCGTTTATGAAGTTTCACAACACTGTAGATACCAGAAACATGGAAATTATTAAGTTGTCATTAAGCGAATACAGTTTTCTCGAAGCAATAAACACTGAAAGTCTCCCTATCATTAATGTTTCTCGAAGCGCTAATGACTGGTTTACTTAATTAAGCCTTCATCAACGACGCTTGCTTAGTAAATTCTGTTATATAAAAATAAAGAATACAGACACGCAACACTTTTTAAACAACGTCTAAAATCGTGTTAAGCAAATTGGATTGTAATAATCGTATAGTTAAGTACAATATATATCTTTGAAAGATATTAAACATTTAGTTTATAATATCATTAATAAGATGTTAATCTTGTTTGTGGGTTCTATGTGCATGAAGAATATGTAGTTTACATATAATTAGTAAATATAAACGTATAAAGTTACATACACAAAGACACTATTTTTTTATTAAAAAATATTATATTTACATACTTATACATCCTACGACAATTGTTACATATTATAATTCTCATTTTAACTAAAATATTTAAGTGCCAAATAATTCTCAATAAATTCCACAATATTATGTTGTATGATACTGACGATCTAGGAATAAAAATAACTAACGTTGCATTATTTGTAACCATAAATTGATTTTATGTAACATTAACTGTTAATTACACATCGCAATTATTGCAACAGTACAAAACGCGTGCTAAAATAATCTAATATAACTGTATGAAATTTGAAACGACGAGTTTTATTTAGTTTTTAATCTTAATATACATATATATAATAGATACTGTCATACAATAACAATAATTATTTCGTCGACTAAACCACACAAGATCAATTTGATTTTCACCATCAATTCAATTGGATAATTGCACGCAAAGCTCAAAGTATGTGGGAAAACTCGAGTTTTATCATTCTTCTCTTGCAGCCCCCCCTCCCCCCTCACGCGATGAACCACTCACACCTTTATATGTGTACTATACAAAAAATTAATCAGCAGGCGGCGCACACGACGCTGGAAGAGTCGACCACGAAGCACGTGACAGCCGACCGATCGTCTGACAGCCGAGACGTTAGTGACGTAATGATGTGCGGAAGGTCCGGAACATGCGGACGAGCGAACGAACAGGCGTGTGACAGTGACAGTCCCGCGAACGGGCCAGGTCTCTTAACGACATCTGCTGAGAAAAGAACGAGGAAGCGAGAGGGAACGAGAGAAACTGCAGTTGGCGGGCAAAAGCGAGAAGGGTTGAGAAACGAAGCGTCGCGAAGTGAGCGGGGCAAAACGGTCGGACTTGTGACTCAATGCGTTTTACTGCTGCTTTACGGCGGTTTATTGCACCATCAAAACATAAAATGCCCGGTCGGGAAGCGTGCATGCGCGTGGGTACACCCCCACTTCACTTTTACCGCCGACTGCCGGATAAACTGGGCAACATTCCCCCGATTTCTTGCTCCAGAGAACGTTCTCGTCCGGCCATCTCGGATTCTCTTCTGCTCCCTCTTCTCCCGCCATATCCCTCTCCCCCCTCCTAAACGCGGTCACTCTCTCTCTCTCTCTCTCTCTGTCTCTCTTGTCGCTTCTCTTTTTCGTCTTGCCGCTAAGTTCATGCTTTTCTTAATATCATATAGCGAATTTTGTTCGTTACATCGCAACTTATACACGTATCTTCATCCGAAAGTTTGTTCTCTGCTCTCATGGAAGCATAATCTTTTCGATAGTCTTTATCCAGTAATCACCTCCCGTTTGCCCTTTAAAAATTTACCGTTTAAAACAAGTAAAAAGTATCGAACAATGACAAATTTGAAATATTTTATTATATTACACATATCGCACGTGTATATTCAGCGCGCAAATCTAATATAGAATATCTTGTAAGAAATGCAGTAATAAAGGATAAAGATTTTAAAAGAAATCTTTTATATATCACAATACATATATACAACAAAAATGTAATTAATATAAAAATAACGCGGAAGGAGATCTGAGGAGTCTTATCAAGATATCTTTGTTCAGTTGTTCATTAGTCGCACTGTGTTATTTGAAATAATCCGACGAACAACATAAAAGTGTTTTTAATGAGAGGAATACTCGCAAAAAAATTGTGTCTTCTTATCGTGCATCGCCATCCACTTATACGGTCGTTACGATGGCGACGATGGTAACGATTAAAATTCTTCATGCAATATAATTTCAGCTCCGATTTTGTTCTTTAATCATGTATTTATTACTCGCAGTGATAAGAATCGATAAGAAATATGTTAAGTAAAAGCATGAGTTCACAATTTCGCTTAACTTTATAATCGTGACACGCTTGTCGCAATGATACCAAAAGGAATCGACGCTTCTGCAAAATCCACAATGCCATTATAAAAACTCTCATCTAAATAAACACGCTTTTGTCGCGCACATTTTTGTTCCGGATGATTATTTTTATTTTCATTTCGAGTCGCACGATAATGGCTACCAATATCGAGATGCAACAGTGCGTTTTCAGTGGCTGGGAGAGATGCATTATGGGAAATTTATTGGGCCGTGGAGTTCGTAAACCGGCCGAGCTTGTGCTGCAAATTTTATTAATCGCTTCACGTTTGGTCGTAACTGAACCTGAAAGTATTTTAGAGTCCCGTTTCGTATAATTTGATTTTTACATCTGTTTAATATTAATAAACGGTAATTAATACCGGTAATATGTTTAATGTTTTGGTACATCGTCATTATTACAATTAAATGTACATTGATAACTTATCAAGATATCTTTCGTAGTTGTGGAAGAATTATTTAAATAGATGGTGTCAAACAAAGCAGAAGTTCCAACAATTATTTCGTTCGTGAGAGGGTATAAGGTATAAGAGTAGAGACAGAGGTGAACGAAGTTCAGCCTTTGCGTGAAAATCAATAATCCTGCGGCAATGGTCTCTCTCTTACAATTTATGATGAGCTGTACGAGCTTCTCTCTATTTATGTATATTGCCTTTGTTATAGTAATTTGCGAAATATGTAATTACAAATAAATTACCGTATTACAAGAACACAAACAAAGATTGATTTAAATAAATTTCAATCAAGTGTAATTATAATAATTTAATATAATTAATTAACAATATCTGTAATGTATATTATAATATTTAAGACTATGTACGGATATAATGAATATAATAAATATGATATAACTATATTTTTGATTATAATTATAAAAATGAAGCTATATAATATTTATGTAATATGTATAAGGTATAATACAGTTTTATTTTATGAATTCGTATTCTCTTTATATATTTCAAATATTTTCAACATATAAATAGAAAATTATAAACGATTCTAATTAAAGTAAAAATTAATCAGAAAAAAGTAATAAAATATCTCTATTGAGCAGTAAGAGGCTGCGAAAATATTGTGTTACGTAGGCGTCACCTGGCGTGGGGTAGACAAACTATTCTCATCGTACGCACCCTTCTCTGCCGTGTTCAAACTGCTCGACAGATCCAGCCGATCAAACAGGACTCGATTGGCAAAATCCTCCCTTACTCCTGTACCCCGTAGTTTTCGTGAAAATCTAAGGTATATACCCTCAGAGATAAATAGTTCTCCCAAATGTCGCCAGGGTGGCGTTAGAAAAAGACCACCTACATTTTGTTCGGCTTTTAGCTGCCACAACACACGAATAAACAAATGTTAATAAAACATAATAAGAAACACGTATATATGCATAAGAAAATTCGCTCTTTTTATCTATATGATGAAAACACGAACATAATCGAATAATGATAACGATATGATGTGACGAATCTTAAATTATAATAAAGAATGTATATTTGTATATAAATTGATTTTAATAAATCAAAGTTTAAGTTTATCAATTTAGAAAAATGTGTTATCTTTACTATTCATTTTACTTTTGATCAGTACGCTTGAACGTAGTAAACATATGTTGAAGATAAGATATTTTTTTATTGATCTGGTATTGAAACAATATATTATGAAAGTCTCTCTCATTTGCATGTACATATATGTATGTATTTTGATATAAGAAAGCTTACTTTGGTATGAATTTGCTTTGATATGAACTCTAATGTTGTTAGGAGTTAAAAATTCCATTTCTTTTACACATATTATATTGTATTTATGTAGTTATTCCTTAATATCTGTCCATAAGTTATTCATTAGATATAAATTGTTGACTGTCTCACATATACACGTACGCGTTCACATAAGTATGCTCATTGTTGGCAATAAATGTCAAGAAGCTATAAACGTGTATTCCACTCCTTGAGACTGGTATGATACGCATTTTATGATACTTAATTTCGCACAAATCTTTATATATTTAGAACGCTACTAATATTATAAAACAATGTTTTAAACTTTATCAATAAATATTATACTTATCTATTTAATTTTTACAAAAAAGGAAGATATATTTGCTACAGTTTGATTTATTATTACTAATATTTATAAAATGATCAGATATTAATATTGTTAATATTTGATTAATAAAAGGCGCAGTACGCCGTGTTTGATTATCGGGGATCAGTATGTGACATCTTTCATCGTGTCGTCGAAAACACGTGGCAGCAGTATTCTTCAGACTCCAACGGTGCAAACCGCCCCGCGGTAGCTGTCCGTCGACTGACACATTCATAAAACTTTAACTGCTTAATAAAAGCGTTATACGAGCCACTGTCTCGTATAAAAAGTCAATGGCGAAAGCCGAATCGCCGTTCATAGCGCGTCGAGGCGCCGGCGTTCAAAGAGGCCGAACGATTTCTTTGTTTTGGCGCGAGACAAAAGAACGTACATTCTTTAAATGCCGATTTAATTTCAATACTAATAAATTATTCGAGACGAGAATCTATAGTCTTTTCATATCGCGCGTAAAAATTGACTTTGTGTTCTAACAATATATTTTATAAAATTAAGAACTTACAGAAAATATCGATCGTTATATACGATCGTTGTAACATTAATATACAACGCAATAGGTACATATTGATCTTTGAAAAAATGTTCTTATTTATTTCAACACAGTGCATATATTTCATTTATTAAATTCAATGTGGAAAATATAAATTACGTTTGTATCATCTGTATAAAAACTGAAAAATTTTGCGTCTTGAATACTAGTAAAATGGTCTTTCAGAGTGACATAAAGTAAAGTGCATAGGCGCTGTTTGAATCCATAGAAGGGTTGCGTGGTTGGCCTTGGAGGGTCGTTTGCACCGTTCTTGACCATACTACACGGAGTGGCCACCGTAGAGCGTGTTCCTTCGAAGAATGCATGAATCTCTGTGGGTGCATTATGCTTATTGCAGGCACATTGCGTTATGAATTCGATTGCAAGTATAACAAATATTTTTTTCCTCTATTTTCAATGTCGAGTAAATATTAGGAATATTCAAAATTAATATTTTTTTTAATGCTTCTAGAAAGATCAGATTTATCTAAATATAAATTTTGTATTATAATTTCTTTGACTTTCTCTATATTCTTTTTTTCCATGTTTTTATGTTTAATAGACATTAATACAAGCGTACATTTTATAATGTAATAAAGAAGTGTGTGTGTCTCGTCTCGATTACATCCTGCCTCATCCTATGTTTCAATTTCAAATCAAATGCAAACTGCTATTATTGCTACGTGATAAAAATCCTTATAGAAATCCTAGATATTGTGGTGTGTATATCCGTATTGACAGCATATGAGTAAAAAGAAATATGGTAGGGAACAACATAGAATATAAATTCGATTGCACCGAAAGTAAAAAGGACAGTACAGCGTTAGCAAGATAATAAAAGTATTTAGTTATAATTTTTAGAAGTATTTTATAATTTATAATTAATCACTGTCTTCCAAATGTGCATCTTTAATGTAAAACGACAGATTGCAAATTTTTATCCTTTGTAATAGCACGGTAAGCGTAATTAAAATTTTGCAAACTATATCGCATCGTTGCGATAATATGATCCATTTGAAGCGAGGCGTAAGGCTTTTGACTCACGTAAAAAGTATAGTAAACGACATTTAACAACATACATTGGACGAGACTTAACGTGACAGAATTATAGTCGCTCGATAAGGTTGAGAACCCACGTCGGATTTACGATGTCGGTCGGCGGATGATCGCTTGCGATTGCACGGCCTTGTGTCGTAAAGCGACGATGACGTAGGCTTGTACTACGTACGTGCACGCATATGGCTTTCTTGACATCAACCAGAATATGTATAACAAAGTATAGGATCATCCGACATGCTAGTGACTTTGCGAAGACCGTGCGTTTAAAATTTATTAATATGCGTTGAATACGTGGGCTAAATTATTCGAAAAATATTTATACAAGTTCATACGTGTCATTAGCAACAAAGATAATTGTTTATAATTATTAGTATAATCGAGGGCGCTTTATAAATTACATAAACAAATTACATGTCAATGCGGTACTGACTTGTTAGAGAAAACTTAGACTTTATCAGCCCGTCGCACCACGCGCGTTTCTCTTATATTCACAAATGCGAGATTGTAGTAAAATTTAGCCACGACTATACTAAATTCGATAACAAACAACGGCACGAGAAAATAAGTTCTTCGCCAAAGTACGTACGATAGAATCCCATTCGGATAACGTGGACGGCGTACACAGGCCAGAAGTATTTAGTACGAGCGTATAATATTGTGAAAACGAAAACCGAAGCCTCATGGCAGGCAGTCTTGCAACATTCGAATGATAATTGCGCCTGGATTTCTTATCTACCTCCTTTACTTTTCGGTTCCCGACTTAAGTGTACCAAAGAGAGAAAGGGAAATTATTTAATTTGTGTATAATATACAAATTAAGATAATGATAAAATTATACAAAAATTGTCGCTGACCAAATTCATTGTAAAAGAATTAATCAGATTCATTTCTATTTTAGATATTTTTATTTACCTTTTAAAAGAGAGAGCTATAAATATAGAAATTACTTAATTTATGCAATAATTTTCGTGCTTATCGAAATATCTTGATATAATACAAAATTAATTTCAAAATAAATATTTTTTACACATTTTTGAGTACTCATTTATGTTCTAAATAAAAATCTTTTAAATATATTTTATTAACATATATTTTTAAAAAATCGAGAAGCATTTTCGCTAAATTTTAAGTAATTCATTCAACTCAGAAACAAATAAATTCAAGTAGCAATAATTATAACTTTGTTATGAGATAAGTAAGAATTATACGATTTCGTGTTCACCATTTCGGTTCGTTGACCACCACATTATTAGTCATGACGCCGCCATTACGCTTCGAATATAGTGGAGATAAAAATACCGCAGCGACTGTAGCCGCTAAGCCATTCGTAACGCAAGGTTTTATGTGTATCTTGCACCGTTGGGAGTTATGTCGCGGCACATTCTATCGGTTACAAGAGTCGAGTGCCGTTTTTATCGCAAAAGATTCGTATTTTTATTTATATCCTGCTACAGTAAAAAATTTATATATTTATACTTGACGACGAATAAAAAATAAATTTATTAATTTGCGATTTATATAACAAATGATAAAAGTATAAAGAGCAATCTCGCCACATAACGTGTTGATCAGAATTGAACGAATGAAAAGGAAAACAAAGAGTGCCATCTCCAAGTCGGTTGATCTCGAAATAATAGAGGAACAGTCACCACCTCGAGATTTGGCGGAATTTAAAAAAAAATCTTTCGACCAAAAAACCACGGTAAACTCTTTAATCTCTGCTCTTCGATAAAGTGACCAAGAGGCAAGACACCGTCTTTTTTTAGCGAATCAAAAACGAGAATCATGCGGATGGCAGCGGCAAACGAAGCAGAGAAGGGTAGAAGTCGAAAAAGGGACAGCGATAAGTAAGAGTGCAGTTCGGAAAAGGATATAAAAGGGAAATATATGATAATGCGCTCTGGGGTGGCTGGCTACCCGTCTCCGCGGGGGGGTTGGGAAAGGGAGCTAGGGGTTCGAGATCGCTGGGGGTTGGGCGTGGTGCCTATCGCTACCCCCTAACCTTCCCACCTTCTCTCGCTCGTTCTTCCATTTCGTCCCCTCTGGCCTCCTCCACTTGATCTCCACCGACCAACCGCTCGCACCCACGGTGGTCGATATCTCGGGGCCGCGTGCCCGACAAGCGTCGCGACGCTGGAATCCTGCGCCTGTCATGGCCGCCATTGCGTACGTACGTGTGTGCTCGCGCGCCCTCGACTCATCCCAGGATATCGAATTTCGTTCCACCACAGCATCGGTAAGTGACACTCTCCACTAATTTCTATCGCAATCACGTTAGAATCCGAATGGACGCATTGTTCTCAGACGACATCACGAATTGCTTTAATACAACGACTTGCTAAAAGAATTTAAAAAAAAAAGCGATTGTACAAAAGTACATGCATTTTTTAAAACTAGCAATTGTGTACTCGGATGTTATATCATTTTAAAATGTCTTCACAAGTAAGATGTAGCGTTATTTTATATTACAAATTCTGTGACCTTTGACTTCGAATCCATTATCGATTTGGATTCGATAGCGTCTAGCTAACTCGTTTGTTTAAGAACCGCTGATGATAATAAGAGTACGTATCCAATCAGAACGCGTCTATATCATACATTCAATGAAAAAATATGCTGTTTTTTATTGGAGATGAATGGTTTAGCACAAGTGTGGTATTATTCTCGTAAAACTAAAGAGCCTAACCAATTTACAAGTGCTATCGAGTCAAAAGTCACCGGAAGATCCTGAAGAGGAAACCGTCGAGCGGAGCCTGTCGAAGCAAAGCGAAGTAGAGAAGCAAAGCAGAAGGAGTCAAGTTGTTTATTTGATGGCGCCATAAAAGGCCTCTTTATGTTTATCTCCCATTTAAAACGCTCGCATAAAACCAGTGACTGCACACACAAACCATCAGCCGGGCATAAATCATGCCGTGAAACGGAGTGTGTTTGAGAGTAACCCCGATTCTGATATGTACGAAGTAAGAAAAGTAATTCCTTGCGTCGTGTCGTTGGGAAGAAGCGATTGCGATCATGCTTAAACAACATTGACATTCGTTGTGTAGACGCCTTATACATGTATATCAATTGGCACTAACATAATAACGACATCATCAATTCTTATGCGTGAAATTTATTGTTAAAAGAAAATCTAAAGCTCATCATGATATTTTGATATAATAAGTAAAAATTCCAAGTGTATATTAATAGACTCCTTTCTTCGAAATAAAAGAAAGAAAGGAAGAGAGAGAGAGAAAGAGAGAAACATTTTGAATATAAAATTATTAATTCAATAATTAATAATAAGTATAAGGGTATAAATGACAAGACAATCAATTTATGCAAATACGATGCTCACAAGATTTGGTAATATCAAAATTATTGATCAATCTTTTTCGTTCTTCTATTCATAATATGCGATATAGAGAAACATTTTCTAACCCTTTCTCTGTACCCAACGGGTAAAAAAAAAGCTCGGATGGACGAACGGAAAAATTTATAGAATATGTCCTTACCTGGCCATAATAAAAATCGATATCTACCGTCCTGAGTATTTTTCGAACTAGAAAAGTAAGACCTTCAAATGAATGTTATAGACGGAAGAGAGAGAAAGCTGCATAGTATTGCGTAACACGCAGCTCATATAACTCACTGGAATGTGCTTTATTGGAATAAGTTAGACACCCGAAGAATGTCAACAGACCAGCCACACGAAGAATCTTCGGGCAATATGTAAAGCGAATCTTTTCACGAACTTCAACGACAAATATCGATATTGCAAATTTGCTTGAAACAAGTTCCGGCGCGGAACTGTTGAAGTTGACGGTCGTTGCGCGTTTATGCTGTCGATACTGCACGCGACGACTTATTTGCAGAAAAATTTCAAGAAATATGTTCCTTTACTTTCTTCGCACATGCTAAACTTGGTTTGTATAACATGTTGTATCAAATCAGTTTTTTTTTTAAATCTCCTACTGTAATCTAAATATTAAATAATTATTGTGTACAGTTGGCTTTTATATTAAAATATTATAAATCTAATAGGAAAAAATGGAAAGAAAGTTACATTCATTTGCTTATATTATTTCAGCAAAAAGATTGCACTTACTCCATTTTATATATATATATATATATATATAATTATAATTTTATATATTATATAATTATATTTATGCACATATGTATCTTTACTCTTGTAAATGAGATACATGTTTGTAACATATGAAGCTTCTTTGGTCACGAACAATGGTATATTGATATAAAGTCGTGAGCGACATAGGGTACAACCAGAAAATTTTTAACAAATTTCAGTATTCTAAAAGAAAGCCCTGCGGTGCTATTAACCACACTTTAGGCCAAGTCAATACGAACTCGGATCGTCAATGAACGATCAGCAAAAAAAGGGTCGTTTTGTGCGTTTTACTATCGAAATACGTCAAGGTTAAGACGCCACCGCACCGTAGCAAATAGCAACCCTTTCTTCGGTATACGCGGCCTAACCCCTTCAGTCTTTGTCCCACGAAGGATAATTTAACGTCCATCGGCATTCAAAGTTACGCAACATCCTTCTTTTTTTTTACACAGGTACGAGTAAAGGACAAGGAAAAGAAGCAATATAACATTTCGATCGTTTTTATGATAAAGGGTACAAAGTATAGAGTCTACCTATTGGAATGACGGAGGTTCTGTCTAGAACATATAGCGAGGCCTTGACGCGTTGTAAAGGGGTAATCAGCCTTCCTCCTGTCGAACCTTGACTGTAATGCCTCTCTAACATATCCTATCTTGTATTGTAAGTGCGTGCGTCAACCGGTGTGCCAGTGTTCAGATATAGGTATGCGTGTCGTGTCGCTGCGCTTCTGTCATTCTACCGTTGAAGTTTGTCTAAGAAGCATGGATCAACTGATCTTCATGATAGAATCGCGTTCCATATATCGTCATCCGTTTAAACGGTCTCGCGATATTGCGAGTAGTGTGCAATTTATATCAATCATCGGTGGATGCGAGGATATTCAGTGAATTGTGCAATTGATGCTTCAATCAATATGCAATAAACTGTATCTCCAGCTGGGGCTTTAATCAGCAACGTAGCTACTACATATAATTCTCTCAAGAAATAACGAGCGTAAGGTAATCAATTCTTACGTGCAATCGTTTTCTTTCTTTTTTTTTTTTTTTATATATATCATCACTTTAAACAGGACTAATTTACTCTATTTAAACGTATTTACTCCGAATTGTATGAAAATTAAAATATGTGTGTGTTAAATGAAACATTTAAACGTATGTAAAGTAGCTCACGACGTATAATGCTATATTCGTTTAGCGTTATAACGCTATTGTTCTACCTGCTAAGTTTTTTATGAAAGTAATTAAGTACCGTTATACACTTCGCGATAATGCATTTAAAAAATCCTTCTCTTACACAATTATCTGCAGTCGATGTCGCATTCGCTAAACATCTCATCATCCGACGGCATCATCATACTAGATATACACTTATACGAGTATCTTCGTTAAGCACGAACGTTTCAATATATAAATAACTTCAATGAGCTTCATTAAAATCAATTAACTAAAAGCTGATACTTTGAGTTAATTACGACGAGATTTCCACCAAGAAATAATGATTATGATTAGCAAGACAATCACACGATGATTGTACACTCTGCATTTATTTTGTCACAAACGAAGGTTACATAAAAATACTCTCATATGTTGTTTCCAGCCGATTAATTTATACAATCTAATTAACTTGGTTTTAATGAATCGAGATATGAAGTATGGAATTAATTATTATTCATCGACATACAGTAACCTATTTCATTAATATCGAACTTTGCTCATTTAAGAATATAAAATAAAATAAATAAAAATTTCTATTAAATTAGTATTTTTGCGTAATTAATTTGTTATTTTATAATCACATTGTAATAATAATTATCAAATTAGCTGATATTCATGCAAAGTTTATATTAAATGTGTGAAAAGTAATAATGGATTATTATTTTGGAAATATTCAAATATATACAAGTTATACCGACATGACAAAAAATCTTAAGTTATACAGAATTGAAATATAGCGTAGCGTTTTTCACTATTCGTATCTTCATTACACAAAATAAGATAAAGAAAACAGGCGGGAGGGGACATTCGACAAGCCGTTCACGTATTTATAAAATTTTTATGTTAATTTAATTTAAATTAGCTTTAGCATGTGATCAAGCTAGCGTGAAAATCTATCTCGTGATATAAATATCTCAGTTTTAATGAACGAAAGATAGTTTTCGGCTACGGCTGGATTGAGCTACATTCCAATTCTGTACGGTACTTAGAGTCTTTTTTTTTTTTGTTTTGGTGGTTCGGTGCCTTGATAACGTCACGAACTTAAGTGCATCCATAATAATAATTTCGAGCGCTACGCGCGCAGTACTGCAAGCTTCGCTCGACATTCCATTACCTTTTTGCTTCTTCCTTCTGACTCGCACAAACAAGTTATTATATTATTATAAATATCCCGTTTACTCTACGATCTGTTTTTTGAACGTCATTTCGAACGTACACCTTATAATTAACTTAAATTTGTTCGTATTTTTTGCGGCCGTACGGTACGTACCTATATTTCTACGAGTTTTTTCATTAAACATTGTTTCGTATCGCATTGTTATGACCGCGATACATTGTACAAAATTAGAAAACGAATAGATCTAGGCAGGTTAATGATTTTAATAATTAACATCGCGACTTTTAAGAACTACAATAAAAATTAACAATTTCTGTATTTAATAAGAAAAGTTGTCTATGTAACTTGCTTTATATTCTTTAGACATTGTATTTGCAATATATACGATTCCTCTATTAATATTGTATATGGATAATAATTGAATGCAATTAGCAATATATTCACTTTCATAAATCTTGCTTAAATTTTGCAGAATACATATAATGATTCACTAATTAAGGTTGTTATATTAATTTTAATAGAAAATAGAGAAGCAGTGGATTTCCTCTCTCCATAAGTATAAAATGATATAAGAAATGAAATTCAGATTATTATATTTACACATAAAATAAAACTGTATTTTCTTATTATTTATACAATTCATAAATTACTATTACTAAAATAATTCCAAAATATCCAAATTTCGTTAGTTTTATCTCTTATTTCGACAATTCATTCGGGTAATACAAGAATACAAAATTCACATCGTATATTAATTAAGTATCACAATTAACAGCATATTGCAGAAAAAAAAAAAAGAGAAGCTACGGGAAAGCGACAAATACATAGAGAAAGTGAGATAACGTGACACTGATAATGAGCAAATAGGTAATTGACAGAAACGAGATGCATAAATGGTTACATAACATCTATCAGCGGCCGTTCCATTTTGCGATGCTGTACTCATGAGAAATGTCGCGGATGGGTTTATCTAAGAGATAAACATCCAGAAACTGTTCCTTCGGGAAAGCCGCAATTTCACGACTGTGTATTAATAAGTGATAATGCCGGTAAACACTTCGATTATCGTACAGTAACTGAGGCTCATCGCTGCACTATTTATATGCGCCTCATCGTGGACGTTTCTCGCCTGCGCACAAATATCATATCGTTCGGTGCATATTCAGCCATGTTAGTTAGCAGGAGAGAGTATAGACTGTCGCCCTGAGTCGCGTCGTGTCTGCGCCATTCCGTGCACGGACTGACCCTAAGGATGGCTCGCAGCCTCACGTATATGTAGACCCACGAATACACGCCCTCGCGCGCGCGTGTGCACGTCGTGAACGGCCATCTTAGCGCGCGTGTTCACACGCGCGCAACATCCACGTTGAGTTAGAGAATGATCCCTATGGTTTTCGATTGGGGCGATAGCTTCCATCGCTACTAGTCGCGGGAAGAGAACTCGGCCATTCGTGCAAGCTTAAACCCAATCCATTGGGCCTTGAGAAGCTACCGACATATCGATATTACAGCGAGTACTTTCGGATCGTTGGCGCGCGTTCCTTCGTCGGTTCTTTTATATCGCAAACGAAAATCTCTTATCGGGTCGTCATGGATTGCATTGCAAATACGTCGCGCCAATCTTATCGAACGTTTCCTCGATCGCATTATAAGTTGCAACAGTAATCGGAGATCACATCGAACAGGTATCCTCTGTGCTAATAAATCTCGAGATATCAGAGAAACGTATTATTTATATATGTAAATGAATATACATATCTATTTTATAGCGCGATCAAACGTTTCCTTTACGTATATAATTATACATTTATAATGATTATACTGATGGAGTGCGACAATAACTTGTTTGCACGTACTATAGGTGTATGTATATATTTAGATGGAAAGACGCTTCAACGTATCTTTTTCCGATCGACAGATCACTCTCAGAATATTACGAATGAATCACGCACACGAATACTGAGAGCTTTGACTTCTATGGTTAGCGGTTATAGAAGGGAACCGTCGGTGCAACTCAAATCAAAACACACGGACGAGTTTGGGGGCATCATGGAGGCAGATACTTTTTGGTCAGCAGCGGCAATTTCGCCAAAATCGTTTGGAGTCTTTTACGGATGAACGGTAAAGAGGATACGGGATAGCCAGAGAGCTAGAAAAAGAGAGATAGGGCAAGATGAGAGAGAGAAAGAGAGAGAGAGGAAAAAGGAAAGATTCGACAATTCAGGATCTGGCAAAATTAGATGGGCGTATTCCGTTGGTAAAGTAAAAAAAAAAGTCGTGCCACGATTCTCTCGATTCATTACCTCATGTTGCCAAGTATTTTTTATGACCTTCGGTCTTGGAAGAACATCAAGCGATGCTGAAAATGAATTTATTCATTTATTGATTGTGGTCCACATATCAAGCAGCATATAACAGATATAATTACAGATACAATTATATAACTCCGAAATTAGACAGATCGCTAAAACAGCAACAAATTTATCTTTTATTTAGTATGTCTAATATTACCTGTTTCCCTGCTAATTAATCTGCTTAATCATACAATTAACAATAATTTTTTGCATATTTCTGCGTTATGAAAGTAACAGAATAATAATACGCTAATTTAAATAGAAAAATATAAATACATTAATTTATTCCAAAACACATACTTTGAATGCGCAGACAGAAAAGTACAGAATGCGATTATCGTATTCAATGCCAAATACAATTTAGAAACAAGAATTCTCGGTAACAATGACTTTACCGCAGTAACCGTAACGTACAATAATTATACTACAGGAAATGTTTATTATACTTATAATACTTATAAGATACCATCGCACTCCTATATTATTCTTTCGGTAAAGCGCTAGTAAATTCACGGTAGAAAACATGTTACGATAAGGATCTTAAGAGATTGTACATTTTATTAATAGTTTTCTCGCATGCGATCTGCGGCATCTATAATTTTTTCTTTTCTTTATTTTTACTTTGTGCTGTTTCAATTAACTGGATGAGTGACCGCGGATCGATGTAACGGATGCAAAACTACGAAATGTTAAATAAGCGGAAAATTCAACAAAATGCACACGTTATGGTATGAGAAAAACGCATATCGACACGATCGCTAGACGCAATCTATTCCGTGCAGTGCGCGTGACTGGAACGCGTCACGTGTGTCACGGTATAAATCAGTTAAGTCTATCTGCTTAACAATAAATACATATTACATTAAGCAAACAATGGAAACGGTCTTTTCGCGTGCTCGACGTTGTTCCCGTTATGCAGATTCCACCACATAACTTAGCATTGCTTAAGCGGTGAAATCGCCATTACCGAACCGATAACACTTAAAGTACATGCGACTGACAACGAGCTCGTGCTTTGTGTTTTGACAGTAAATTTATTTTATCTAATCGCATTACATTCAGTCGATTACAAAAATCATACTTTTCATATAACTGCTGTCGGGCTATTCTACATTTAGCTGTCATACCCCGAACGTTCATCATAGCTGGAACCTGTAATATTTTACGTCATATCTCGTTTTGCATTTAAATATGTTTCATTAAGAATTGTGGAAATGAAAAACGTATCGTGGTTCACAGCCGTATGGATCGAATGTTATTACGTGTACAGATATTATAATATCACTGTTGCTGATGCGAATTAATGCTACATCTAATTGTGAGGTCGACAATACCGAGGACGACGAATCGAGATTTTGACCTGTGTGTGACGGGACACTATTTACGTAATTTATAATTTGAAGATTTACGTGCGACGAAGTCCGTGAATATCTCAATAAATCTCTTCTAACAACGCCTTTTACGAGGTTATTCGCATTTACGATCATGTTAACTCTCGCATTTGTAATTTCTCACGTCGATCCTTATCACGACTGGCATTTTGGCAATGATGGGTAATTTGCGACCCGCCGGACTTGCGTGATTACCGGCGTGTGAATGGATTGATGATCGGCCACTTTTGTCACTCGCACAAGTGCCGTAAATATTATCGCTTCAACCGTCGAGTATATAACTATCTGTTCTCTCTTTTTTTTTTTAAAGCTACAATTTAATGGTGTTCAAGTCGTAGAATAAACTTCTTACGTGATTATAACTCGACATATAAAGTGTTATAAATGGTTTGAAGATACCCGCATGCTGATCTTTGGTGACACATTTAGATGACGTAAATAGGAAGAATGTTCGATGCTAACGTTTGTCTCATATGTAATCATAATATGAATATACAATAGGTGTCTGTTTTCTTCAAATTACTCAAATATTAAGTTATATTATTACAACATTATTATTATACATAACTCATGTAATCACGAAAAATCCACAGATATAAGTGCTTCGATGGTAAATATTTCTAATACTTTTTTGTATTTTAGAAATCAAGACATGTATTTAATATTACGATAAAAATAATATCTATAGAAACAAAGATATTATTAAGACAAAAAATTTACAATAATTAAAAATTTGAATTCTTATAGCGAGATATAGAAAATTTTTTGGTTAAATAAAGTACATTCTAAGTAAAAGTAAACCACACTAGAACATTACAGGCTAAATTATACAAAAGGCCGAAAAGACTGTATAGGATAATACAACTGAAAAAGCATTGTCTTGTTTCTTTAAAACAGCTTAAATAAAAGCAAAAAATAGCCTAAAGCATTAATCATAAATTTCAAATATGATTATTAATCAATATATTATTTATTATTATTAATGAAAAATGTATCGTGACAAAAATAATCTGCATTATATTATAAAAACTCTGTACTCTACATGTAGTTTTTCGGATCTGTCAATATAGCAATTAAAAAAAAACCTTCAAGGGGGAAATTTCTTCAAAGAAACAATTGGCCTTCGCACAATATTTTTTACGACGCGGTAAGTACAATTAGGAGCAGTATAACAATAGTAGCTGCTTATAATACCAGTTGTGCAAACACTTACCTATCATTACCTGTCTTCTTTCAAGCGCCATTACCGGCCTTTCATATAATTTAGCCTGTAATTTTCTAGTGTGATTTACTTTTACTTCGAATGTATTTTATTTAACAAAAAATTTTCTATATCTCGCTATAAGAATTCGAATTTTTAAACATTGTAAATTTCCGATCATTATAATATCTTTGTTCTATAGATATTATTTTTATCGTGTAATATTAATACGTGTCTTGGTTTCTAAAATAAATTATAGTCAATCAGTAACCCGTGCGTTAAGATTGTAAAAATGAAAATATTATTAGATCGTTTCGTCGTCATATTTGGAATATATCGCCATTCGAACGTCAGCGAAACGACGTTATAACTGTTACTCGCAACTGGAGTACCAATTGCTTGGACTCAGAACTGCGGAGAATGCACAATTTCGCATGCAAACGTAATAAACCGTGTTCGTCGCCCGGGTAACCAGCGAACCGCATTCCCATTCCAGAAACGTGCGACTCTTTACTAACGCCACCGTGTTCAGCATCGTAAAGAATAGTTAGTAATTAACGTTTGAAGCCATGTGAAGCCAAATGGAAATTTCGCATAGGCTTTGTTTTACTCGTTATGAGACATTTTTCGATTTTTCCATTTAGTTCAAAAAAGTGAACATAATCATATCGTGAAAAGTAATTTAGATCAATGAAATAGAATTTGCTAATACTTTATAATGCACAATATAAATACCAGATAAACTTCATAATTCACGATGGATTTAAAGATTTTTTAAATTTTAGATATAGGTACTGCAAAACACATTTAAGAGCTATCATTTTATAATTACTTGTAATTAGACTATATAATTATCAAATGTAATTTAGACTAAATAACTACATTAGTAATGTTTTGAAAAATTGAATTTAACACACACATCTTGGTAAATTTCAAATTATACTAAGAGCGAAATTACATAATAGAAATGATATGAAACTAGCGAATTTATAGGGCACATTCATCCGATCAAGTCTCGCGATTTCAAGTGGAAGCGTTATAAACCGTGTTCGACGTCTGAAGATTGGTTAACCACATTTCCATTCTAGGAACGTGTGCGCCAGTCGAGCGTCGCGACGGCTGGAATCGTAAATAACATTTCAGCAATTAGCACACGCGACCAGGAGGGCGTTCCAACTTAGGGAGCGGCTATATCCTACGAATCGTGGTTCGAATATGGGATTCCCATAATAGTAAGGATTACATCAGGATCCTCGAAATATCTCACCCCTCATATAGAACTTCTAGACCCCACTGATTATCTTTGTTCGCGCGGCACTTAACTCAATCGCTCAGGAAGGCTTCGGGTGCGAAAAAAAGTATGAAGGGTTGTTGTAATTTGCTGGACCGTTCGGGAAAAATCCCTCGCAGAAATTAACTTCGACGTGACCACGAATCTGGCTGCTCGGATCAACGAGATAAGAGAGAATAAAATTTAGAAGCTTATTACTGAAATAGTGTTATAGTTATGAAGTGCGTATATTCGACCGAGAGAAAGCGATTAAACGTTCACGAGACACGGTTTAACCATCTTTGTTGGAACATTTATTCCGACCATTTACCGCTCAATGGTAGAGGTAAACGATAAGTAGAAATGGAATATTCAAGGTGAAAATTCAACGGAAGAATTAGCATTATAAGCATAGCACACTTTGCAGCTTTTATTGATCGATATGATTACCCTGTCAGAATATGTCGACGCCAATGTATAAAACTCATACAATACAAAACTCATTAAAAAGAATAAACATAAACGAAAGGTAAAAGGGACATTGTAAGAGTTAAATAAAATAAAATTTAAAAAGTTAAATAATACGTAACAGTCATATATAATAAAAACTTCATTCTACAAAGTTCCTAAACAATTTCTAAAAATTACAAAATTCTAAAAACTACTTAACGTTAAATTTCGGCTCCTGGATTGGCCTTCTTCAGAAGCAACATCATAACTCTTGAAAGTAATAATTATTAGATTAATCTAGATTATCCATCTCCGTACATTGTTCACCAAGCGATTGACAGATTGAAAGTATAAAGAAAGCTATTAAGCATAACAAATAATTAGTCAAATCTGCATATAATAAATTTCGTTAAAATAATTCTGTCAAACCTTTAAAGAATAAAAGAATAATTTGATTATTTTTTAGAAGTGAGCAGTAAGCAATTTTTATAATCAAATCTATGTGAATACAATATTTGAGATTACAAACATTTTCTATAGATACTATATTAAATTATACCAAGATTATAACTTAATTCTTATTAATGTATTTTTTATAAATTTCATATTTAAATAATTGTAGTTCAACGATGATAATAAAAGATTTTTATGATCATATAATAGTAAATAGGATCAAAAAGTGGTTATTTTCAAAAAATGTCAACGTGAAAAACACTAGGAACATTTATCAGATGCAATTTAATGTTTCTAAAAGTAAAAGTGACATTATTTGTTTCTTTAAAACTATTTATATGTATAAAAAATAATATGCGTTATATTCGACAAAAAAAGTTCCGCTATTCGTTAAAAAAAAAACAGCATGCATTCTTACTGTTTACGAAAATAGCAGTACACATCGTAAAATGACGTCATCTAATGAACCGTGTATTAATATAATATTTATAGCAGTTCCTCGCTCGTAAAATCTCCAGATCAAACCGATAAATATAGAAACCAGTTTCCGACGTTTCCGCTAGTTTGATAACAACAATCTTAGAAGATTTAAAAGGAAAATTAAAATATATTAATCTTTTTTTATATATGTTCGCAATCAGTTTGACAAAGTTTCGATAGATATATGCAGCTATAACACGTCAATTAATTTAACCGTTCATCACACTTCTATTCGCGGGTCTCCAGGACATTCGCTAAATGTATAAATGCTATTATATATTTATACACATTATTATAGTGCAAATTGTTTCATAATTAAAAAATGTTTTTACATTTATCTTTATCTAAATCTCAAGGATGTATAGAATATTACTATCCATTTTTATTTGGTTGTAAATTGTGAAAGAGAATATCTAATGAAAATGGAAATATAATGTTGTAACGTTCCTCGAAGTTAATTACATTAAAAAAATTAAACAAGTAATGTGTGATTAACGAATTAATTACTTATATTTTGAGTAACCAATTAATTTCATAATAAAATTAATATAATTACGTTGTCTTCGTCAATGATAATGGTAAGCAAAATGTACTTTAGGTACAGTTGATATTAGAGAATTTGCTATTAGATAATAGAAATATCTCCGGCACAAGTTTCAACGTTTTACACGTTGATAAACGATGCAGTAGCATCGTGCATTCATGAATTATCAAGCATATGACTTATTGTTAGCTCGGTTGTAATTTTTAACCTGTAAATTAGACACGAAACGATGTCACGGATTTCATCTCACAGACGAAACTAAACGTTGAGACAAGAGGAGCGGGCAAAACATAAAGGGAGGATGGAAGCGACGCGCGACGCAACGAGAAATCATGAAAGTTTGCAAACTCGTGCGAACGGCCACTCGACGCCTAAAAAAGTGTAAGAGAAAGGGAAAAGAAACGAGATGTCTCGAGATCGGCCATAGAGTGATACAGAGAGAAGAACGGCATTGGAAAAGTGGGGGTGATGTAAAAGGCACGGGTATAAGGTAGGAAGGACGCGGGTCCGGAAAAGAGGAGGTAAAAGTTTCGCTCGTAAAGCGAATGGAGAGGCAAAAAAGAAAAATTACATTAAGAAACTCGAGCGTAGTCGGGTGTAATGATACTCGGATGCTGGCATGCAACATGGTGGACTTTCCGAAAAATGGTCCGTCACACATTTCCTCGCTCTTTCTTCTATTCACGTTTCTAAAGAAAAGCAATTGTATTGTAAAATTAGTTCCAAAATTTGAGTCACAATTTTCATCGTTCTTGCAAATCATTACTGACGTTTATACATATGTAGGTTTGCCCGCTTAAAAAATTATATTATGTTTAATACTTTAACGTTTTTGTATTTCAATGTTATATTATATTGATTATTAACCTTATTATACTGTATACGTGTACATACACAATATATCACTCTTAACTAAATCTGCTCTTCTATCGTTGAAATACATATGAAAAATCGCGTATAACATTAATGCTGTTGATTTAAATAAAATATAAATACAAGGCGATCATATTCATTTATGTTAGAATCTGTTGAAAAAATACAAAAAGGAAGTATTTTAAAAGTGTTCTTTTTGTGTTCTTCATGCACAAACAGAGTGCGACAATAAACAATAGAATTAAGTCTCGGTGAGATTCGAGTTAGAGACAGGAATAGGAAAGTGCGACACATGTCTTATCTTAGTTATCTTGCTCACGAATTATCGTAAGATGGGGGAGTATGCAAATGGTATAACAAGGGGCTGCGAAAGGAAAAAAAAAAACAACAGAGAGAGGAGGAGGCCGTCCACGTGCAAAATAAAGATACGTATCGGACCAACGTAATATGTCACGTAATAGCAAAGAAAAGAAACGAGAATGAAAAAAAAAAAAAAAAAA
>NW_017278933.1:1044070-1077685 GCF_001594065.2 Cyphomyrmex costatus | reverse complement strand
AAAAAAAAAAAACGAAAAAGAAAAAAAAAAAAAAAAAAGAACGGATGTGGTATGTAACAGACGTTGCACTGGGCAATCTAGACGCGTTTAAAATACTCGCAGGTCGCAATAATAACAGCATTGTAATGACTGAACAGAGAGGAAGCGTCAGGAAGAGGCCTCTAACGTTCTTGCGGAGATTCGAGCGCGAGATTAAACAAAGGAACGGGAGTTCCGTAGTTAAGGGGGCGAGGAAGGGCGAAGATGACGCCTAGCTTCACCTCTCGCGTAGTAGTTACCTTCAAGTACACGGGAATGCATATAGGCAGTAGAAGAAAGAGAGAAAAGGGGAGAGGGGAGGGGGGGGGGAGAGGGGCAAAGAAGAGGGAAAGAGAGACAGAGGATCGTCTGCATATAAAGTGGACGGGAAATGAACCGGGTTACATCGAGTTGGTAGGTAAAAGCGTGTGTCGGGGCGCCTCTTTCTACGAAGTTCGCCCGCCTTTTTACTTGGCGTACATTTCGTTTACATAGAGTACACGTTCGTGCTCGCGCGCGCAAACGCGGATGTATCGTATACGGAGAGGAAGGGGATGGTGGAGCCGCGTATGTGTGTATATACATATACATGTGCATGTATATAAAATACATATAGAAGCGGGTGGGAGCGAGTGGAAGGTCGAAGCCTGGTTAAAAGCGCGCAGGATGCTCGCAATGGCCAGCCATTTTCAACTTTTGCTATCGCGTAGCCGAGAATGGAAAATGGAGAATCTCGTCGGCGAAATATACGCCTGAACAGAGCTCATTTAGTTCGAAAGTTTCTCGAGGATCTCTACGAATCTCTCTCTCTCTCTCTCTCTCTCCCTCTTTCTCCCTTTCGTTTACTGATCTCTCCCGTCTCCTTTTCGCTCGCTATCCTCGTTACTACTATCAAGATCGCGGATAGCGGGACGGACGACATCGAACACGTCGGTGCGTAGTCCCAGCTGACAGATAAACACCAGGATATGCTCGTGATACGCCTTTCCGAAACAATCCACCGAGATATCCTTACATGATCTTCGAGAGCATAACGTAAATGTAATTATCCCTTTGTCTCCGAGCGGGTGTTAGGATGTTTTAATTTGCAAGCGAAATGACACACGCGGAAACGGCCCGCTCGTCGCAGAGTTCAATTAGAGAGATTCGAGACACGGGATGTTTCACATTCCTACGCAATGCAATTTTCCCGATGAGACTTACCGGTGCGGTGGCACGTTTCGCGCACGGTTCCGCAAATGAGAAACTTTTGTTCGCAGCTGTGACCGAACGTCCTTTCGATCGCTTAGGCATGTCGGATATATGCATGTATATCGAATATCTTTTTTAAAATGACTTTTGTACAGAGCGGGCTTTTAGGCAAATTGATATACGACACGATTATAAATTTGCAAGTATATGAAAAGTAATCATCGCAGACTTAAATAAATTGAACGTGAAAGTACGCCAAGTCTTTGCTAATTGAAGCTGAAATAATTTGTGATTGTACACACATCTCCGATTGGCACAACCGAATTCTGATCAATAAAAGTAAAAAATATAGTCTCGCTAATGACAAGCAAATAGAATACACGGAACTGGAATGTCGGGCGGTACAGTTTAACGACCGTCAAAAGTCAGGGAGCCCAGTCATAAATTCTACTATGACATTTACAGTCGGACACCTCGCGACGGAAATTCTCGCTAGACGAGAATCTGAGACGTTCGATGAATCGTTAATCTGATCAACCACGACGAGGATGAATTGGACTTTAACGTGATTTAACTCCTGCCGGAATAGGCATTTGTTTTATAATGATAATTTACGTCGCATAGAGAAGGAAGAATCGCGACGCGTTGCCATGAAAAGATCTCACACACAGTTGATAATCTCGAATCTGAGGTTTCTTGGACCGTTTCCAAATTGTAGCAAAATCTTCCAGTAAATTAAACTAAATTCGCCATGATTCTCGTGGAGTTTTAATTAATGCCAAAGTTTCCTATCTTTAATCCGACCGATCTTATACCGAACAATTTTAAAACTTTAATAGAATTCCATCAAGAGATATTGTACTCGATAGATAACTTGTGCTATGTGTATGATGATATAAAATTTTGTTCTTTAAAATTATACTACAGAATAAGCCGTATCGACGATACGGTTTGTTTTAACCTATAAAATATATACTTAATAACTTCATAAAATAAATGATTAATAACAATAATAACTATATTATTGCTAAATAAATTGTTCTGTAAATAGAGTATCAATATTTTGTTAACGACTGAATTTAGTAATCGCAAGTTTGAGAGATTTTGCACGACTAACTTCTTTCGAAATTCAGATGTATTTGCGAACTATTTCCGGAACGATATCGAGTTCCATCTATGTTTGATCCTGCTCGGCGAAATCTCCTCGGCGACTGAACGCGAATGGAGATGCGGTACAAACTGCAGCAACGACGATTCGCGGGAGATGGGACAAAGTGACCGTAAAAATTCCCATGACATTGGTAATAACGGAGGTACTCTTAGCGATACGAATCCGTTCGTGACAAAATTGAATCGGTAAGAATCCATAAAACTTTCGCGACGCACACAATTGTGAAAATCCTATATGTCTAACAATGGACATACATTTGCAGATTATTAGACGGTCCTTTTTTCTAACTCTGTCATGTATATAGCACACGAGGTCTCGTCACATTACATTCCGAAAGCTTTTTAGATAATGAGAAACGTATTGTTCTCAAATAATAATTATACAAACACAAGGTTACAATCAAAATTATTATACACATACTTTTATTGTATTAAATCTATATTTTTTAAATTAATTGAGAAGTAATCCTCTTTCTAATTTATAAAGCCAAATATTTAGAACTTATTACTTTGTTTTGTTTCTCAAAGAATATTCATACAGTGATCATTATTATTCAATAGAATTTAGTTGAAAATCATGATTAAAATGATACATAAGCGCGTTCGTGACATTATCGTTTGTCATGAAACTTTCAGTTGCAAAACAACGCACCAACGTCGTTCTCTTTACTATGAAATTACCATGGACCCATTCGGCGTTTATCCAATCTCACTGATCGTACACTTTTAGATTTAACCTACATGCAAATCGTTGAGGAGCGTAGTCGAGCTACTTCGAAGATTCCCGAAGGAGAATGGACAATTCAGTTGGCTCGTACCAAAAGAGGAATATAATCTTCGCCTATGGGTAGATTGTGGGAAACCAAAATGAACGAGCAAAAAGGACACGAGGGGAATCCGGCCGGGCGTGTACGCGCATGTATGTACGCGCGTAGAGATCCTCTATCGACGCCGATCAATATCTGTAGATATTGTGAAAAGAACGAGCAAAGTGAGAAATAGCGATCAAACGAATAAATTAAAATTGGATTTTCTCTCCTCTTACACTAACAAGAATCGCACTTGTGTATATATTACATTATAATATATCTTCACATTTTCTCATGATACTCAGCTTGATATAAAAGATTGATAAAAGGATAGCAAAGTTTTTATATTTGTAATACTTTATTAACAAATTTTACGATTGTACTATTAATACTGTTTTAAATGTACCTGAGAAACCATCAGAAATTTTAATTTTAACTTTTAATTTTAACAACTTGTGGAGAATTAAATTGTCCGAATTCCACAAGTTATACATTTACGCACGAGCATTTACGTTATACGTACAATACAGGTTTGCGGCTCGTGCGTTTCGATATTAATATATTCAATTTCACTCGAATCTTAACAAACAAAATAGAGTTCGCAACAAATTGTCACTCTGTAGAGATAAGCCGTTTCAGAGTTTCTCGCAAATTGAGAACAATTTGCTGTAAGAACTCGTAGTACGCCCCGAAAAAAGACCGACGTCACTTCAGAAAATACGCATTACGGTGCCTAATAATCGCACGCCGGTCGAGAGCATGATGGCGGCACAAGGCGGAGCTCTCCGCGAATATTTCTGTCTGCGTAGGTAACTTAAGAGCATGAGAGAGAAAGAGAGACGCAGAAGAGAAGAGAGCCAAGAGAATGGGAGAGGCGAAGCCGACAGAAGGGAAACGAAAGGTCGACTGTAATCGTTCCCCGATCCAACCAGAAAGGGAATCCGACGTTCCAATTCCACTCGTTCTCCTTCCTGTTTTAATTAAAATCAGAAGTTGACGACCGACCGCCGCGCGTCCCAACTTTTTAACAAAATTGTAAAATGCTGTATCTTAATGCGGCAAAATTGTTTTCATTGCCATTATCGCGAGTACAACGAAGATGATTTCATTTTCAGTGTATTTTGTGTAAAAGTTAAATCCCCAAGAAAACCCCAGCGCAAGTCTGTCCCAAGTTCGTGTAATGCTACTATTTATCGTTTATTCTATCTATGTATTAATTTCAGGATACAACTGATAACGCCGTGTATGAATAAGTAACGACGGACTTGAGTACCATCATATCGTAAACATAGAATTTACCAAAGAAGATATTAATCTTTACATTCATAACTTACGTGTTGACTCTAATTAATTTAATTGATAAATAATAAAGAAATTAGTTCAGGAAGTGTATATGAAATAAATACTATTATTATTAACGCGCGATATAAAAAATTAGCAATATTTAATTTATAATAACTCGTCCAGAGTAAAGATTATGATAATAAGGCACAATTTCATAATTAATACAATTTTAAAATGTCAATCAGTTATTTTATAGAAATAAAATTAAGTGCTAAATTAAAAAGTCTGGCAGAAAATCAATTCATAAATATTAATAGCTATTCTTTGACAGTTGATAGCGTTGAATATAATTTAAAAATAAAGAAAAGTCTGTCTCTATAATAATTTAAAATAAAACGAATATACAGGATTCTTAGTATTAAAAATTGTCAATGAAATAAAAAGGTAATTAAGAGTCAATATTATATGTATGAACTAATAAAACATTTAATATATTATAGATTAAAATAAAATAACAATAAACTAAAATTCACACTATAAATGCGCACGCAAACAGAAGTTAATACATGAAGCATATATTCCTATTATAAACAAGATATGACTTTGCATTACCAAAATCTTAAACATTATAGTTTTGTACGTCGAGTTAGTTGGACGGTTATAAAAGTTTTATATTTCAGACGACTTGCATTTGCAATGTGTTAACAAAATAATGATTTTGATCGTCACCGAATTTTAATAAATGACTCTTTTAACGACATGGATTACTCGAGGGTGAGTTTTTTGTCAGAGGGACAATTGCTTGTCACATTATTTTATTAATATAACGTTAATTTTGTGTCCTTATTAGTACCACAGGGATACATCACAAACGATCTTCCAATCGCTTGATGAGCTAAATTGTTCTCTCTGTGGAAATACTCAACGTTTTAGAACATAACAATCCATCATAGTTTTTTTCTTGTTTTTTCTGCGTTAACTAAAGATGTTTTACTGCGTTAATTAATATTTATATGTACATCTGAGGATGGCTCGAATATGCAGCCGAAACGTTATGGTTTGACTTCTGTTTGCATGCGCATTTATAGTGTGAATTTTAGTTTATTGTTATTTTATTTTAATTTATAATATATTAAATGTTTTATTAGTTCACACATATAATATTGACTCTTAATTACCTTTTTATTTCATTGAAAATCTATAATAATTTATTTCCTTTATAATAATTAATTTAATTTTTATTCATTAATCAATTAAGATAAACGGATTTTCCGTTTTATCCTAATTAATAAATAAATGAAAATCGATATTAATATATGCGCATTATATTTTACGTATTATAAAGTTTTTAAGAATTTTACTAGTATTTTTAAAAACTATTATTACAACCGTTAGTTCTCCGCTCGTGTTGCATTCACGCGTGATATTTCTTTCATTTCTATCCTTTCTATTTCTATTTCCTACATTTCTACTTTTATCCTATTACTGCGATTTTTCTTTTCGAGAAAAGAAAATCTTCCTTGTAAATACGTTATTGCTCGCATCAGTTGGCTTTAAGAAAGTCTCAGCTTTTTGAGTTTAACAACACCTGATAATACTTATCAGCGTTATTAATAGTCCTCTATTTTTAGTCTGCTTCTAAATTAACCTATACTATTGTATTCTATCGTAAGGAAAAATTTCGAAAATAAGCATAATATGAACAATGATATGTATCAAATAGATTCAAACCTTCGTAATGTAATATCACGAGATAATCTCGATCATGCATCACTATTTGTATTCGTGTAAAGGGTCGACTACAAAAGAGAGAGAGAGAGAGAGAGAGAGAGAGAGAGAGAGAGAGGTGGGGAGAGAGGCCGAGGGATTCACAGAAAGCCGGTAGAAATAAAGATGAGGGTATAGGTGTCGGGGGATGGACCATTCGCCGTGACCATCCTATGAAGCCGCGTATACGCAGTCCCGGGTTATAACAGATGCCCTCCTCTCACCCCTTTCCACTTTCAGTACGGGGAAGTTTTATTGGAATAAAGGTTATAAGTGGAAGAGCGTGTGAAGAAGACCGTATATATTCCTTTAGTTGTGGTGAGTAGGGAAAAATAACGCGGAGGCGGGCAAACAGAGACGAACAAATGGAATCAGATATTAAAGATCAGCACAAAACTTACCGAAGCGGGAGCAAGAAAAAACTACTGTGACTTTTGAGCACATCTTTAAATGTGATAATCGTTTATTTAAAGTATTCAAACATATAATCTCGCGTCTTTCGTTTCTTTTTTTTTTTTTATTAGAATTTTATCCCCGCCGTTTAAGTCGACGCATTTATAATAATTTACGTCTTGACAGCAGTTGCGAAGAGCTGTATAGCGAAATATAAAAACAAAATGCATCATATAATCTTAATAAAACGCTGTATTTTCCCCGCGACTATCATACGCGGTCATATAGCGTGCAATGAGTGATTACACGTCGACCGCCAAACGCGCAGTTATGTTAAGTAGAGTTAAGTGGAGGTTGCTCGTTATAGAGAAAAGAAAAATCTCGTGAACAAATATCCGAGCGTTGCATTAGCTTTATCTCAGCATATTCGTGATTCATGTGAGCTGTAAATAACGAGCCCACTTCGAGAGCATATATATATATATATATATATATATATATCTCTCTCTCTCTTTCTCTTTCGGGTTCTGGTATGTGCGTATCTAAGTTTGCGAGCGAACGACGACGCTAGATCGTCTCGCTCGATTCTCGAATATCCCATCCTAACTCCCTACCGATATCTTCTCCCCTTACCCTGCCCTCACCGAGCCCCTTCTCGCTTTTCCTTTGCCGCCCCGCGCTGTAAACCCCTCTTCGAATCCAGCGCGATATCAACGGATTACCTTACCGGAGGTAATAAGGAAGATAGCAATACTGTTAAATCGATACGTCCCACAGACGAGAATCGTCCTGCTCAGTGATCTCTTTGAAGCGTTGCACGTGCTCGTGCAAGCGCAATGCGGTGTGCGGTGTGCCGTACGACAGGCGGAATGACCGCGCGTAATTTGAAAAAAATATTTTGCGCTGGCCCACGCATGCGCGCTCTAGGAGAACCGGATACGCGTATCCGAGACGCGTCACGCAGAAATAAGATATTATAATCCCGTGGACGATCGTAAATATCGTTGCGGTGACGCGGGCATTACACAAAGTTGTAAAGTCGTAGGACATGTTACACGGAGCCGGCCGCACTCGCGACTCGTTTGGCACCGCCGGCTGATATTTTCTTTATTTTTAATATTCTCTTTTTTTTTTTTTTCCCCTCGCCGTCCAACGTTCGTGCTTGCGCGTAAATACGTCGCCCGGTCAAATCCGGCGCGATCGCGCCGGCACTAATTAAAGCGTATTGCTCGTAGATCGCGTGACATCTCATGTACGTATGTCTATGTATATCTCATTTGATGTTGTTAACGCTTTGAAATACACATAATTCGATAAGAAATATCTTACAACTGTAAGAACGAAGAGAGAGTAATATTTTATATTATTTTTGCAAGATATTCTTCACAATGTTTATTTGTGGAAGCAAGTGAATTATTATATACATATATGTATTCACCTGTGGTGAAAAAAAGTCATGAAAGTAGTGAAATATTAGGTCACTTAGTTAGTCGTGAAGTATAATTAGTAACCATAAACTAATACTTATTATAAATATCTTAGGGGAAAGCTGCGTGATTTATTAATTAAGAGAGTCGTAATTTCTTATATGTATACTATATAATGTCATGATTACAGTATCATAATAATTATAGAAAAGCAAAGAGGCAAAGAAAGATAAAAAATTACAATTGGATTTACGTAAACATTTCGAATATCTACTGTAACGTTTCTTTCTGAGTTATCTTCATTCTCATTCGGTCTGTTATAGAAACAATCTCTCTACTTACAAAGGCATCTATATTTTCAACTAGAATGAGACGATATTTCTGTATGTCGAATATGTATTCTCTATTTCTCTATGGTATGCTTATAGCTTACAGGCATCGCTTACTAGTGTTCATCGATGCGCTCGCAGGTACCTATATGTAAGTATTTACATGACAGTAGTTATTCAATATTTTCTTCCTTTCTACTTGCCTTTAATAAGCGAATTATGCAAATCGCATCGCAGTGATGTAATGTACAATATTACAAAAATATTCGTTCAACGTCCCAGGCATCACATAACGACGTCACATATCTATTCCTGGATATAATCCAAGGTGTCACTGAATTATCAGAGCCACGCATTTCCAACAGTAAATGCTTTTCATGCTTTCACCGAATGTGTGGATATCGCGACACGAAGGGACAATTATAATACGCCCCGGTCATCTCCATTCCGCGCGTACCGTATATACCCTCGATACCTTCTCGCCTTTTTTGCCTCTCCGTTGTGAAATGAAACTGCGCGATGCATGCACACTGCCCGCTCTCGTCCCTTTTCTATCTCTCTCTTTCATTCGCCCTCTGCCTCTCTTCTCTCGCTTGTTCACCTCACGCTTCTCCCTCTTTCAGAACTGCTGCCTCTCCTCCCTCCCTGCTCAACCGAAGCTGAATGCGCTCGCCATTCCAACCCTCTTCCCTTCCCTCCTTCTCTTTTCCGATGGTTTTTCTTCCTCTCCCTCGCCTCCAGCGCTCAAACCCCACCTCGTCTCCTTCTACCACAGCTCTTTCTCATCTGCTACACACTGCCATCCCTTCCCCACCTTCTGTTCTCTTACCAACCGGGCCGCACGAGAATACATATTTTACAGGCATTCATGATGGCCGCCGCACATCTGTGCGAACCTGCCTGCTGGGCTGCCTCTAGCTCGCCTCGGGCAGGCTCGCCCCCTTCAAACCAGAGCGATACCGGATCTGCCCAGGCTAAACCTGCGTTGTCTCTCTTACTCTCTTCGGTTACAATCCTACACCATTGGATGCACATCGTAGAAATATAATTAATTTGTTCAGTTTTTTTTATACATCTTATATGATTTAATACAAGAGCCTCGAATTATTATTTCTCACTCGATAATATTATCTCTCATTGATATTCTATAAAGATGAATATTATATGTATAAAAATAAATGTGAAAGAGATTCTCTCTTTTTCGTAAAAGCTTATATTAAAATTAAGAATAGTGAGTGCAGTGAGAATATTTAGACACTTCAAAAGAGTGAGTGTGAAAAAAGTGTGATATCAGACGACACTCTATAAAAGAGATAATATCCAAGTGAAGTTTTGCAAGTAGATTTCTAAAAGATTTATAAAATTTATGAGTGCTAAAAAGTAAAGCAAAATTTAACAATGCAACAATCTATACGAAAACACAAACTATATTCACTATACATATTATAGGTAATATATATAATATCTAAAATACTTCAGTCTTAAAATAATGTCGATAAGCTGAGTTATAAATAAATATATTAATTATCCTATGGCGTGTGTCAGTAATGATTTTTTTAATAACAACTTCTTCCAATTACATAATCACGAATTATGGTATAAATCTCTATATATACACACACATACTGATATAACAATCAAGCGGTAGAATATACATTAGGCTACGTCTGGATACATCAGCAAACTTCATCGTTTTGCTACGTAGAAAAGAGGACAGATTTATAACCGCGCGAAACGCGACCGAAATTGCGGTCGTAATTGTGTAATGGTACCTCTCGCGGCTGTAACGCGGTTAGAAGAAAAGCTACGGATAATAAGCGAACATGTATGCTTTGTGGGTTAACAGCTCCTTTCCACTGTACGATTCTTTGACCGGTTTGCTTACAAGTGCGCGCACCGATGGCCATTATTATAATTATCAAAGCTGCATTGATATAGGTATATATCCCATTGTTCCTACCCATTATTCTGATGCGACCCTTACTCCATTATGTACAGGTCTGTGTCTTCGAGCTACCTCTCACTCTCCAGTTTTACGACGGTTTACTGGGAGATGCGTGCGAAGTTATTGCCACCGATTTTAGTGTACCTATGTACGCTTATGACTACATCGGCTCTCGAAGGCGCAAACCTGGCAGGCTGTGTTAAAACCTCGAGGGAGGATCGAGTTTTCTGTCGGTGGCCTCGCTCTCGTTTCTTTTTTCGCGGGATCCGGACGATTAAGTTCGGATTTTCATGGTGGCGTCCTACAGCCGCGCTTCTTTATGTGGTATCGCTTAACTAGATACCATGGAATTCCTTTGCATATATTAGGATTTCAGTCGCGAGATACAGTGGCGTGGAATCAAGGAAAAATATAAATTTAATGAGACAAAGAAATTAAAAGAAATTACATTGTACGTTTTACACATTCTCTCGTATCTCGTGATATCACTTTAATATCACGTTTGGAGAAACTGCTTAATAGCAGTTAATATTTCAATAAAATTTAATAAAATTTTAGTCGATAAATATGTTATTAAATTATGAAATATATGTGTACATTATTAGATAATTTATATACGTTTTAACCATATTGTAAGTATTTTGCACACATGCCTTCCTAAAAATTAAGAAACTGAAGCAAATTAACTAAAAGCTTTATTTTGGTTGCATCTACAATAATTTAAAAAAAAAAATAAAAGGAGATTTTTTTTGTACTTGAATTTTCATTGCGTAAAATTTGGTTAATCTATATTTAATTACTTAGTCATTGACTTGATGTAATTCTAAAAAGACTGTATCAAATCGAATAAGCTATTTATAATGAAAATCCTCTCTAAAATGTGCTGATCAATTTTCTTACTTTTATAAAATATTGTAAAGAAATATAACAGATTCTGAGAGGCACAATTAAATATGTATATTAATACAAATTGTAAGATGATAAGATAACATTAAATGTAAGATGATAGACAACTCAGTGAATAAAATCAATGTCGTGAAAGTATTTAAAAAATCACAAAAGATTTTTTTCAGTTAAGAAATAATGAGAAACAGAGAATACATCAAAAGAATTTAATGATTCAGTCTAACATTACAGTTAAATAACTGATACTTTAATGCACAAAAATAGTGAACCAAGAGATTAACTGACTGCGATTGAAGCGCTTAGCCTGTCCGGTTAAATTCCTCCTCATAAACATCGCTTACTACTGATTTAATATGTATACGCTTATATAATACATGCATTATTTGTGTAACAATGGGGGTCTATAAACGAATATTTTGGATTGTGTCGTACAGATGGCAGCATCTGCCAAGGTATTCTATACGAAGGTCAATGTTTGAAGCTGTATGGAACTGTCGGGGTTTTAATAGAAAACAGTTTAATTAATGGCTCTTAAAAATTTATCTATATTTTTGTTTGTTTAACTACTCTTCCAGCATCTAATTGAATCTATTACCAAGCTTTTTTAATCTCGCTATGTAATAAATCATTAACAGAATATTAAAGCTAATTCCATTTTAAAAAGAACTTGTCCCCTTATTTTAAAATTTCATATTCGTTAACTTTTACACGTAATCTTATACGTATTAAATATTACATAATGTGTCTTATCTAATAAATGAATTTATTACAACGCCGACTAGAGCATACAAAAATCTGAATCACTGTTCTTTAAATGTTCACAGATTCCCTGGCGACCCGTTTCTCTCGATTTACGGCTGAACTACTCGTCGAATTAATAATTTTCGCCATCGCGGTGTTTCTGTAGCAAACTCACGAGGTCGTAACCTTACCTGTACACTAGACAAAGAGTAAGCTGAATAGCCGCGGGTGCGAATGAGAGATGGAGAGAGAAGGAAAGTAAAACGAAACCACAGGGCAGTTCACAATACACTCGTACCCTCTCTCTTTCACGTAACAGAGCGTTGCCCAATAAAAACGTCACGAATTCAGGGGCGAAGAGTTTCTGAGTGAACACTGTCAGGTGGCGCCAGGTTACACCACGTTCCCTGATCCACGGGGAGTTGCGTAAAGCTCACTGACTCGCTATCACACGCAAAGAGTTAAGAAGTGGTGGGGAGACTGTGGGGACCAGGACGATATCCCGCACACACAGAGATGCGGCGAAATCAAATCGACGCTAGCGCACTTCGCAGGAAGGGCGAGAAAGCGGCAGGACTAAGCGTCGAGGAAAACAGAGAGAATATCATGAGAAGATCAAAGTCAAAGAGAGAAGCACGTAAACGGGGAGACAAAGAAAGGCAAAGAGAAATCTACGAGAAAGAGAGAGAGAGAGAAAGATGCATAGAAACTGTAGGGTGGATGAAGAAAACGTTAAAAAATGGACGGAGTAAGTGAGAAGGTAACAGAGAAGGGTTGATCGATTCTGATAAGAACGAAAAAGATGGAACGATCCCGAGAGAAACGGAAGATGATGGAGGAAATAGAGACGAAAGAGAAGACAGATGCAGAGAAAGAAAGAGAATGGGGTACGAATGAATAGGGGACGTGCGTAAAAGAGAGAAGCCATGAGAAAGACAAAGAGCGGAAGCTCGGCAAGAGGGAGGAAGGTAGAAAGGGGAAGAACAGAGAGAGAGAGAGAGAGAGAGAGAGACGGAGTGAGAGGGGTTGGTCGACCCTGCGCGTTATCAAGAGCCGCCCCTCCCGGTTGCTTCTATACATCTCCACCCCGACTTTATATACCCCCCCGTGCATCCAAAGAGTACATGCATCCGTGTGTGCGGTGGTGAAAACCCACACAACATTGACGTGTCTCGTCCCTAGACGTAGCTGGGCGCAGAGCGACGCCGCATGGCGTCGGCGTCGCGAGGTCGTCCCGGCGCTAACTCTTCTAACGATGGTATCGTCGGCCAACCGCCGCCAGAGGAAGCCGCTTCTCCGTAGCACGTAACACGTTCCTGGACAACCGGGACGCTTGGACGGATCGGAGCACCCGAAGGACCGGGTACGAAGAGACGAAGAGACCCGATACCCGCGAGTGACGTGCAACGCCGAAGCGCCGCGACGCCGACAGTCGTCCGCGGGACGCGTCACGGTCGTCTCACGAGAGACGTTTATACTCAGCCTCATCAGTTAGCATCTGACGTATGAACGACACACGTCTCTCTAATCATCCCGTCTTATCTTCCAACGTCAGCTTTTTTTTTTTTCTTCTTCATTACTTTTTCATTCCTCGGCTGTGCGCATTCTTTCCCATTCTATCCGTTCTCTACGCCTCCCCCATTTTCGTCTCGTCTCTCGACTCGCCCGTTCTCGAATCCATCTCTCTTTATCCTCGATTGCGTCGAGCGCTCTGTCCTTCGCATCGAGCCACGACTCAGCGAATCGGTGAACGAAACGGAGCGCATCCACCGTGAACGTCACTCGTAGCATGTAGACCGAACGGAGCTGTCATTCGTACGTCGCGAACATGAAATCGGAGTGCCTTTTATGTGTGATTGATAATCCTAAATGTCCCTTCGGATTCCTCAGTGTGCGGTGCTTAACATACATATATCAGAAAAGGATCTCACATCAGATTTCACATATCGGTTGATTTCAGTTGGCGATGCTCGAACGGGAGATCTACGTGATGACGATGTCTTAAAAATTAACCCGATCGCAGGAAGGGAGGACTCAGAGAAGGGACGGAAACATAATTAATACCTAATAATATCAGGTCAGTAGATTTTTCAATTTCTTGTTCTTTAATTTAAAAATATTCTCAGACATATTCTGACGATCGTGTATGATAAATGTATGGTAACAATGCATGCTCATTGAGTAGACGAATATTGATCGGTTGTTACGCGAGCTACCTCACATTTCGGTGGAATATTTCCGTAATAGCCCAAACAGCAGGCAACCAGTCCGACATCTCAGCACGTTGGGCTTTCAAACTCCATGGACTTTCGAGAATCATGGTTTCGTCATGGGTCGCGAACTAATAAGGTCGTTTTATGACCGTTTAGTCACCGTTTTCCTCTTTCTTTCTTCCTTTCGCATGGGATTCTTTCAAGAACACATTAAATAAATCTTCGATCTATCGGATGCCGCGAAACTTTGAGACGAAAATTTTAGAATATCCGATCTTGCCACATCTAATATCCATTAATAACTCGTGTGTTATTTATATGTATCCGTAGGCAAGAACTCAAGATGACCATGAAAAACGGAACGCGTATGGACTTCTACTGTGTATTGAGCAATTATTTCAATTGGATTCTCACAAGATCACTTCCATCCTGCATAAATCAGCAATATTTTTAATAAACATCTTGTCAATACCCAACTTGGATTAGACTGCAACCGGAATTGTTTATGGTGAGAAAAATACGAATACTGTGACATATTTTTTATATAACTTAATTACAAACTAATCAATATTTTACCTGAATTAGGAATGGAAGATATTAATGATCGAGGTCGTCTGTCGCTTCATGCCAGCAATTCCAGAAGATATAATTGTTAGTCTACTATGCGAGATGTCAGACTCCCGTCGATCTTATCAGGCTCTGTATCCTTGCCAGGGACAGCCACCGGCGAGGCGTTATCCGATGAGGAATGTGAAACCCCCTGTACGTATACTGAATGTATCCTGAGTGTATTCCTGTCCGGTATACCTTCAGTATACGTAACAGGAGGCTACACCGAACAACGTTGGACCTCTTCATCGGCGCAGTTCTCCAATTATCAATAATCTTCATGCTATAAAACATAGAATCTTAAGAAGATAGAGAGAATAATAAAAGTAGGAGCACTTAGAATAATAAGATATTTCAATTACCTAAGATATCGCAAACTTGGATATAATTATTTGCTTATTTTAAATACTTTTAATGTAATGAATTTTAGTAGATATTTACATATTAATATGCGTAAATTTATTGATTGTATAAACTATAAAGTGTACTAATAAAAGAATTATGCATATAATTACATGTATAGTTATAATATTAATATTTAGCGCATTAACGTACCAAATTTGAACTTTTCATATTAAATTAAACCATAGGTATATTATTACATAGACGCAATATATATAAATTTTTTTTAGTACAAAAAATCATTTTCAGATAATAAATATTACTTTTTCTTAATCGAACTTATACTATACTTATAAAGACACTATTAGTAATTTAATTAATTTGCAAAACAACATTTGTTTTATGTTACATATATAAAAGTTAAATTTTTTTTTATACAATACAAAAATTATACTCATATTTTTATCCTATATCCTCTATAAAGCAATCTGTATATGTTTAATAAAATTGAAATATAATTACGCGTTATATAAATCATATTTAATAAACAACGTAATGTTACGAATAAAGCAGTAATGAACTTACAGATATTATTACATTTTTTTCATGTACCTTATCCGTACTATAAATTAACTACATCTAACAATAAGTATTATATTAAATATAATACGTAATTACAACGATTTAATTATGGAAATTTCAATCGTTGATGTAATTACGTATTATATGTGTTACAGTAAATATTTTTTCTATTAATTTGCGCATGTCTTGCTGCGCTGACTCCTATTTGGCCGATTTCAATTTTCTTTGTTTTATAGAAATATAAGAAGTCCATTATTAATTATTATATTGAATTATATTATGTACACGACAATGACGTCTTCAGAAATTACAATTATAATAAGTAAATATATATACGTTGTACATGATAATGTACCTTTGGAAAAATCATAACTATAAAGTGTATATCTTTTATAAGTATAAAAATAAAAACAAAATATGGAACGTAAATTATGCATATGAATATATAAATATAATCTAAGAATTATATAACAAATTAAAGAATTAACAATTTAAAGAAGTATTAAATTTTTATACATATCAACTGCTTTCCAAACAAAATGCTAAAAAATATATAAAATGTATATTTCCAAACGAAAAAATTTTTCGAAACTATTTTAAATGAAATGAAATAATATTTTAAACTTGCGCTCTATCAGTATTTGTTTAGATAACAAAATTTATTTTGAATAGAGCACAGTTACGCTGTTTCAGTATAAATTAGAAATAAAATAATCAACGTTACTTCTTAAAATTAGATATAAAAAAAATATTTAAAAAAACAGAAATATCTTATTAATCTGTAAATAGAGGAATCCAAGAAATTTCAAAACACATGCATTCCGTGAATGATATTCGTTTTAAATTGCAAAACCTTCTTCGCTCTCTTAATCAATAATTATTTCTTTTTTTAATAATAACCTAAATAAAAAGAATTATATTAAATTTTTAATGAATTATTTTCATTTATACTTAATAAATTCAGCTGTGTTTCTTTTAGAGACACTTCTATAAGCTGAAATAACAGATAAAATAATGTTAAAATAATTTACATTCAAAAAAAGATAACTGATACATATGTTATTTATTCAATAGAACGTGCAAGGATTCAAAAGCGTAAAATTAACTTTGTAGAACACAAACTAATAAATTTTTATCGATATAAATAAGAAATATATTGTTCCATTCAAGAGTGACATTTTTAGAGCAATAAACCTTCTTCGAATTTTATTGTATAAGATCAAGCTTGACAGACTTTCCCTTTTTTAGAGCGATCATAAAAAGGGTTAAAAGGAAAAGAATTCAGAACGTTATTGTCGCCGGTTGGAGCGTATGCAATTGGTAAAGAAGGTTAGAGAAAGCAACTAAACACAATAAAGTTAGAAAGAGTTAAAAGTTACGGAAGGGTTGTCTAAAAAACTGTCGGTTCCAAATTTCACCTTTTTAAAGAAAATTCGTTCAGTTTACATCAGGTAGCGAACGAGTGCATACAATCGTGAGAATTTTCGGAGCAAGGTGCTGCTGGCAAAGATTCATAGTAGTAGGTGAGTTAATCATTTTATGCATTTATTTAAACTTGTAAATAATTTTGTAAGTCTCTTTGTTGATAACTAATTCCTCGAAACTTGTTTTAACCTACGTAAAAGCATTTTTTAAAATCCATTTCTCAGTTCAATAATAATTTCTGTGTAACTAAATCAATAATATAGAAGAAATAATATAGAATAATATATGTAGAATAATATAGAAGAAAATACAGAAAATATTATATATAAATGTTTTAAAAAATTAGAACACATAAAACGTCTTATTCAAAAAATGTCATTAAAACACTTTTAGATATCATACGAAACATCTTTAACATGTTTTTAAGATGTTCCGATTTTAAACATATGATTGGGAATCTTTTCATCAATCTTAATAAATATATTTTATGTAAAATTATTCATTGTATTGATAATATTTTCTGTATATAAAGTAGTTAAGATTGTGAAATATTTAATGTGTCTGGTTTGTTAAGAAATATTAATTTGACAGATATTTAAGAGAGAAACTACACATATTAATTTAAATACATTACATATACTTTATAAAGTATAATTTTTAATACATACATGTATTCCAGTACTTCCTATTCTTTTAAGATAAAACAAATTATTTTTTACTGAAATGCATGTAACAAAAACAATATATAAAATTTCCTTAAAATAAATTACCCAGATAGAATCTGGGTAATAATTATCAGATACAATATTATCGTGGTTACAAGAAATGCTACCGCAAAGACGAAGTAGGTTTTAAGTTTATTCTACAAAATAACGAAATAAAAATTTCTGTTTATTCAAGTAATCTTGACGAGATAAAATCGCACAAAATCTTGACAAAAATTACGAAATATGCAAATGGACCAGAAAAATAACTTAAGCTTCTTTTTCGTTTAAATGAGATATTGTGTCATTATTCGCGAATGAGACGCTTTTCCATCGTAGACGTAGCGATATCTAGAACATCGAACTTGCGAAATAAATTTCACGTGGCCCCACGGCAAGGAACGCAAAGGGTCGCACAGCCGGAGGATAACTTTGAACATGTCCGACAAACATGAGAAATAATAAAAAATAAACCTAACTTTACTCGTGGCGCGCGGAGAGATCGACGAAGTAAGATAGAGACAGAAGGAACGTAAGGGAAGAAGAGCGAAAGATAAGGATAGGAACAAAATTCAGAATGAGATGAAGGACGAGAAAAAGACGTCAGTTTAGAGCGAGAAAAACTGAGAGGAAGACAGAGAGATGTGCCATTGAGAGTGTTGGATAAAGAGAGCATCATGGAAAGGAGACAGGCTGAGAGACATAGCGATGGAGTAAGACGGAAATGGAGGTGCTTTCACTCTTTCTCCCTCTTCTTGTGGCCAATGAGTCGCCGTCGTTTTGATGGCCCAACCCTCGGAGCAACATGGCCGCCAAGTGCAAAAGGGAGCTTAAGTAAGGGTTAGGTTAGGCTAGGCTCTCGTCCTTTCTGGACCCGTTGCTTTTGCGGGAGAGCTGCGCGCAGATGGAGTGGGGTGGGACGTTGTCAGCCATCATGGGATAGGAAATGCAACGCTTCGTATCTCCATGGTTCTAGCAACTTTTGAAATAATGGAAACGTAATCCGCGACTTTTGCGTCCAAATAGTTGAGATGATCGTTACTATTCGCCGGTATTTGCAACGAGTACCGTCTTAATTGCATCATTATATTTGGGCGGAGAATTTCCAATATCAACAGCAAGTGCACGTGAATTAAACTAATTTCAAACAAGTTATCATAGAGATTCTTGCAATATATTTTATTGGAAATTACAGAAATGTAGATCGTTATCATAAAATTCATGCAAACAACTTTCTGTTATAATTCTGCTATGAGTGAAAAACGGAATTAATTTATCGATAATTTTATTTTAAAAAGAAAACAGAGCGGTTTGGAGAGTTCGATCAAGTGGAATCGTTCACAAGAAAAAAGCAAACCGGTTGCTGACTTCACTCTGGTTGCTACCAAAAGCAGGTCCGTTAATTTATTATTTTTCCTATCGCTGAATATATTCAATGATCAATAATTGGCTTCTAATCCGTAAGTTTCTATGTGTACTATAATAATATTAACGCAGCATTAACCTATGAGAGATAACCGTAGAGATAATTACAAGAAACTTAACGCAAATGTAACATAAAATAATACGATAAGAATCGATCGATTACATGTTTATCATTTACTTTCATTAAAAAAACACGGAGTAAATTTTATCACTTCACATTTAAGAAGATGTTTGCAAGTATTCTCCAAATATGTTGCGATATAATTCAAAATAAAATACCTGAATTAATAAACACAAACACACACATTTGAACATTATATTAACAAATTAAAAACTATTTGATTAAATTATTATATTTAATTCTCTAGATTTTATTATTTAATGCTTGATTATGAATCAATATCACATTTAGATTACCAAAAGTACTATATTATTTCAAGTAGTTCTGATCTTACTTTAATTACAATACTTTAATTTCAACGTATTTATACAGAACGATATATTTATGATTTCAAATTAGCTTTTAAAAATATATAACATATTTCAAAATTCAATTACACGATTATGAAACACATTAAATACTATAAAAATTTGGTTTCAAAAATTTATTTTTTATATTTAATAATATATATATTTTTTAATGATATTCTCGTAGAATCAAACATTTAGCCTCGAATAATAATTCCATTAATCTCTCTATCGTTTACATGCAGATACTTTTTTACTAGAAACAAGGTACGCTAGTTTTCTCATTAAAAAAATATAAAACTTTAATTTTAATTTAATTTTTCGTAGATGTTAATTTTCAAAAGACTAGCACGTTAATTTCCAGTAGAAAAACATCGTGTAAATCAAGCTTTAACGTGCGATAAAGTACTTATTAAAAAATGCATTTTTCGGATTGTTCCACACGATATATCTAAAGTTTATCAAAATCGCAGACGAGCACTTGCAAATGTTTCCTCGTTAAGTCATAAAATTGAAAACGACGTGAATACTTGACAGTTATACAAAATGAAATACGTGGCGACATGCACATCGTGCAGGTAGTAAAGCGTCTTCAAATGCCTTAAAACATCGCGTCTCGCGCAGTAGAATTGCAAAAGTTCAGAGTGGAGAAGCGCGAAGGCTATGACTTAACGGCATCAATTAATTCGATATAAAACAGAAGTGCAATTTCCCCGCTCGTCTTACGATATTAAACCTGGAATTCATAGCAAATACTGGTTGGTTAATTAATTTCTGCCCGTCTTATGGTTGACTTATGGCAAATATGCATTAATCTCAGCAAATGAACCATATATACACACATATTTCCGCGTGCATTAAAAGCTTGAGATCATTTGTTCAATTTTCATGAAAGTTTCATATTACATCCATTTAAACAAATTTAAATAACATTTTGACAAATACCTTTTGCAAGAGATTGAAAACTTTACAGTTGTACGATGTACAAAATTATTAATTAACGATTTAACCTTATATCAGAGTGGAAAACGCAATCGGCGTAGTTCAGTCGAATCACATCTTTGAAGGGTACATCTTTTTAAATTGAGCAAAATCTCATCTTAGTATCAGAGTACCTGCAAATTCGCATTATACAAGCTTTCGCCCATTAACGTATGCGGTATATGATCCTATCGATATACGCATCAGACAGTCGTGATGAGAATTTCTTTTTCGTCTGAAAAGCAGAAGACGAGGAAGAGACGCAGAATGTAAAAGAGAAAGGAGATAAGAAGAGTGTCGGCTCGAATACGAATGGCCATCGACGGTATCGGTTACTATAAATTGCAGAGAAAATCGTACCTATTCGCCGTAAAGGGTGAAGTAAAATAACGAATTAACGGCGCAGGGTGTGTCGCGGTGTGCAAAGTGCCGCTTTCTTGGTGTGCGTTTCCAAAACTATACAACACAGCGACAAACCGCCGCCACCGCCAAGATCTGGCTGTCTGAACGTGAATGTGAATTTATAATGGCGTTGTACTTTGCAAACTATCTCTTAGAGAAGTTATAAATTACATCTGTCGCAAGTAATCGAATATGATGCCGAAGGGATGACAGGGGTGAATAGCGAAAGAGAGACGGTTTATTACGAAAATGCGTGCGTAAGAAAAGGAAATTTTGCTTACGACATGGTTTTACGTTGCTTTAAATTAAGATAAAACACGAGGAGATATGATAGAAACTGATTTAAAGTTTTATAATGTTTGTCAATTTTATTGATACGGTCGGTTAAGCAAAAAGGTTTGCAAATGTGTAATTAATTAAATTTGAATCCAACGACAAATTAATTTGATATTTTTTATCTAATATAATATCTAAATATCAAAAAATTTAATTTATATGTTCTCAATATAATTAATATATTTAGTCGTAGAGGTATATGAAAAAAATAATCACTCTATTCAAGTATCTACAAATTTAACTCAATCCGAAAATAATTTTGACATTCAAATAATTATACAGAATATTCAAATTGGTTACTAAAATGTTAAAACTTTTGGCAGCATTATTATCAATATTTAAACGTTCTACATAATTATTTGGATGATTTAATAAAATTGTCTTCAGATCTATATCAAGCTAAATTTTTAAATACTTTTTACATCAAAACCGTTATTTTTACTTAGAAATAACGACGTGGAAAAGCAAAAATGTATTATATTGGCTTAAAAAAAAAAGTAAATCTTTTAACTATTCGAGCACGGTAACAGTATTTATCATTATTATTTTATTTAAATAATTCAATGAAATAGAAGTAACGTAACATTTTGAATATATTTTTAAGACCTTTTCTCTCTGCGCAAAAGTTGAGTTTATCCTCTTTTAACTCTTAATTGCTGCCAACCTCTAGAATTGTCATGTAATCATAAATTTACACCAGTTTGAAGATTTATTAGTATAAATTAGGTATAATTTCTAAGTTCCATAATGTTTTACGACATTCAAGTTTGACACGTATCGCTTAAAGATAAAATTTGTTAGTCGTTCACTTTGACCGACAAAAATGAGTAATGAGACGTAATATTATTTTCCATCGATACTTGCCCTGACACGATGAACAACAAGAACTCCTTAAAGGCAACACATAATTGCAACGTCTATATATTTTACGTTTTTCTATGGTTATATAGTCAGCGTAAAGTACGGCTAAGAGGATACTTGCAATTAAAGCTATAATAAAACACGTGCGGTTTCGTTTCAACGGTTTTGCATCATCGTCGTTCTAGAAAGTCGGCAGCGCCGAGAAAATTGCTAGGATACTTGACCGTTACGGTTAGTCTCTTGCGGATGCAATCCATTTCTTTGATGCATTGTCATTTTTATCTCTACGTAATCGTCTCTGTGGATCTTTAACAACGCTGCCCGTTACACTATTTTATATGCATACCAGTTCAAATTACTCGGCCATAAAAACTGCCTTTTTCAAATTCAAATTATGTTCGCGCGAAATGAGACGAGCATAACGTCGCTTGAACGTCCGCAATACTTCGAATTATGATGAATTTCTCGTAAACTAACCTATTTCCTCGCCGTACCGTTTTTTCTAATCACAGTACCGGAAAATCCGCGCAATTATGTACAATCATCTCATGCACGTTGTGTATCTGCGATGTTTCAAACTTACCGGTATTCAGGCGATTTTGACGGCTTAGCATGTTAGTAATCTGTAATTAGAAACGAGAATAATCGTTAATGAAGGTTCCTATCTTCTGGTAATAATGCGTGGAGTATAAAATGTTTAGAATGTAACATGCACTTGCTTTGTAGCACGTGCATTTTTAACTATACACATTATTCCACGAAGTATCTTTTTATTGAAATACACAGGGGGTAAAAAAAAACGGTCTAAGTTGGTGAAAGCAGCCTGCTGATATGTGTCGCTTCACCTTCCGCTAAAAAAGGATTAGAAGAAAGTTATTTACTGTACTATAAAAATGGAAGGGTTCTTTTTGTCGAGAGACCAGGTCTTTCTATCGAACCTTTTACCATCGCCGTCGGCATCCCGCGATTCCTTTGACAGCAGTGCACGATGGTCCTCTCACGAGTAACCAAAACTTGGACTTTCACGATGCAGAAGATGCATCTAAAATTATTTCAACAACTATTGAGATACAGTTAAGTGAAAAAAGGATATCTTGTAATACAAAATATCTGCGCAAAGAAATTTCTTCGATATTATATATTGAGAATTCATTTTGATCGGTTCGGCTCGATGATAGAGTCGCTAATTGGTCGTTGCTGTTGCATTCAACGCTGTAAATATGGGAGTACTATCGGTGATGACATGCGTGCAGTGTACAATAGAAGGTTCAATTAAGAGACTGTGTGTGTCAATCAAAGACAATTGCGTGAAGACTGAGGACATTTAAGTGTAATCATCAGTATCGCTTTATCACCATTATATATATCTTGATTCATATTTGCGTGCACCTTATGGGCGGAACCTTCCATCGCGGTTTTACCATCACGAACCCTTCTCGCACGAACGATTTATATTTATAAGTTCGTCGATGTATCTACGATAACTTCGCTGCATTCACGATTGGCGTGTAACAACACACTCGGCGAGTTGTTACAAAGTAAACCGATTAAGTGTAAAGTGTCTTACTTAAATATAAATCTTGGAGATATTATCAAACATCCGATACTGGATTCATTTATATTCTTTTGTTTCTTTTGAAATATTGAAATCACTAATTCCATAATTTCCAATAAAATTAATTCACATATTAATTTGTTATCATTCTAAACATGTGGCTGATTATACGATTCAGATAAGTATTTCCTGAACACTTATTCGTCTTTCCTTCTTTTATCATTTATTTTTCGCAATAGAATGTCGAGATTGATGATTATGAGTCGATATGATTCGTATATTAATAGTTTGTTAATAAAGTGTGGCAATTATTATGGTTATAAACGTCGATATCGACGACGTCATTGTAACTTTACGGGACATTAACCTACAATACGCAATCTTTCTCTTTTCATATTTCTCTATAAAATCTTTCGTCAAGCATCGTAATAATCATTTCTTTTTTGCATTAATCTTTTTTATACCTGTGATAATTCAACTGCCTTAATATCCACATAAAACGCATTTGAGTTACTAATGAAGTAACTTCCTTTCTATGTGCTCCATAAATATTGTACATGTTCATAAGAAAATGTTTCTTTTTGTCAAAACTTATGTCATCTACAGTAAATTGCTTTAATCGCGTTTTATTAAATTATATTAATTAAATTATTTTTAATTTTTAAATGTGTGATCACTAAAAATAATAATCATATTTATGCTCCATTTAATAATATATCGTTTATATCGAAATCATACAATAACTGTATTCTTATTTTCTTAAATAGTAACTTGCAATTTGTTAGCCTAACTTTAATGACTGATTTTTAACGAACTTAGACTTCTTTTTAAAAATATAAATAAATTGCAGTTTCTATAAGTTACAAACGATTGAAAAAAGTAGTTTTTATGAATCAAGCTTTAAAAACAATAATTAATTAAGAAATAAAAATTATAATTTTAAATTAAGTAGAATATTTGCAAAAATTGATACATAAAAGTTACAATTATATGTGCATAGGTAAATACATATGATAAAAAATTTGTTTACAAATGCTATCATAAATGGAATCGTTACATTATTCATAAAAATATATTAATATATACATATAACATCATAATATAGCTTTTAAAGAATATTAGCCATTTAATTATGTATAAGTACAGATTTTGTCAATTATTTTTCCATTAATATTGTCCAAAAAGTGTAAAAATATCATTAAAATTTTCAAGTTATTCTGTTAAGTTGTCTTGTGATTGTTACCAGGTGGTTTGAATAAAATATGTTAAATACTAGCAAGTTGTGAGATAAGGAGATGTCAGATGCGTATCTCTATGAGACATAATATGTGACGAACGTAATAACAGCGTGTAACTTCGGTAATAGGGCACGGTAAACGACAATTTCCTAGACCTAGATAACTTGCAATACAAGAGGGAGACGAGGAAAGAGAATTCGCTGCGGATTTATTACCGCGTCTCGCGCATTGTTTACGTTTCAGACGGGGATATAAATTCTCATTCTAAAGCGCCACAAACTGTCTGCACCTAACAGTTTGCTCATCCCTGTATCGTATGCTTCTGTTCTAAGGATGGCCACATATATCCGTGTTCTTTACAAGATGCATTTAAATGAAAAAGAGATACTGTGTATTTTTAAATAAAGATTCGCTGTGGCACCTGCTGCGATATAAATCGTTACACTGTTTTTTCAAGTGTATAGTCATTAAAAAAAATTGATGTTCATAAATTAGCAATAGCACAGTAAAATCTTAACTTTATATACTGTTGCTTTAATTACTACGTGATTAAAAAATGTCTTTATAGACTATAATTGCTACTAATTAAATGTATTCTAACAGATAAAATCGTTAAAATGTTTTTCTTTTTATATTTCAAATTTATTATACAGATAGAATATTATATGTATATAGATATTGTATCTTGTGTAAAAAACGCATAATATCGATTTAAAAGAATTTAACTTATTGCACATGAATAATACTTAATAACTATGTTCCCTGTTTATGAAAGACAAAAAAATCTACTAAAACATTAGTCTCAAATAAAACTCTATTATTTTTAAACAGAAAAAACTATTTAGTGAATATAATCAGCGTACATGCTGTTTATGACCCCATGTTATTTGAGCCCGGCAACATAATACTGCGGAAACGGGATTTATTGGCAAAAATAGGGAGAAACCTTTGTAAAAAGTTGAGCACACAGCAGACGAGGAAATTACTTGTCCCGTAAATTTCCGGAGAGTAGCCGCACAACCACGCAGCAAACAAAACTTCGGCCAGGCCGAGCGTCTTAATCGAGAATCAATATAGTCTATCGTTCGTTTCTTCGGAAAGCACTGAATTTTTTATAAAAGAGCTTTGTGACTGTTGTTCTCTCCGTGAGATTCTTGCTCCGTCAACATTCCAGACACAAATGCTGCACGCGCAAGAAATACGAATTGAGATCGTATAATTGCGACACTTGTGCGTGAAGTGCTTTCTATTTTGGTTTACACTAAACATGGTGACAAAATTTACATGAATTTAATAGAAACTCTGCACGAAATTCCGATAGTTGAAGTTTTAAAAAGGGAAGTGGACGTTCAGTGTATCAACGTATTTACTGTTAAATTATTAATATATTACGAAGTTTAATGAGCCATGTGTATGCGACGCGCTTGTACGTGAAGTTGGAAGATACCTATGCAATTATTACAATCCTTTCGGTTTTACTAAAAAGATGCTAATGACGTCTTACAGAGAGAATCACAAAGAATGGATAATGCACAGTATAGGTATGCTATACGGAGATATGTAAAATAACGTAGAATGTCCTCCCAGAAAGATAAAATATGTTATAGACATGTAATATGTAGTATATCGAATATCGTAGTACATCGTAGTGTATATCGTAAATATTTATAAAGATTCAGAAGTCTATAGAATTAATAGCATCAATAAGAAAATATTATTATTATCATATTGACACAGCATATTGAGCAGTCTGTATTGGACGATGATAAAAAGAACAAATTAAAAAACCGAATATTAGAGAGAAGAATAATTATCAACGTTAATAAAAAGATACAAGTATTTTTTGAAAAAGAAAAACAAACAGTTTCAAAAACGTATCCTCCTGCAGCGTTAACAATTATAACAACTCATAAACAAGGCAGAAATAATTAATACTTCGTTAAAAATATTTTCAATTGCAAATGAATGTTCTTCAGATGTAATAAAATATTCAAATGTGTCATAAGATAAAATCTGAATCGAAATAAGATGAAATCTTCATTACATTATAAAAATTTTCTGATTTCAATTAAAGACTCCATCGCGAGCAATTAAGTGCAGTCACGTGGAACCTGGAATGTTAAATACAGGAGCGAAATGAAGGCGCTGGAAGTAAAAGAGAACATTTGGACAATATTGGTTCGAGTTATCAAGAATCAGATGCAAAGATATTTGGACGGAACCGGGGCAATCGTATTTCGACCGCATCAGTAAGTTCAATCGCGTACTTTTATAGCATCGCTTCCCTCCCATGAATAAAACGGAGACATCTTTTACATAAGCTCCTACACGCGGAAAATAATTCTTGCAAAGATTCTAATCTACTTCTATATAGCTATGTATATATATGAACAGATAGTTTAATTTACTCTCACACAGCTGTCATAAAGACGTATCATAAAGACGGTTGCTAAAATAAGTACAATGAATAGCTGTAAGAGCAGAAGATAACGAGAAACTGCATCATCGTCTAATCGGGAGACGAAGGAGAGAACGTGACGATCAGCCATGTTTGAGCAGAACCAGCTCGATCGAATCGCTCCCTCGAACCGGCCATGGCGATTTAGCCAGCGCAGGCACGTAGGAAGAGGGATTCGAGAGGGTCCGACAGGGGCAACAACCATGCAGGTATAGAGGAGGAAGGGAGAGGGTTGAAAGCCGCCCTCGGTTCCAAGATAGTTCCCAGAATAATCCGGCGTATAAATTGGATTGTTGGTGGGACATGGAAACTGAACGCGGACAGGGAAGCGAGAACAGGAGGGGCTACACGTTGCAATAGCGAAACGGGAAACACGTATAAGAGACGCGCGAATACTTGCGCACGTACTCGGTCGCATGTGCACGACAAATACATCGTGCATGTGTGTAACGTAACACGCACGCGTGTAAATACACGTACGCGGACCGCCCGTTCAAACACATCCTGTGATTTCGGCAAATTCAACCGTTGAGGTGGAGTTACACGAATACGCGCGGATTTTCGCGAATAAGTACGGGATACGCAGGGAATACACCCCTTGTATGTGAGTTTGCACGAGTTCGTGATATGTAGGGATCCGACGAGCAAACAAAGTCGTTCCGGACCATCGTAGTTTCGGCTACAGGCTCGATGACGCCGCTCTGCGGAAGAGAAAATATATAGGAACGCTAGAAATCAATGTGGAAATAACGAGAATCAACGAATAAATCTAGGCCATACACTTCGCTTTATTAACCCATCTTATTTGTACTGACATATCGAGTCAAATTCAGTAACGTTAAATAACAATTCTTTTCTATTTGTTTTCGATTCTTTACCAGACGCATAAAAAGGGAATCGATTAAAAGAAGAAATAATTTATTAGAACATGCTTGACAAGATAACTTTTCCATTTTAGGGCTTAAATTCGTCGCGAAAGAGATATTAATTTAAATAATTTAAAATGTTTTTTAAAATAGATTTTACTTAATCAAATTTGAAATGGTTACAAGAAGAATTTTCCAAATTAGAAATATAAGATGTGGATAAAAAAACATAGACATTCGATGTACCTATTAGAGCTATTTCATTTGTAAATATTTTGAAAACTATTCTTCGAATATTCTTATTTTATGTGGTAACTAACAACGCGTTATTTTTTTTTAATTTGTTGTTAGAGACCGTGTTAATTTCTAATGTAAATGAAAGTCGCTGGTAAAATCTAGCGAAATTCACAAAATTTAATGGAAGAATTAAACTTAAAGCAAAATTTAGAGGACAGAGCGCAAGTGACAAAGTTTAAACTTGTTATATATAAGTTTCAACAATGTCGAAAATTTGAAATGGCTACTTCATTCGAAGAGCGACTAATTAATCTCTGTGAATAATCTCTTTGCTAATAAGATTCGCGCACAATGTAGGAAACTCTGAAACCGTGACCGACTCCATCTCATTACATAGAAGCAAACATGTAATACATAAGAGAATCGTCACGTAAACACTGCTGCAAATTACTTCAGTGAACTGTTTACAAGATAAGCGAATAAGATATGTCATTTTCATGAGGCGAATTCATTCAATGGACGACATTAATTCATTCCCCCTTGCGATCAAATTTATTAAAGATATATTCTTACAAATAAATCGTAATAAAATGGTTACGTTTTCTGATCAAACACAATTATAATTTCTGAGAAAATATAATACTGGATAATATGTCTCATATTTGACAACGATATTGAGTTAAATAAATCTTATGCATAACAATTATCTGCAATAATTAGATAAATTAAATTTTGATAAAAATTTTCGTTGAATTTTATTATCACACTTTTTTTAAGTAATATATTTCAATTTTCGTTACATATTACAAGAAAATAATTTAAAGTTTTACTTTATTAATTTCTTCTTCAGCATCGAAAATGAAAAGTTATTTTGCAAATTTTATGCAGTTCTTATTAATACTACTTCTTAAAATATATTTCTGAATTGGTACAAATCTTGTATTTTTAACTGTATTGTAGTGATGCTAATATATCTTAAAAATCGATATTTTGAATACGTTGAGAAAATGGCGACGGATGTGTTAGCGCAGGCGTGTTTTGTTCACTTTGAGTTTCGTTATAATAATTCAACGCGATAGTAGGTACATCAAATCTAAATAAACTGTTTCTTCAAAATAACAATATGCTGTTTTGTCTGCGCCTTGATTAGACGCGTCTTCGTCCCTTCTAGACTATATTGGTCAGGAACTTGAGATATGTATGTAAGATATTTCATTTACTCCCCCCCCATCTTCGTAAGCTCGACAATGCAGCGACAAAGACGCCATATTTTTCGAGAAGAACCTTCAGATATATGTATACATACATATAGGTATATATAAATCAATACCAGCATCCTAGCGCATTTCTTACAAGATTTGCGCGTGTCACAGTTTAAATTACAATTTTCCAATCGCAAGAACTTTAATAAGTATACATATTTTAGTATTTAAGAAATGAACTTTAATTATTTCAGTAATTAATAAAGAATCATTGACTGTATTAATAGCAACAATAAATGACTAATGCATAATCAATCGCTGAGATTAATTTTACTAAATATTATCTTCGATTTAAATTGCAGAAAATATATCAGTAATAAATTTAAAGAAATTGTAACATTTTAATGGTACAAACGTGAATAAAATCGAGACAATAGCAGTTTAAAGAGCAAAATTATGACTTTATAACAGCGCAAACAATTAAGTGCTCGACGAAAGTTTGAATTGGAGTACAGCCAAAATATGTACGACTGTACAGTATACATAAATATAAAATATGCTTTAAGCTGAAACGTTATGATTTAAAATAACATTAGTAGTAATAATGTAATTGATAAGGTAGATAAATCCCCTCGTTTAAACTTAAAACACGCCTCCTGAAATATGTTATTATGAGGCATAAAAGCAAGTAGTATTCCTTAGAAATCTAATGAATCAGTAGAATAAATTAAATGTAAGAGGAAAAAATCATTAAAACGTTTTCATGCTTAAATTCAATTGAGCGTGATAAGATCCAATCTTATCGTTATATCATCTGCTTCTCTCGGTACTAAAACCGTGCTTCTATCGCTTTATAAAGATACTCTTCCTCAAGTTTTTTTTTTTGCATAAGCATAATCTCGTAAACGTAAAACTAAATCCGATCCGATTCGTTCTATTTAATTGCTTGTTACGGCGGTGTTACCACGATAAAATTTAACGCTACTTGAATCTCTCGACTCGATCTGTACATTCTAATTTCCCGAATCGACTTTCGTTGGGCTCAACCACGAAAGAACGCCACACCTCCGGAATGCCAGCCCTACATGCAAGCGGCTATGCGCGTCCATGTTCTTTTATCGGTCTACGTTACCATGGCATGTACGATACTCGTTGTTTATTCACGAGAAGACGTTGCCTCCTTCTTCGCCGTCTTTTTTATTTGCCCGTCGATACCACCTCATCTTTCGCGCCGCACAAGGACCTCCCTCCCATTCTCCTTCGCTTTTATAAAATATAAGCAATTTCATACTTTCTGCCCGACTCCCGAGCGACCCACCGAGCATATCTTTACGACGCGGCACTCCGGATTTTGCCAACTTTCCAGCGCTCCCGCGCCTCGTCATTTTGCCGATAGTTCTTTGTAGGAGGAACGTATAATCCCTGGTAGCTTAAAAAAAAAAAAAACAGTTTTTTTTTTTTCTTATACCAGCGACTTTATCAGCCTCTATTCCTTTCAATGTCGAAGGAGATTTTGCCACGAACCAAGTTCATTATCGGGAATGAGGTAATTTGTGATCTGCTCGATGGTAAATATCAAAATAAATAATAGATATAACCGTAATACACGCATCACGCTGACGTGAAGTAATGCAATCTCAACAAATGGAAACACCATAATTAGGGTATCAAACTGCAAAACAACAAATTTCTTCTGTTTCTGTTAATACCTTCTCACTATTATTTAGCTTAAATATTCGTATCAAATTGCAAATTAAATAAATTAGACATTTTTTATGACATTAAATACTCAATTGTGCGACATGAGTACAACGCCGCATACCACAAAAGCCAGAGATTGCTTTGAAGTTCTGCGGTACGTTCATGCGTCGAAAATAAATACGAAAGAAAGTAGCCTCTTAATTCTCGATTTGTAGTTCCCCAATCATCATCATTTCAATGCCGTGTTCGACAATCTCCAAGTCTAATTCGCGGCTGCCGCAGCTACGAACAGTCTCGTTCATTCTAATTTTCTCCGAGCGTCCCTGATTGGAGTCTACGAGGGGCAATTTAATCCCACCTCTCGTACACCCTCCACTTACGAATCCATTCCATTGCAATATGTATGTTGCACCTGCATCCACGCCCACGCTATTAGCGGAAGACAACTTCAGAAGTCTGTCTTCAGACAAAGTGTTCGGGGGAGTATAATATAATATAATATCATAACAATGAGAAAGACAAAGAGAGAGAGAGAGAGAGAGAGAGAGATATCCAAAACATGCACTTTGTTGGTATCATCTGTTTGTTCGAATAAATTATATATTCGACATATTGCTGTTTTGGAAATATTTATCTATTCAATGCACATAAATTTTGTAATCGAGATTAAAATTTTGCAACTGAGAAGATTAACACATATATTTGCACATAGAATATCTTATAATATATATATTTTTTTACATTGTCGTAATTATTGTTTCAAAAGGAATTACTATAAACAGAATTATTTATCATAGATTTCACATAGTGACGTTAATTCATAAATAAAAGAAAAATATTTACGTCATAAAACAAATAAAACCTTTAATTAAATAAAAAGAGCAACAAAAAGTTGATAACAAGTCCCACAATACAAAAATATTAAATATATATATTCTATATAGGCGACTAGGAAACACTAGCTACATCATATTACAAAAAAAAAAGAATAATTTATCACTTGTATCGTTTAACAACATAAAGATTTATCGGTTAATATTACGTTTCCAAATATTTCAATAGCAATACATTAACGTGAAAGAAAATACTGTGTACCGTAATAAAATATAATACATGAATTGGAATTGACTTTCCTCTACAATTTTAGTAAGAGATTACATTTCATATATTCTTGATGATTTTTTTTTCTTTCAGATCGATTCCATTAAGTTTCAGCTTCAACCTATGTCATTAGAGACTCGTGGCACCTGCACCGCGTAAGTTTGAAATAACGATGGTCCCTTTTCCCGGGAAAGCACAGAAGAGCCGACGCAGAGGCAGATAGAGAGAATCGTGATTCCATTCTCTCGTTCTACCCCCCTTCTCTCTCTCTCTTTCTGGATTATAGGTGGCACTGGGAGATTATCTCGCCAGACGGTGAAATGGTAAAAGTTGGGCCACTGGTGCGTGCCAGGGTAAGAACGGACGAGGGTTGTGAAAGTAACGGTGAGGTTTTCCGACCTTTTCTTTGGAGCCGTGCAGACGCAACGACACGCCCTGCTCTCTCGTCCCCTTGCTTCTTCTCTTTCTCTCTCTCTCCCTTCCCCTTTTTCTCTGCACGTTTATCTTGTACCCTGGCAACGGGTACAACCCAGGGTCGACGGGGACCTACGTAGGGTAGGTTTGACTGCGGGGTCGATTTGGAGGGCTAGAGTGCCTTGGCGACAGAGCCTCAGTCGGAGCGGAGGGGATGATGCGGATGTCAATGCTAGCTGCCGGGGTATCTATATACACGTCTGGACAAACTAGCACGGATGAGACTCGTACGTGTTCTTGCGTGATAGTTGTGTGCCCCGTCAGTGCTTGAGGCGCTTGCATAGCTCTAAAGACGTGAGAGTCTATGTTAGCTCCTGGTGATAGTACAGCTGATTGTGTAGGTAGTCTAGGCACTTGTGTCAGCTCTTATAAGGTAGGTGAGGATACTGGTACGCAGTCGTGGTAGTAGTGGTCGCTTCAACGTGTCTCCCATTCAGCCCCCTCCTCCCCCCCCC
>NW_017278933.1:920076-1043914 GCF_001594065.2 Cyphomyrmex costatus | reverse complement strand
CCCCCCCCCCTACCCTCCCTAGCTCGGGTTGGTCCACGGACTGAGATCGATACGCGACTCCGGCTTACTTATTCGGCTACACTGCGACATCGCAACCGTTCTCCATGTATTCTCTTCGAGTATGTAGAAGATATATGGTCCATTATCCATTCATCAGTTTCATCTTGTCAAAGCCTTGTTGTATATGATAGCGGATATAAACATTGAAACATTCGTGTCTAGTTTCAAGAACAGCTTCACTGATCACTGATTTCCACGTCGTTATCAAAGAGAACGTTATGTAAAATCAGACGAGCTTTCGATTTAATATATTCTTGCTATTATTAAATACTATTTATGTTATTTATATCCCTATTATCATTCGCGAGACAAGAATACGAGAATCTCTTCGTAGCAGGAAACATAATTTACTGATGCACTTGACTGCGCCCGTCAACGATTGGCTATTAATGTAAATGCAATAGATAATTTTATTGCTATTATTTCATATATTGCGCGCCGTAATTAGCAAATAATTAATTTTTATAATGTGTAATTTTATAAATATTATTGCTTTGCCGTCTGCGCTTGACAAAATTACTCTCGCAAGTATGCACGCGAAGGTACGTATATATGAGCTAATTATCAACTGGTTGATTTTTTTTGAACAATTATATTTTTCCGCGTAATCGTGCGCCTATATTTTAGATAATTCGTTCTTACTGAAGCACGACGGAATCGTTAGTGTCACCGTAAAAATAACAGATGGATTATTATCGATATTCTTTTCTTCAATTTCCCTGATGGCACACAAATTCATATCTTAGATTGCACGAAATATATAACACGAATGGAACCTGTGCTGTGACAAAAAACTGTTTCTGAAGAACACGAAGCAAGTATCATTATCATTCCGAGAAAAATTGTCGAAATCTACGGAATGAGTTGAATGTACCGATCAACATTGTCAGACACAAATTGGCAATTTTATTGTTCATCGCGAGGGACTATCTCTTTTATTGGCGCGCCGTTCCCTTTTAGCTTCTTAATTTAACACGAAATGGATCGATAGCTTTAGGGTAAATTAGAACGATAACTTCAGCCCGGATGTCAATGGAGCCCTAATAAGCTGCCCACATAATTAACTAATTGCTATATATACGTTGTCGGAATCGGCATTCGAAGATGCAGGATAGTATGCATAATAAGCGCATTCACTTCTACATCTCTTCCGTCGAAAGTATAATTTTGTCCGTATCTATAGTTAAAACGAAAAGCAGAGCGTCTCGTGAGAAGGAGGAGTAAATAATTAAGTAAATAATTAAGGAATCTTATCTGATAAAATTGATGCAGGAATTCGATAAGTCGTTAGTCGGCGAAGGAACTTTGAGACCGGCTCATGTATAAAGATTCTTGTTACGTGACTCCTCCGACGTCTATCGAATGGACACGCAAATGGAGAACGAGATCAGACGACTTTATCAAAAAATCTGTTACAGTAGTAAACATCGCACAATATGAATGCAGAAAAGACTCCTGTGTGCGCGTTTCTTTCATAATATATATTTTAATAATAGACGGATAAACGGAATGCTCGTCATTTATTCATAAAAAGTCTGATTTATTAAATGTGTAAAATGTTTGGGGCGCTTTTGCCGCGTAAGATTTGCGATAATATTCACATAGCTTTGTAAATTAAGTGAGATGAAACTTATATGTCTTCTACCTCGAGAGATAACGTTGCAATTATAAAAAGTAATTAACACATACTTTAGCGGCCATCGAGTTTCGATGACTAGCGACCGAAGTATGTTATTTAAACACGTCAAAATTGCCTATTCACTCCTACTTGATACTTTTGAAAGATAAATCAAATGTTTCATTCTTTTTGCTCCGTGGTATTTGCGAAAATGTGCACATATCACAGTCGGAATAAATAAATAAATTAATAGGTAATAAGTTTTATCTCCCCTTCCCCGGGAGAAATTATACAAGAATCCGATGTTATGTTAAGCAGTCAGGGCCTGAGAGCTCTCGGGTATAAAAAGTACGCATTATGTGAGCTGTCCAATGGGAAGCCACCAGTGATGACGTGCAAAAAAGAGCAGCGAGAGATGCTGAGAAGCTGTAGGGATTATCGACCACGGAGAAAATCGTCGCTGTTCCTTATGGAACGGGTTCGAGTTTTGCCACAAGACGTTGGCGCTTGATTGCCGATACGCACCAGACCATATGGTCCGGCGAAGGCGTGTTGCTGCGAAAGAAAAGAAGGAACGGAGAAAAGGGAATGAAAATGGCGGGACCGCAACGTAATGCAACGAAAACAGCTACTCCCACCGGGTTTGATAAGTTTAGAACTCTCTCTCGCGAGCCTTTATCGATAGTTTGGCATCTCCTACTCGTTCCACATATAGACACGTCTCAAATGTATATGGAACATATGGAAATCGATCATGCAAACAAATTACGCTTCGATATACATTAATTTCACGTCTACGTTTGATTTTACATTCAATTTTCGCTTCAATTATTTTTATTTCAATTTCGTATTAAAAATTACTTGATGGAAGCATTAATTTAAACTCTAAAATGCTATTAATATGTGAGTAAATTTTACGTACAAGTGAGCGAGGTCATTGAGCTCTAAAATATGCCTTCACTAGAGAGAGAGAGAGGGTTGGGAGGTACAATCTGTCACATTAAAAGCTAGGGCATGTAAAAATAAGCTTTTAAATTCTCTCCGTTTTATATATCAGTCTGAACTTCCTGTGGTGATGAGTATTATAAAAAAGAGCGTGATGGGATTTCAACTTTTAAACAGTTTTATGTTATTATTTTGTATTATTATATATTTTATTTAAGTGTTATGAGGAGACACACATTTGTATTATAAATTCCATATTATAATTCCAAAAATCAATTTGACAATGTTCTTCCTTTCTTTTTTCAAGTTAATAAAGTTTATTTAAATTAAGTTAATTAGATTATTTGTGTACGAGAGTGTAGATTATAATGTTTTATCATTACAAATGTGAATATTTGAAAAATTTGCATGTCAATTAAGAATGGCATATTTCTTTGTACATAAAATTTACATATCGATTGCAGGATTAAATAAATATTTAAAAAATTGATTCTTTTCTCATAATAACTCTGCAATAAACACATATGCCACAAATCTGGAAATATACAAATAATACATTTTCATGATTCATATATTATTCTTTCGTTTACACATATATAATATAGATTTATATTAGTAATACGATATTACAAAAAATCTTGTAAATACCTTTGTAATAAGTTGACTTTAAAAAATTATTTAGAAGTTAGTAATATGTTCGGCTTATACGTGACAAACTAAACTTCTTTTCGTTCTCATGTCTAGAGTTTCTCAACCCAATTTTCCAGAAGTAACGGTGCCAAAAAATCAGTTTACGGTTATTACGTATATTCCATGGAGTTTCGGTATAAATAGCTGGAGTCGCATAATACACAGCGCACTACTTTTTGGTGTGCTCTCTTAAATCACACTCTTCCGTGACAGGTCCAGACCCAGAGAGTATTACCGTAACTCAATCTGCTTGTAACGAACATGTACATAACGATTGCATCTTCCAACGAGTGTTTACGAGATTTATGAAACGACACACATGCCGACCACCCTGCTTTAAATATCGAACAAAAACTCATCATTTTTAACAAAAATCTATTAGATTATTGATTCATCCTAATATAATAAGTAAGTAATATCGGCTGTAAAAAGCAACAAGTAATTTTTGAATCTTTTAATACACAAAACATGAATATGTATATAGAATATTGAAATAGTTTTACATTTGAAATTATTATATATATATACATATAAAGTATTACTTAGCAATCACAAATAATTATTTAAACAGTGATAGAGAAAGAGGGACATGTTTTATAAGTTATTATCGTGAAATTTTTTCACCGAGACCGTTTCTGATGGAAAATATAAAATAAAATGTGGAATTTAGTCCTCTGCCATCATTGATACTCAACGTCATAGAAGCCAAAAAAAAAAAGGAAACAAGTTTATTCACATTTTATTTATAAAGTTCAGTCGATGCGATATTTCAATTCAAGGTTTGTCTAAGCTGACACTAAATATATACTATAAAATCAGAAATTTCATTAGGTGGTAACACATTCTTTAAAAAAATAAGTATTCAACAAAATACTCAATCACTTGCGATTCAAATGCAACGAAACATGTGCTTCAACTTTTTATCACAACCTGTAGATATCTCTTTCTTGAATTCTGCGAAACTAGATTGCTAAAATTTTTATACTTAAAAAAGATAATTAATTTGAATCTTATTTGTTAAGTTATATATTTTATAACAGGAAATTTTCGTTTTAAAAACACAAAACTGCAATATTGCGAATAGCGCAATTCAAATAGCGTACACGAAACGTCCTTTGCACTCGTGAATTCTTTTAATAGTCTTCCAATATGCTAAGCAAGTTCTCGCAACAATTACACAGTAAAGATACGTACATGTTCGTCGAACATTAGGCGTGGAGCCAAGCGAACATCCCAGCGACGTTACATAGATAGATAACAACTAATTTACATTGTCAATTCACGGGCAGTCAGCCAAAAAAGATCTGGCTAATATCCGAACACGAACAGTCCTTTCGCAGCATCGCGGTCGTTTTATTCCAGTTCGAAGCATTAACTCGGTAATTTTATAACGTCGTAAATAAGACGCGCTTATATTGAGTTACGTGTCAACTCCCCTTCTATCTCGGTATTCTCCGTGATTTTACAGGAAACCGCATCGTAGAGGTGGGGGTAAAAGAAAAGTGGAAATAAGCGGTTCGTTGGATCTTCAAAGCTCGACGATTCAGAGGATCCGTTCAATCTGGTTGTTTATCCCTACAGCTTACCTGGACATCTCGTGCAAGTTGTCCGACGTTCCTCTTCGTTCTTTTGCCGCCGCTCCAAATTCAACGACGGAGAGACCGGAGAAAAAGGATTTTACAGGAATGTCTGATAAGAATAAATTGGGCGCACATTTGGCTTGCGATTGAATTCTATAATGAGCACAATCGTAACGCACATTAAACAGGAATACCGGTCTTTTCATTACTCGAACCCGAAATTAACGTTAATTTCGGATTGTGTCTTACAACGCAAGGAATAAGCTGTGTCATCTGTATGTATCAACGCTAATAATTATTCTTTACCGTAACGGTTATATACTTAGAGAAATCAACGATGTTGATTTCTCTGAGATACTTAGGTATCTCATGCTTCTTGTTATTTCATTCCCTTTTTCATATATTAGATGTATATGTCACATTCATTATTATTAATTACTAATTTAGATTAAATTGTAATATATAAAAGTAGTAAAAGTTATCTCAAAATATACCGCAAATAATATTCGTGATTAATATTCAAATTGTGTAATGATAATATTCGAAATCTGACAGAATTTATGAGAATCATATATATTCTCTTCTTACGTTTTCAAAAGAACCTCTATCTTCTCAAAATGGTTACACGCTTAAGAACACACGAGAAAAAATAGAGAGTTAAATATTAACATTAAAAAATTATAAATAAAAGGATAATATTCATATCTTAGAGAGCAAATTGAAATTGGACAAAGGAGATCAAGTTTTCTGCTTCTATCTATAATAATCGCGTAATACACTCTTTAATTTAGGTATAAGATAACTTATCGAAGCGGAACAATTTTTGCTGACAGATCTGCAAAAATTGCTATCCAAATGCCAAGATGTACAAGCTGATGAAATTTATTGCAGTATCGCAAATAACGACATTGTCGTTACGAAGGTATCTGATGGCATCTCTGAGATATTCATGGAGTATTTAACATCTGTAATTAATGCGCGACTATATAGCATTAAAAACGCAAAGTTATAACGACACGCTATGATATTAGAATTGTAATTACATAACGTCTGTTCAGTTCCATATGATAACTCGCGCGGGTTTCTACTATGGATATATCCTCATTTAAAAACTCACAGTTTCGAAATAGAAATTCCATAGAGGGTTCGAAGTTCCGATAGAGATACGAGACGCTAGGAAGACGAGGGCTCTATCTCCGGAGGGAAGTCTCTCGCGCATAGATTTCACGGGGAGAGAAGTCGGATTGGAAATTACCAATCCAGCCTGCGGGATTTTGTAGTCCAGACGGAGGGTACGATCGTTCGTATGTGTACATGCATACGAGCGTGTAGCAACGTACACGTATAGTGTTGACGGCGCGCGCACCTCGGCCTACCTTTACGCTCGGGCTAACTGCTTCGGAATCGACGGGAGGAAAAAAGAAGAAGATCGGCCATCATGAATTCCAGCTGTGAACTTTTCTTTGCGGAGTCATCGTCGTCGTCGTCGTCGCCGTCGCCGTCATCGTCGTCGTCGCCGTGGTCGTCGTCTCCGCGCGACGCGGCGCTCCGGGGGAGAGATATCTCTCCGCGTTCCTTTATCCTTTTTATCCGACGAAATAAAGTCGCGGATAACCGAGCGTAATAAACACGCCGACATAATTATCCGGATCTGAGACGCGGATAAGGTTGCCCCGCTGTCCTTTAAAGTACCGCGATGCCTCCGTAGGTAGGGTTACTGTAAATTTTCGTTTCACTTTCGCATCGGGGCTTGCCTTGCAGACCATATTACGGCTGTAGGAAAGCGCATCGCGAATTTAATCTTCCTGTATACCTACCAACGCGTACTGTTGAAAATAGAGAAAGACTATATATAAAAGCTATTACGAAGAAGATCGCGCTAATGTATTGCATTTTCCTTATTTGCATATCTTCAGTTGGATTGTATAGGTCCGTTTAGATTACCCTAGATCCATTGCGGCGCCGTCGTAACTTTTAATCAGCTGAGTCTTAATATCACGATCGTCTATCGTAAAAGTCCGCCTATATTTTTACCTGCATATTTTAATACATTTATCATGTAATAGATTTATCACGCGATAGATTTCTTATTTTTTTTTATCTTTAAAGCGTGTATTTTATCAGTATAGTATAATATTACGGCTCTACGCTCTAAGTGACTCGAAAATTTGGCCAGCGTTATAAAATGTCATTCTTCCGTAAGATAATTTCACAATAATAATTCAAGTTAACATAATAAATAATAAATAAAACGTATCTTTTCATTGTAATAACATATTTATACATTAACATATTGCGGAATTGTATATAATATTCTAATAATGATTCATTTATTATTACGCACATCCGATATAACTCTACAAAAAATTGTTTGAATATTTATGTTCTTCATGAGACATTAAAAATTATAATGTGCAGTGTATTAACGTTATTCTTTGTTTGCTAGTCAAAATTAAATCGTCAACTATTGACACTCGATCGCAAATACATTTGCTTTTATATAAAATAATTTAAAATAGCATAAAGAATAATTTAAAATAAAAAAATTTAAGGATTTAATTATTGAATCATTTTATAGCTTCTTAAACGAGATCATCAGAATGAAGAAATTAATCAAATTTGAAAATTTAATTACTCGTTATCAAATTATCATTATTAACTGAAATAAAATTTAAATTATAGTTATCGTTAACATAATCAAGTAACAATCTCTAAATAATTTAGAATATATTCATAAACTTAATGTATATCATATGTTCTTCAATGTATATATCAAAACCATCGTTAGCGCGAATAAAATCAAAATTTATTAATTAATAAACTAATGAAATTTGCGTTAAAATTGTCGGCAAAGATTAGCGCAACGTTCTAAGTGGTAGAGACATCTGTCGGGAAAGCTGTGAAACCGAAAGTTGCGTAAACGACCGACAGAGTGCAGGATTGATCGTTTTTCTCATGGCTGCCGACGAAAGCGCACGGATTGGTCCGGTCGACGGCGGCCATCATGAATTCCAGGCATACGAGATTGCATAATGAGTCTCATGATGGCTGACGAAACCACCAATGACGTCAAGAGGGTGGCGCCTAATAAACGCCGGTATATCAATAAAATGGCGCGCCCCTTTTCAGCCCGGCAGACATGCTGCTGTTGGCTGTTACATGAAAATTCTTCGATCCATAAGGGAAAATATCTATAAAAATACACAATGCCCTATGTCTGCACTTATAAACGTGGTTTATAAATTTAAAAAAATCTTACAGTAATATAAAAAAGCAAAGTATAAAGATTAAGTTATTTTCATAATGTAAAATAATATGTAATATAAAATATATGTACATATAATGCAAAATAAAAAATATATATCATTTTTATAAATAAAATTCATACAAAGTACTAATTATTTATAATAATATTGTATAAAGCAGCGGATGGAGGAATTTAATGCGCGCGACGCACGAGCATGGTTCAGATAACACATAAGTGTTTCAACGAGATTATAACGTTTACGCACAGTATTGAGGAATTAAAATGAGGTCAATGTGCCTACGAGTAGTAAAAACAATAAAGCGGTGCGAGACATAAAACCATCCGCAACCGATACTCACTGTGATCTCAAGTGGAGGCACGCAGGAGGTCCGCGTGTAAAAACTTTTATGATCGCAGTCAATAAAATGACGTAACCTAAGTGGTCTACGAGCGAGGTGACGTCACAGACCGGAAGTTACGCATAAATGCCACGTGGACTGATAGAGAGCAGGAGCCAGGAAGAAAAGGCGGGATAGACGACGGCGAGGGGTAGGTAAAAGAGATACGACAGCAGGAAAAGAGACGGAATCGGGTAAGAGTTGACTGGTGCGAGTGACTGGATGGAAGAGAGAAGAAACGTAAAGGGAGACAGAGCTGGTTGATGGTTTACGACATTCTGTTGATGGCCGTAGTGGCGTAGTTGCGGCGTCGAGCTCATAAAAATGTAACGAGCCTGTAAACGTTCGTTTATATTGCTCTGCCTTTACACCCGTCCGGATTGGGGCAGGTCGTGGCACTTCTCTCGCGAACCCGTTGTACCATGTGACGTCACGTAAGACACAAACGTGAAACCTTGTACGAATACAATCTGTTTTAGGGGGAGAGATACGTCGTTCTGCTATACGTACTGCACCTTGACTCGTTTTAGAGTCGATAAACGAGGTTCCTGGCCAGAGAGTATCGTAATGTTTCGAGGAAATGCATCTACCTCACGTAAGTGACGACCTGCCTGTGACCCTGACCTTGCGTGGTAATCTAAAAAGGCAAACCGAGAACTTTCGAACGAAAATTGAGCTCCTGAATGTTCGCTACGACGAAATACCCTACGACGTTCCAATAAATCACAATAAGAACAATAAAAATAAGGTATCTTCTGTTATGAAGAGCACCATATATCGTAACATTTTTTTCTTTAGCCGCAAATTAATCTCAAAGCCGTTTTGCTCAGTCAATTAACTAATAATCCAACTCAGTGAATGATCCTTTCATTATATAGCAGATTACTCTTGAAATCACGACCTGCATGTGAAAAACGACAGTTATCATTTAAAACAACCTTGGCGGAAACGTTAACCAGTTAATGATACGTAATAACGAAAGTGGTTCGGCTTGCCTATCAGTTATGAGTGCCGGGTTCTCAACTGTATCCGTTACTCGAGTAACCTTGACACCAATATGTAGCGCGTGTGCACCCATGATTCACGCGAGTATAGCTAACTCGTCACTCGTCAGGTGTTTTGTGTACATGGTCTGCGCACGTGTGTCCACCTCCGGTCGCAAAAGTCAAGAGGGGCACGCGAAGACGCGCGGTTTAAAAGCCACGGAGAAGTCGGAGTCGCCACGCCGCCGCTCGTTTCGCTAACACTTAAAGCTTTATAGACGCTCGTAAAAACACTCGTTTAGCTTTATTTGGACGGGAAGGTGGTGGACGGAAATGGAAGAGCTCGGTACCGACCGGATAACATGGAAGCTAGAGATACATTCTTATCTTATCATTCGCTTATGTGCCTACTCTTGACACGCGACGCGACGTGTGTCAAAGATCGGGAGACGAACGGCTTGATGGTGTCGCAAGATTCGTATTTTTATAATATCGAGAAGAGAAAAGACAAGTTGTAAGGTCACTCTATCATTCTATCGATACATAATTATTTTTCATCTTCTCACTCTATACGGTATTTCACGAAAAGTTCCCTCAAAAATATAAAAATGAAAACCTAAATAAAGTTTGTGTAAAACCGTTTTCTGTTATGCAAAAGATATAAAAAAATTTACTGTTTAAAATTTGACACCGCGTGCAATTAACCCTTTTTTTTTTTCAAGTATCCGGGTACTCATGTATTGATAGAGAAGGGTTGTTAATCGTACACTAAATGACATGAAATAAACCAAAAGGTATTCTGCAACGCGTGACGCCAACGAACTCTCTTCGTAAAAGCACGAGCTTGCAAACAGAAGCACAATAAGAATAAATAATATTTATTTTGCTACATGTATTTAATAAGTATGATATAACGTGTGCATTTTCCTCAACATAACGCTGAGAAAACAATTTCGACATAATGTAAGATTGATCAAACTGACTCAGCTATGATATCATCAACAACAACGTTAGATACCATCGCATTCACTCGCGTTTGGGTTTATAATCTATGTTCTATGTTATCGTAGGCAGCGAAGAAGGATTCATTGCTGTCTGGACGCCGTCTGTTCGCGAATTTTATTGCCCACATAACCGTCACTTTGTGCAATAACGTATGCCGTCAACCGTACACATACATCGGTTTGATTACTTTGACTAGTTCGCACGATTGGAGAATTGAATTGACTGCATAATTTATGAATTGAAGGCAAAAAGAAATTAGCTTGTCCTGTGGAGCTGAACTAACATTATACGCGTGATCTCTAAAATGTCATTGTAAATATTGTTCTACATTCTGATCTAGTTTATGTTGATCAAAATAATGAAAGGGAAGGAAACAACAACGTCTTATAATTCTGGATCGATTGTAACATACAATATTACTATTATTATTATTATTTATAATAACGTTATCACGTTATTCTGAATAGAAAAAAAAACACGTACTACGTTCCGCCTATTTTATATCTATAGTTCTACCCATTTATTTAGTTTATTACGACACTGTGACATGATCTTTTAATTAAAAGAAAACAAATGTTATCAGAATTATTGCGCTTATTTATTTATGTTAAAATGAACTGTGAACCAAAACTGTACGAAAATACGATAGAATGTTCATTGAATTGATGAAAATTGGTCCAATAAATTTTCATAATAATATTAGATTATAAAACTATTACTAGAATTCATTGCAAGAATAAATATTTAATTATATTAATGATTTATATTGTATTAATAAATTAACTTCATTAAGTTTGACATATGATTAACGATCATTCGTTGGACCAAAATTTTTTTTCAGTGATAAGAGAGGTTTTGTTTTCTCGTCCAACTTATTTCACTTAATTTCATCACATAGATCATCGCAGTTTGCATCATGCGGGTCATTGTTATTATCGCTAAAACATCGCGTGATCATAAAAAACCGAACGAGTGAAACTCAATTAATAATTAAAAATGTCATACATATAAATATTATCATTATTTTTTCGTTAGAATAAATTTTGATTTTCCATCGCTTCGACATCATTACTTCATTCTGTTGCGGCTATCCAAAGTGTTATTACTACAAATTATTTTCAAACTCATTTGATTGCCGGCCATAAAATAAACGAGTTCAACCAATTTGAACCTGATCGTAGGAATAAACCTTCGATTTATTGAAGATGGCGAAGCTTGAAAGACTCGCTCCCATTGTTCGCGCGATTGACAAACTATGGATGATTTCGTCATGGAGATCATCATAGTATAATGTTGTATCATGCAGGTCATCGCCGTTCTTGTCTGGGGACTGTCTGTGTCTAAAGCCAGAGAGATACCGCTTCGTGTTTGCTCGTAAAGTCGGCCGCTTGCGTAATCGCTCGTTCCCTCGGCCGGTCGACTGGCTGCCGTTCCTCTACGACACGTACCGCCTTCATTCATGCTCGCATGCCATCCGAGAGGGAATTTTATGCGACTATCGTAAACAGACGTTATGCTTCTCGTCCGCAAGCCCGTTTTTTTACGAACCAAGTTCGACGACGTCACGCGCGATGGTGCGTTACGTTTCTCCCTTATTTCGATTCGCCAGGAATAAGTTCTCGCTTTACGCGAATGTCGTTCGAACAGCGATTCAACTGACTTCCTTCGAAGGAGTGATTCGATTGTCTGAAAACGACAAATACGAAGCTCGGTGACTTGCCTTTAGATACGCGTTTCATGTCCGTCGCGATTGTATACCGTCCCTTCTACTTAACTCGAAGAATTTTACCTTGATATATAGGGGGATTCGAGAAACAGCGCGTATTCTCAGATACGTTTATTGTGTCCTGCGAGCGAAAAAATTATTCAAACGATGGTGGATTATCGGAGAGAGGATGTCGCGAAATGTTGGGCCGGCACTCAAGGCATCGCATTTCTCCGAGAGAAACGAATCGCGAAAGGTCGTACGACTCATTTGACTTCCCACTAGTTCCCGAAATACAGACAGCCCTCTGACGTGGCGTGCATGTTAAATATTTACGATTTTCCGCAGGCTCATTGGTCTCGTGCTGTTCGACCTTCCACGATGAAACGTAACCCAGCCAATGGATTCCTCTCTTCGTGTTTGCCAAAGTATCGGCATTTGGCTTTCGCATCAAAACGTACGATACTGTCAACGTAAGTTATGACGATAAGCTTCGGAACTTGTTATTGTATATTGATACGGGAATTTCAAATGAGGAAAGAAATTCGAGACTCTCTTCTTAGCTCTAAGAATTTGATTTATGTTATTAATAACTGATTTCAAATCATAGTTTATAATTATAAATGTCTTTATGACGTAAACAACATGTCTTAAGGAGTAAAACATTATCGCTGATGATTATTAGTCGCGATAGTGTACATAATTTGCCTACAGCATAATAGTAATAATTAAATTAAAAAAAAAGAAACAAAATTTTCGATTTTTAGTTATATGTATAAAAAGAAAATGGCCGGCATTCCACTATTGTGGTATGCCACCATTATGATGTGATTTTCTTCGACGAGATACCGCTGCCAGAATAAATGACTTGCAGTAAATAAGATCGCAACAACATCGCGCGCAAAAAGATATCGAGGGTATAAGCCGTGCATTTACATAGCTCCGAATTAATTTACTAAACTTTGTTTACGAGAGGTGAGAGCGTACCTCGCGTCGTAAAATGCAGTTTTTACACTTCCGCTGGAGTCCCGTGGTCGACGGTGACGGTGGATTGGCCGGTTAATATCGGGGAGGAGTATGCGAGTAGGAAGATAAGACGATATCGATAACGACGTCGGTTAGCCGCGATCCTGTCATATTTACGAGCCCTCAAGCACCGCGGCGTGGAAGGGGTCGAGCGAGGGAGAAGGTAAGATGGAAGGGCGACTCGAGTGTAAGGATTCTCGTGGAAGCGGCTGCGTAATTGCGTTGCGTACGGTTCATTAGTTCCACTCGAACTTCTCCCGAAGCGTGGGAGGGGTGAGAATGGGGCAGGGCGAGAGGTGGAGAGAGATAGTCCAACGTTTATTCGCGGAGCCGGCAGAGTCGTTATCCCTTCGGTGCCTGGTAATATTTCGCGATTCCCTCGGTCTTATCCTCTCTGAGGTGCGCGCTCGAGAGAGGCCCTTAATTAGAAACTTTACTTTGCGCGTTTTAAATGCATTACCGTGCCATAATATCGTACAATTTATGCTCTCAAGCTGTAACTGTATATGCGTTACTCCATATAAAAACCGCCCGTGGATAACTGCGGGAAGGAAAAATCGAGTATATCGTCGCAATTTACGTCTCGTAACCAAGTATCTTTACAACACGATCAAACGATGCCAGAGTATTGTGAGTTATCGGTATCACATTGTTGGTATCCGGGCGTTTTTCCCGCATAGAGAACAGGTCTGTTGATTTTTATAATAAATTCACTAATTTACCGCGAGATTAAATATAATATGCTAATGTGCTCGAAGGATAGTAAAAGCAAAGAGACGGTTGAAAAAAATATTCTGCATCGAGGACAACCACTCGCAAATTAAATAGTAACTTTGCGTCGTCTGTTTCGCCAAATAAATTCGAACTACGTACGTATGTAGCAAATGATTCGATTCCATTGGAAGTCGACTAACCAAGCCACGCCCCGCTTGATCAACTAGAATCTCTTTGGCTCTCTGGCTGATGTTTTAAAACTGGCCCACGATCAATAAAGATGGAAGTTCACTCAATCTACCACGTACATTCGTTACCAAATCAATATGGCATAAAAATTTCTATACATAAATTCTATACGAAAGTTTCAAATTTCCATAACTCTCTTGTGTTCCAATATATTCCATCTTCCATACAGACATTAAGTAACATAATGGCATTCAAAAAATCTTACAATTAATTTCAAGAAGGAAATTTTAAACTTCTTTATGATATCTTTCCTTTTATTATATTTTTACACAAATTAGAAGTTTTCGTTCTTTGTAATATCATTTTTCATCTAATTCAGATGGTAATTTACAAATATTTATTTGAAAAGATATAAAGAACGAAATAAAGTAGGTATACGTATAGAAGCAATATAAATATTTTTAATAAAAAAAATAATAGATCGATATATTAGTTTTATACATTTGTTTCAGTAAAATATCTATAATTTGTAAAATATTAAAAAATCAAAAAACTAAAACAATGAAATATTTTTACTCGACTAAAATTCTTTGTAACTTTATACATATCTATATAAAATAGAGATACATTTAGTAGAAAAACAAAATTATCCCATTATGCATACAAACGTGTCATCAGTGATTCGACTGCATATAGAATATTTTCATAATCTTGACAGGTCTCCCAAAATTACATGCTTGTATGTTAATTATTTTACATGGAAAACTTTGAGTCGTCTATTTATATGTACATATTTACGACTTCTCGTAAAATTCTAGGTTGCTATACAGTGCATCATTTTCTTAATATCAAGTCAATTATAATAAAGCGACTAATTTATTTCATAACATCGAATAATAACTTTTAAGCAATGATCTCAATTAGTTTCTTACAATTTATTATAGATTCAGTTTGTTCATAAAACAAATATATTCAACTTTAATCTTGCGTAAAAATGTTATAAAATATATTGTAAAATTCAAAATATTTTGTAATATTTATGTGTTATATATACATTTTTAGTATTTTAATATACTCTATAATTATAGTATATAATCCCTATATTTATGTATTGCATATATATTTTATAATAATTTAATAAGTAATGTAACAAATAAAACTATAATATTAGTTAACAAATAATATTTAAATAATAATTAAAACGAGGTGAAGGACAATAAGAGTCAATTCGTAAGTAAACAAGAAAGCGATTACTTACGAATTGACTCTTATTGTCCTTCACCTCGTTTTAATTATTATTTTCATAAAAGAGTCCTTCAACTTTAATTTTATTTGTTTAAATAATATTTAAATATTTCATGTTACTCTCTGATCCCTGCAATATTGGAGTATAAAGAACTTCGATTCGTATCTTAGATTATATGGATGGGACGTTGTTTTTATAAAATTTAATCAGGAATATTATGAGAGGAATTTCTGCCATCTTCGATTTCTCTGAGAGTCTAAACATACTTCGCATGCATATTTATCCGATAAATAAGCGCGAGTTTGAAGCGACTTCGATATACGAAACGATTGGAGAACTTTTGGAGTCTGAATTGCAATCTCGGCATCACACTCTCCGCGGGCTTTCAGGTATCTCATTTGTGTGATATAAGCTGAGTCATGTGTTAAGTTGTAACATTCTGGCTGGTCGTTCACTATTTATCTGAAAACAAGCCTCATTCGCTGATTCGCTTCTCACGCACGAAAACGCTCGTCCAGTCGCTGATGTTAATTATTCTGCTGGAGATCGCATGAGTAAAAAATGGTGGCGATCGTGCGAGCGCGTGTTTAATTATAAAATCAAAGCAAGAAATCCCGCGCTACTCCTTATATGATCGACGCATCACTATCGTTTGCATTCATTCTCAGCAGGCCCCAATTTCCGGGACCGGAGCGATGACCGATTAGTGTTGGTCGCATATACGTTTGGTATTTTCATTAAAATTTCCTAATTAAGGTAAGATTTCAGAACATATACCAGGCCCTGGATCCTGCTGTGTCCACGCCCCCTACGGGCCCCGTGGCGTCTTATTTGGGCCCAATCAGGTGAGTCAGGCGCGACGTGCCAACGGCCATGCTGTACCTGAGCAAAAACTGGTAGTATAGATACCAGTTTTTGGTAAAAGTAGCTAAAATTACACTATAATTGGTGCATAGAATAATTTAAAAGATAGAAATTATGACCGATTCACGCTCGAGAGCATCCTTTGTTCTTGTTTAACATTGATGAACAACAAAGATAAAATAATTCTTAAGCGTCGTGAGCATGAATCGGCCTATTCTATGAGATGCTGGCAATCCTTTTAACGTATGCCATATGTCATAAAACTACCGGCGAAAATAAAATTGCGGTTGATTTTTCTTTTACGAGAACAAAGATGGACAATGAAGAAGCGCTAGGAGTGCTATAGAACTATGTATGTATTTGGTGTAACTAAATGCAAATCCCTGCCGGAAGTTACATAGGAAACCAAGCGATCGCATATATATGTCTCAGTGGTCTCATAAATATTTTTTGGAAGTAAGAATCATAAAGAAACCGCTTGTGAGTCGGCAGGGTTAATTTTTTCGCTTCAGCAGAAGCAAAAAAAAGTAGTTCACTGGCAGAATAGGCGACTATGGCTGAAGGTCATAAATAATAAAAGACCCTACTGTTCCTTTACATAAATGGTCACGGGAAAGATTATATCCAGGCCCGTAAGTATCGATGCGAATTTTGAGATATTCGTCAAATACTCCACATTTAAATCGTATGGAGAATCTAAATGCTTTTGATATACTCGTCATTAAAAGTTATTGCTTCAATTAGAATACAAATGCCTCAGGAATTAAATATTCATTGATGTGTTATCGGTATAAAGATGACACTGACAGGGATGAATCAATAAATTAAAATATTCCAAGATATTATCTGAAACTCAGAAATGTAAAATAAATCCAGAGAACGAGTCAATAATTGCCTCCGCTTCGAAAATTCCGCGTGTCGGCCCGCGTCCACTAATTAGAGAGAGGCGGTCTCTTTATATATTTAGCTGCACTTTTCTCTCTCTCCCTCTCTCTCTTTCTCTCTCTACTTCAATTCTAAGATCTTGTCAGCTACCGACCACATAATATCCCTTGGCGCTTCGCCTGGTAACGAACAGCTAAGAAGACCTAATTAAGCAAATCGAACTAGACAGTATAATAGTGATTAAACTATATGAGTTCTATGACGCGACCTTATTCTGCAATGTAATCCACTTATCATGTCCTTTCCGACAATTCATCTTATTCGTATTTTCTATACGTTGAAACTCTTAGCGACTCTGAGTCCACCTCATCCTTTTGCCATTTTCTGAAAGTTCAATTTTAATTAAAATTGTCAGAATTGAGCTGAAAGTATAAAATACGAGTAGAATCGATAACACAAATATATCCATTTGGAAAATAATTTTAAATAGAAACTGGAATTTCTGTATCCAATATTATGTTTATTTTTAGAAATAATCACTTTTTACAAATATATATACCCTAAGTCATTAATCAGTGAATAATAAAATGTTCAATGTTTATAAATATACATAAGAGAGAGAACGAGGAATGTTGTAACTAATACTTAACGAAAAGATATCCTACAAGGACAATACTAAAAATACACGCGGTATTAACACAACAAGAATAAGTCGATATTTCTCGGCATTACCTTAAGTGCATAAGCAAGGAAAGGAATGCTACATAAAGAAGAGAGATTCAACAACAAGACTGAATTCGAATTTTATTCAGAAATAGGAATCGCCCAAGTAATTGCGCAGCTTGAGACTGGATGAGGATCATTGACAACAGAGGGAGAAGAAAAAGAGCTCGACAAGCCGCACTTGCACCCACGCCTCGCCGTACGATCAGTTGTGTATCTGACGTTCTGAAACAAGCGATAGCAACCTTCGATGTTTAAATATTCATGAACCTGCCGCGGGCATAATTCCATTGGCTACCTAGGTGCGGTATCGACGATGGATGCCTAGACGCCCTGGAAGACGCTGAAAGGGCAAACGTGACCACCTTCATTGACTTTACGACCAGTAAAACGTGGCTTTATAGTTCGCGCTCGGAACAGTCCGCAAAGGCGCACATGTGTTGCGGAACATTGTTCCTGTATGTTGCACAGTAGGTACGCCGTTGAATATGCACGACACCGCTCCCGTTGCGTACGCGGCACTACTACTACTCCCGTCGTATATCGCACGGCTCCGTCAAACTCGGACCGTTGCATCATCTGAGGAATCGATGTGCTATGTACACGTGCATCATACGAGCGAGCGTATAATATACAGTCTAGATATGAGAAAAGAACTTTATAGAATATATATCCCACGTGTGCGCGTGAAACGTTGACCCTACTCGATAATGAAAGTTTCTTATTACTAGCATTCAGAGTAGAAAAATGTGAGAGGCATCATAAATAAATATTCAGAGAAAAATATACGCATATTTGTATGCATGTATATATTCGCTGCATCAAGCGGAGTTAAATTATTTCCATTTCTGAAAATTATTTAACGTTCTTGTACTGTACTATAAATACGAACGAGAATATAACTTTTCTCGGGAGTGGACGTGCGGCTTAGTCAACTTCGGAAGTTTCAAGTTTTAGATCACTTAAGTAGCCAATTACCATTTACGCCGGTAGAAGCCCTGCCAGCTACTACATTATCAAACTTTGAAACTTCAACGTTTACGGTAAACCGTCCTATGACATTCACGTTTCCAGCGAACCCGTTATTTGAATCTTACATAACGTTTTTAAGACGGTTAATTACGACAAGGCAAAAAAAAAGAGTCTTCTTTAGAGATGAAAATAAAATATGAGGTATTTCTGTATTATAATATTTTTGTCAACCATCTTACATATTCCTTTTATTTATTTAAAATAATAAACAAACAAATCGCATATTAGTTATGTGCTTTCAAATATTCACATTCTCAAATATAATTATAGGTAAAAATATAAGATAATTTAAAAAATATATACACTAATAAATATATACAATATATCAGTATAATATAATATATTAACCTATGTTAAAATTTCTTTGTAATAAATGTAACTTTATATCACGAAATTCAAACTAGCTGTGTGTGTGTTTGTGTGTGCGCGCGCGCGCAAGCTTGGATTTAATATTGAACTTTGACGTGCGTGACGTGTCATCCAATAATTTAAAATGGATCTGCGAAAATGTGAATGTCCTTCAAACAATATCCAATAAAAGAGTTAGTTCCTTGAATCGCCACGCTGAATCACCACGAAGAGCAATAAAACTATAAAGAGAGCAGTGGAAGAATTGAGAATGGTTGGATCCCACGCACATTCTGACTTCAGGCTGAAGTAACTTCCTATGTTTCCCTTTTTAAATTCTTTTTGACCCAATCTTTTCGAACGAAGACATTCGAGAAAAAAGGCACCGATGAACTAATTTCAGTATTGAGCGTAACTTGATAAAAAGTCTTAACAATCAATTTCACGGTAATAAAACGTCTTTATGCTCTTAGTTACACTTGTCATTCTTTCTTGAATTTTATCAATATTATTTACAAAAATCAAAACTAGATATTTTTAAAAATTATGCTTCCTTTAATCTGCTTCTTTATCCAATAAAATAATTACTATTATTTTATGTTGTTATATAATTGTGAATCATAAATTATATTATTTTAACAAATACTAAAATCTTTTTAATATTATATTATTTTAAATGTAAAAATTTATTACATTTTCAAATTTAAAAAAACTTTATATTAATAAAGAAAATAGGACTAATGAGTCACAGTTCTCTTCCTTACTTGATGAGTGATAAAATTACTCTTTTATCGGTTACTTATTTTAAGAATTTTTGTCATTCTCATTTTATATCATTTTTTTATTTTGTACCATTACACTGATGAACCGTTTCTGATCGACATGTATTAGTATCAAGAATGAGGATTGATCGAGAATCATATAATTTGCAAAGTATATGAATATTTTTATATATAAGTATATGTATATAGTTTGCTGTTCTACTAAAAGTGGTTCGAAATCGTGCTAAAATGTTAAATAAACGCTAATTATTAATTATATTGCGCATTATGTTTTGCATCTGATACAGACATGAATTGTATTTACTTTATATTATATTTTAAATACATATTTTTCTTATTTTTAGTTGTTGCAAGGCTTCATTTATTACATATTTACGATTGTATCATAGAAAATACTGTATGTATATATATTATATATTTTTCATATTTGCAGGATGAAATGATTAAATTAGATTAATTGTAAGGCTATTAAATCAGACTATGGTCTCATCTACAAAAATGAAGATGAAGAAATATATTGGGCGAATTGGACATTCTGGATGATGGAACATCACGAGTAAGTTATCACTTCAAAATGATGGCGTTCTAATTTAAGTCTGATCTAGTTATAGATGATAGTCTTGACGTCGAAGATGATAGTATTACATGCACTCATCTTCAAGTAGATGAAAATGTAAGTTTAGGAACTGTTTTGTAACTGCAGTACTACTTACAGTCTTTCAAAGCAAATTGGAATTAAATTTAAATCGCGGTTAAAACTTGTCTAATTTTTAACAAATTTTAATATCAAGAACGTTGAAAGAAAAAATTTGTAACGATTGATAAATTATCTGAAAGACATGGATTTATTTTTTAAAAGTAAAAAAAGTTGAAATGTAAATAAAGTTATTTAAATGAAAAGATTTCCTTACAAGTAGATCGAGGTACGTGATTGTTCAGATGATAAAATTATATCAGTGCAGTCGGTATTCGTACAATTTCTAAACTGATCGTAGGCGATTTATATGGAATTGGAGTCTTCCTTAGCATAGAAATAGCTGTGACACGTTCCAGTACTGCGATAAGGTTTTCGACTTTCCAAACTATATATATGGTTACGAAAGAGATCTCAACGATCTTAGAAAAATACGCAAATTATGTGAAAAATATTTTAAATAAAATTATTGTATAGTTACGTGAATCATAAGTTTCTAACAATCAAGTTTCATTAAAAAAACAAAATCCAAAATCTAAATTTTAATAAAATAATTCATACAGCACAAATCATTCCAGAAATATGTATTTACAGTAATATTACAAACGCAACAATATTACTGCAAGTTTTTGTACTGTATAAAATACTTCATCGGAGAAAATTATTCGCGAAATGTAATTTCGCCTTAGACATGAAATTAATAATAAAATTGAAGTAAAATATTGTTTAGTCCGATTTCTCATGTTAAACTTTTATCTTTTTTCAGAGACGAAGCATACTATTCCAGAATAATGATCTGCATAGATGAGATACATTCTGTAAGAAGAGTTAATGTCAATATTTACAAGACTAAATTTTTAACATCATCGTGGCTTCTTATCCAACGTCGTAACATAACGCTCGAAATTCTTCTGCGCATAGTGATGAGATGTTTTACATAAATATTTCAAGATAACGATACTTAAGTAAGAAATGGTTTAATTGGTTCATCATGAGAGGACAGAATGATTATATACGACGATGGAAAAGATTTACTTTATGGAATTTTTTTCAAATTTGTGAAAATAGCAAAAAATTAATGTTATAAGTTTATATTTATTTTTTTAATTATTATTAACTACATTAAACAATTAGAATCTTTTAGTAGCGCTTTCTCTTTAAAAATTATACGTTTCAGCTTTCTCTACATTGTATTCTCAATACACATGTTTTGTGTGTTACAAAATATAATGTTTTACTACAAAATAATAGTCTTAAAAAAAAACAACGTTTTTTATTTGCAATAATTCTAGTTGTAATAGTTATATCGAATCATTTTTTAAATACATTTACCTTGATATTTACAATATTAAACACAAATAAAAGGAAGAGAGTATTTACTTCAATTATAGATTATAATCAACGAGGAAATATTACATCGCGTTGAAAAGTGCTACATTCCACACTAAGTATCTCTATGGATATTTAAAAACCCCTTATTTATATCTTAATTTGATGACATTATACGGTCGATTAATTCCACACATAATCTTCATGGAGCATGATGTAGTTTAATGCGAAATGGAATCCAGTTAAATAAATATTAATTTAAATAAGCTAAGCACATGTGATAATATAAGAAACGTGTAGCGACTGTGATATTTAAGACATAGATAAGATAAAAGTGCAATAATAAGGATAGAAAGAGAGACAGGAGTAGAGCAATAAATAATTAAAAATAGAAAGGTATGGATGGATGAGGTAGAAATAATGTTTGTAAATCCTTTCTTTTTTGGCTTTGCTGAAGAAAATAAATTCTATTCTAATAAGCCAAGCACATAGTTTGCTAAATGCGATTCGCGCACGAGATCTCATATTTCTTAGCAATATACGAGGACGATTTCTATTAATATATTTTTTTTATTTGCTGAAAGCGAATCGTTCTGTATACTTATATAAAATTTAACTATCTATATAAACAAGTCTTGTATATTCAAAAATTTTTTTCCACATGTTCTTCCACGTGTAATCCTTTCCGCTTGCTTACGCGATTGCTACATTATTAGAAGAAGAATCGATATAATAACTGCACGGTTTTGGCAATGAAACTCAGACCGATAAGCCGATAAAGTTCGTTTATTAGAAAGTATGTATTTCAAAGACGATTTTTCTCTCAACCCGCTTGAAAGAGCACCGAAGTACGGACCTCGTGAAGTGGACCCTTACGAAGAGGCACAGCCCATGGCGTAATCCCATGGGAGTTACGAGAAATGAATTATACACTCGGTGTCTGACGTGAGAGGGGAACGAAAGCAGACAAAATGGTGTCCTAAAAGGAATGCCACCCTCCGTTCCCTTCCTCTCTCTCCCAACCTTTCTCCCCCTGGCCGTTCCCCTCTCGTCGTCGCTCCTGTGCCCGCTCTGTTACTTCTTACTCTCTTTCCCATAGCAGAGAGAATGTTTACGACGCTCCTCTTGGGTTCCGCCCGAGGAACCCCGTGGACGTACCTCTATACACGTATACATGTATCTTGGATAAAACTTTGCATTTACGTATATTACGTCGAATGTGGAGCGACCGGATATATATATGTATATCGAGAGATACGGGAATAAAATGGATAAAATTAGCATCACAAAAATGGCGTATACGTTATTTATGTAGCAAGCTGTTTTTGGAGCCGAGTTAAACAGCGTGGGCATCCGTTATCGGAATATTTATTCAAGGTTTCCGCTCCTCTTCGCATCGACATTTCTGCGAAGCCCGTTCTCGGTGGAGAGATTTCAAATAAGAAAAAAATATTCCTTTCCGAAAAGGTACGTTGTCGCGCGCGGATTATTTTATTGTAATAATAAATTTCCGTTCGGACGATCTGAATTTCTGCTAATATATTCATGCAACGTCGATCAGATAACATTACAACCGCAGAACCTGACTTGTAAGGCAGGAGTTATGGTAGAAGAGAGAAAGGGGAGAGAGAGAGAGAGAGATATGAGAGAATAAAACGAACGGGTAAATCGTAGCGGCTAACAGGGGAGTTTTAATTGGAGTAGCTGGGAGAGAAGAGATGACTGGATAATATTTATACATATCTTATTGCACGAGAACGTTAAGCCGAAAGGCGTATGTAATATTCTTCGCTTTCTTATGCTGATGGCATTCAGCTAATGCAAATGGCTAATCCCACGAACCACGTGTATATATCGTCGTCAAACCGGATAATACATAACACGTATACATAATCGAGAGAATGTTCTCCGTTACTCTGACACGTCTTGAGAGACACATCAACCGATAGAATGACGTGATAAATGTTCAAATGAGAGCTTCGAAAATTTTATACCGGAAAATATAGTGAATGCCATTTACGAAGTTCGGATCGAGTCTCGTGAGGCTGTCGACGATCGTTCAGAGAGTCGTAAAATCATTTCGATTGTACCGCGCGGAGGGACGCGGAAATCTTTTCAATCAGAGAAAGTCATGATAATTCTAGGTCGATGTAACGATGAGTTTTCTCGTAATTACGAGCTCTATAGATAGCTGTCGCAAATCTCATATACAAGAGCGACGATGTTCAATGAAACGAACTGTATAAGGCAGCCTTGCGGCGAACTCGCATATTTGGCGGCTACGGGATTGACCGTAGACGGGTCGACCAGTTACCACCGAAATTGCCGCACCGGCTAATTAGGACTTGATTGGCCTCCCCCCCCCCCTCCCCCCTCGCGCGCCTTTTCTCCCCGTTTGCCTTGTATGCCGACGGAATCCACGGGGTCCGTTTCTTCCCACCAACCGCCATTCTCTCACGCCGCTTAAACCCGCAGCCAACCACCACCATTCCCAGCGCATCGCGTCTTTCCAGTCGATGCCATTCCCTTTCTCTCCCACCTGCCTATCTTCTCCTCCATACTTTGCATGCTTTCTTCTTCTTTTTCACGATGTCGTCCTGTAGGGTGAATCTCTGCAGCCGGTTTTCGCGTGTAATTGTATAATTTACTCGATAATTTACTCCGTGGTCAATTTATATAATTTCTACCGTAGCTATGTACGTAAATTTGCCGAGTTGTGCAAGCTTCTTTGTATTTTCGTGTCGGAATACCGAAGATTTTGATGTTACATTCTTTCGCAGAGGTATCTCCAACTGATCTCCTTGAGCGGTATTCTCAACGGCATGCATGTCCCACGAAACCATGACATTTGAATGCTCCCTCATTAAGAGATTTTTTAAATTTCAACATGAACGTACATTTCTAAAGCGTATCTTGCAATGTATATTTCTCAGAAAATTATTTATTTATAGCTGAGGGTTACTCGTATGAATAAATTTCAAGTATCAATCTTTCTCTTTATATATAACTTTGATAATCATAAAAATATATATAAACAATAAATGTAATTGACTCAATTTAAGTATCTTTTTAAAAAGAAACAGCTTTTCCAAGAAAAATTCTTGATAAAACTATACGTAAATAATATTAAATCAGAATAATATTTTATTTGTGTTTTATATAAAAACATATAGAAGAAGTTATATATTTTAAGAAGTAAATTTTACATTTACTTGAACAAATCTTTCAAGTTTTAAAATTGCTTTGAAATTTATATTTTAAGAAAAATCAGTTTAACAATATTTAAAACAATTCACTTCGTTTATGCTCCAAAAGTTGAATAAAATTTTGATAACAAACCTCTCTCGTGGATTATACATGTATATAGAACTTATTCAAACGCAAGATTAATTTGATAAGGCGCTCATTATGTTCCCGATATATTTCATGCGCCACAGAGAGTAAAATCGCGACTATTTTCTTTTACGGTGACAAGTATTTACCATCTGAATACGCTCTGACCCTGTTATCACATTCCATAAGTCTTCACTCCACTTAACATTCTTCCGGCGTCTTACGAAAATACGGAACGTGACGGAAAGAATGTGATTTACGGGCGTACGGCATCGTAAAGACTGTTTAACGCGTTTAAGTGTTCGCCCGGAGACGGGATTTTCCTTATCTGGTGTAACGAGGGTTCCACGTGTGATCTGCATGTACGAACGACCCTGCTTATCTCCCAGGTCCCGTGCAGTTGCACACAGATATATGTTGACATTTACCGATTCGCACACAGAATGCACCCTGCTTTCTTCTCTCTGATAAACGCAAAATAAATAACGTAATTTACTTTTACGCTTGAACGAATTATCGCCGTGATTCCGATCGACGATAGAAAGTTGATTGCGCGAAATTATAACCATCGGCAAATTGGATCGAGAAGCGCGAGTGGTATACCGAGAACATACGCATTTTTCATTTTACGATTGTCAAAGTAACGAAACACGTCGCCGTGTAAAGCGTCATCAAGTATGTAACTTTATGCAGGTTTCGTGATTATCGCGGCGACGTACATCCCTCTTCTCGATATTTTATAGAGAAAAATTTTACCGGCGCAATTAAATACCCCGTATATAACACGACGCAATCCTGAGATTGCGCAAGATGAGATCATTTAATAAATAAATTTACATAAATTCATCCAACTCGATTCGCATCGTGCTTAATAACTTTGAAGTCGTGAATTTTTGTAGAAAAAAAAAAAAAAAAAAAACGGAGGCATATATCGCGAGTCATTCATTTAAATAACGCCTTATTGAGTCAGTCGTGTCGCACGAATTCGAACTTTACACGAAACGTTCCACGGCCATCGGACAACAACTTCAGCAAGTACTTCAATCAGACTGAAATACTTGTCCCACGTCAAGGCCTCGTAACCCGGGGCTCACTTTGCTTTAATGGACCTTGTAGATATCGACGTTGGCGTGAGAACGCTCTTGCGCTCCGGTATCACGGCGGTGCATTAAAACTTTTCTCATCTTTCGTTAATCTGAAAAAAAAATGGCCTCCTTCGAAGGTTACGTCGGCAGAAAGAAAGAATGTGTACATGTAATACGCATATTCGTGTAAAATATATACGCGCTTGTGTAATTATACATTCGCCATTCCATTTTCGCCGCGCGCTTCTTTTTCGCAACTTTATATATATATGTATATATATATGAAAAAGGAAACAGCATGACGCTGCTACCCTTTGACACCTAACCGTGAAATTCTGAAGGCAATTATCTCGAGAATTCGTTTCGCTTCATATTATTTTCGTGGAACATTCTTCCGTCCTCTTTTCGTATGCTAGCAAATGCAAGCTGTCGGCACGTTTCAACTGCAATCTGGCAGAGCTTTTTTTATTTTCCGTCTCCCTTTTTTCGTGTCAGAAGTGAGAAAACAGTGTTGCGGCGGGAATTCTGATTTTTTAATTTAAATTCCAGAATTGTACGATGTAATTGTATTACGGCGAACGATCTTTCTCGAGAAATATAGTTTTTTTTTTTTCATGAAATTCATGTAATATGCTAATCTCGTATGCTTAAATAATTGTTATATTATATCACATAACCACATAATATGTATTTTAAATATATTTTAAACATATTTTAAAGAATTTTATATAAATATAAAAGACCAGAAAATATCATCGTTTGAAAAACTAAAATATTGTGTTTACGTACCTAAGCATGTTTACTAAAAATTAAAATAACGTGCCAAAGAAAAAATATTCCTGTGTCTAAGATCTTGTCGAGTACTTTGGATTCTTCACTTACTTTGTCACACACTAATCATTCTAGCATATCCAAAGGAGTTCCTACACTAAAAACTTTATTCGTTCAATAATACAACTCTTAAAAAAACGGTAGAACATGCTTTCACACGTAAATAAGAAAGTATTCAGCGGATAACGTGCGCAAATGTAGATACGTATGATTCGGAGAGTAATTCGCTACCTTAATGCAAAAGTTTGCTCGGTAACCACGAAGAGTCACAAAAGTAAATAGCTGTATCCCGGCGCGCATAGGAAAAACTAACACTACGCTACGGAATATCGCAATAAGCAAGTATTTACCATGCGAACTGTCTTTCGGGCTGAAACGTGAGGAAACTTTGTAGGACGGACGGAATGGAAGGGCTGGACGAGGGGATGAGAGGGAGGAGGACCAGATGCAAAGGAGAATAGCTCGGGGAAAATAGACGAGATGCATTTTCGTGAGTAGGCGAGAATCCGCAGCTCGGTGTTACATAGTATACACACACGCATACTCGAAGCTTAAAGAGGCTGGGTCAGCCACAGTATAGCTCGTATTGAACTGTTGCGCGCGCAGCCCCCTTGTTCTACCACGAAACGTGACGAGATCATCCGTGACCACGAATACACGTCAAGAACTATGTGTCGCTTCTGCATTATCCGCGGTACGTTCCCTTGCCAATTCTATTTGTATGGAATAAAGAGCGCTCGAGTCACATCGAGAGATTAGAATGCCAATCTATTCTCATCCAACCGATAATTCGTCGTATTACGAAATTTATTTATGAAAATTCTACGTAATCCCCACAATCTGCATTAATCGCTTATTTGCTATTAAAAACGAAGTTCTCCAGAAAATAAGTTTAAACGTTTTGAATTATTAAAATTTTGTATTATTAATTTTAAAATGCAATTTTAATATAATATTATGGATAATTGATTAGAAAAATAAAATTATGTTCTTTTAAAGTATGTTTTTTTCTTTTTATTCTTTTTTGCAAACAACTAAAAAATGACAATTTGAGTTATGTAACAAATAAGTAATATTTATTTCTTACGCTCTCTTACATATCTAATAAAAATACATGTTTAATTTAAGGAACGCAGAATTATTGCAAATTTTTTTATCGAAATTATAGTCATAATTTCATCGAACGATTAATATGTTTCCAACTTTCTTAATAAACAAGAATTTATTAATGATTGCTATTGGAAATCTCTTTCATTTTCAAGTACAGTAATAAAACAATTTGTGCGGTTAAAGTCAACAAGTTAAAGAGGACAATTGATTCTGACGCGTAAACACTCTTTTATAACCCTCTCCACGTCACGTCGTCGAATGACGACCATTTTACCTGAAGTTCACCTTGACAATAAAACATCAAAAGACGCAAACGTTTCGCGCGCGCCATAATAAATATCGTATTTTAGCCTGGAATGCTGAAGGCTGAACCAGGAAGAGAGGAACCACATCGAAACCGAAAAAAAGCGACAAAAAAAATCCTTTCTTTCGATTAAGCAAAAGAGTTAAGCTGACCCGCTTTTGTGCCGCTATTGTCTTGACAAAAAAATCGTAACAACGAGCAGCTTGAAAAGCCATGAAACCATGGTAGCCGGAGACAGTTTTGCTTCAAGGTCTCGCGAAGGAAGTACGCGTTGTGAAACGTTCCTGGGACTCTTCAAGGCTGTAACCAGCTTAGGACTCTACAGGAATACACTTGTCCATCCTTTCTATCACGCATCTGTTCGTAAAGTGAGTGTTTCCATCGTTCTATCGACGATCCGTTCAGTAAAAGTCGAGGCACTCCTGTACATGATTTGATACTTTTTTTTCCTTGTCCTCCGCGATCAGCCGTAAATCGTCGTAAGCTGTCACGCGCCGCTCGCGGATGGTACTTGGCTATTTATGCGAAAGAGGATGAGAACGGTCGTAGGACAGAGACTTCCGTGACTTCTCGGCAAATACAATTTCCATAATCGTCGTATTGCGCCGTCGCGGAGAATATTGGCCGGATGAGAACGGCGTCGCGTTATAAATGCATGATTTATTGCGCCCTGGTGTCCTCTCGTATCGATTGTGCGTAAAAATGGATCCGCACCGTTGGAAGAGCATATCCCGTAAAGTTGTCCTCTTATATTCGCGAAGATTAACCGTTTTGATTGTCGCGCGATTTAAGACAAAAGCGTTTGATGCGTTCGAGTAAGTGCGCAACTTTAAAGTTTATTAATATTTTTGTTTGTGTAACACTTTAGAACATTTCACTACTCATATTTGTTCCTATCAATACTTACGTATATTAATGATACGGTAACATCAATAATAAAATATAATACTTTTTATTTAAACATATATTCCTCACAACGTAAAATTTACCAATTTCAAAAATCAACAATAATAGTTCAAATTCTTTAATATCATGATATTTTTCGTAAAATTGGTCACATGAGAACGACACGCTTGAGTATATGACATGCCTAATTCAATTATTTATAAGTTTCATAAAAACCAACCAATTGTAAGAAGTGTTTTTTCAATCGAAAATGCTACAGACATTAAGGAACATGTAATAGTACCAAACAAATAATAAAAAAGTTACAAGCAATGAAAAAAAGCATTAGAATGAGAAAACTGAGTGTAACCATACACTCGGAGTGCCGTCAAAAAGTTAATTTCCCGATTATTTTAGAGACTGCAGTTAGACGCAATCTCTTATCTCGAAACCTTTTGCTACATTAAACACGCAAGGTCGAAGACGTATCTAAATTGTAATCTACTCTCGGCATGTCTATCATTTAAAGTTAGTCACCTCAGACCACACGCCGCAAATCCTAACAAGCAAAGGCGGGGAATTTCATTCTTAAGGCGGGACGAGGAGCGAAAGGGGGATGATTGCGCTTTCACGGACGCTGCGCTTCGCCGGCTCGCGAATCACGTAGTAAGTATAACGCGCGGAATATAATACGGAGTTTATTATAACTCGCGTCGAGAGAAGAACTTGCGCCATGACGCGCGGCTGGGCTATCTCGTGCCGCGGAAACTAGCGAAGGAGACTCGTTATCATCGCGCACATTTCGGCGCGCGTGAACGCCGTCGGTGTGGCGTGTACACGAGCGCGCAGGATATATACGCGAGACCTTGTGCGTCGCAATTTCACACGTGGGTAGCCTCGGACACGGATCGCGCGATACTTACTGGAAATTCGTTATTCTCGTTCGTTACGGTATTTAGTAACCAATAACTTTTATACGCTCAAGTCGTCTCTGATGACGCTACCTCGAGGAAAGTTATATACAGAGAAGTTATGAAGTTGTAAACTTTCATTTATATATAGTAACTATTCCCGTACGCGTTGTGCTTGGGCACTTGAATTTGAAAATCTTACGTTTGGGGGGGGGGGGAGATTCCAGAATGCGTAAACGCATCTGTAAAATATTACGCGCCGTACGTGCGAAATCTACACACTTGTGTGTAGATTAAATCTAGCATTTAGAAAGAAAATGGAGAGAAATTGCAATATGTAAAAAAAAATCAGAATTCATAACAAAACGTCGTATTTTAATCGTAAACACTGTATCACAAATTAATAGATGTGAAATAATAGATTCTAGTATAGGGTAAACCCGGTATATACGCCGCACCTATCGAAAACTTAATTTATCAATTATTATTTACTATGTTTAAAGTAAATTAATTATATAAATAGAATCTTTGTATCATCTACTACTATAAAAAAAATATTAGAAATCTAAAATAATTTATTTTCCATATTAAAAAGTAACTTTTTCAAACCCCTGCATTTTTGCCATTTATCCCATAGGGGGGGGATAATATGGCCACTCGTATATAATTCATAAGAAAATCACAAATAATCTATAAATAAGATGTAAAATGACGATGTAACTTGCATTGTTTATTAATATATGACAATTTTTATTGTTCAGAATGAAAATTGGAATACAAATAGGACTTAATACAATTTTTTTAAATAGCTTCAAATCTTTGAAATTAATCTTTAAACGTTTAAGATTTATCAACATTTATGCATTAATGCAATGTATAATTGTTAGAATTAACAAAAACTTCTTAAATAGAGCGTCTGTGCTGCGGCACAGCATCCCGCTCGCTAAAAATGCCGTATATCCCAAATAGATGGGATATATATGACAACTAATTAAACAAACAATACAGGAGCAAAGCACTTGTATTTTGCTATACAACATGCTTTACTATTCCTCTACACATATGTATTGCAAAATAACCACTAAGTCTTTTACACGCTCTATAATAATCATTTTATGTAGATTATAAATTATGATGGCACTACTTATTACAGTAAAAAATCGATTTAACTCGCAATAATTTCATTAATATTAACAGTAAAGAACTGAAATCATAACATAATACTAATATACCATAAAGGCATGTAACAAAGTAATTGACGGAAAATTATCCCCACTCCTTCTATTTTTTCTGACTCTGCGGCGTATTTCTTGACGCGGAGTATATACCGGGTTTACCCTATATAAATTCGCGAAGGTGACTAATCCCTCTCGTATAAAAATAATTTCATTCAGACACATTAATACGTCTATTTCTTATTAGTAATTTTATTTCCATATTGTGTTAGTGATTGAACTGCAAAAACAGACTCATAATTAATCAGATCGCGATATATCCTCATATCCTGTACTTGATTTTATCACGATTGCCGGAATATAAGCGAATTTTCCTAAATTCCCTGGCAGAAACTGAAATCCTGTTTGTTCGAGATGAAAATGTTGATTCGACTAGCTAGATGCGCGTACGTGGGGACGGGGTAAAAGCATCGGAGGATATTCGGTAGGCGAGACAAAAGAGGTGAAATAAGATGAGGGTCTCGTGTCGTCGAAAGAAAACCGAGGGTAGGTGTTGCTGCGAGACAAGCAGTCGATAGGGTGGAACAACAAAACTTCAATTTCCAGAAATGATGCAGGAAGATCTTTCCCGTGTATTGTGGCAGACCCCTATGTGTTCCCGTTTTTATCTCCGGCCAGCATTTTCGAAAAAAATAACATTGAGTGGTTTCATGATAATACGTGTACATCTATCTTCTGTTAAATTTACTAATTTGCTTGCGTGAGTTATATTATTATAATATTATATGTATTGTGTATATAATAAATATTAAAGTATTCAATGAAATCACATCCCACTTTATCAAGAGACACGATAGTATCTCGCGCCAAATATACGCGCGTACTGGGTTTGATATACAATAAATAACAGCCGCGTATTTTAGCACTTCATCAACACGGGATATTATCCCCTATCGAATAAATCTTGGAAAGAAAAATTTTTATCCCTAATATTGGTAATATTCACGAGCAACTTTTCATCTTTTCATAAAAAAGGAAATTTTATGCATACCTCTTTCAAAGCAAACAGTGCGTACTACATTTTTTTTCTCTCGGAAAAAAGAAGATATTGTTAGTAGTAACTTTAAATTTGGGAGCTCCGCGCTCGCATATGCCTGGAACAATATTTCTTCAACGTTACGTCATAAAGGGGCGCGCGCAAACAGATTGCAAAGAACGAAGGTAAGAACGGAGAGGCTGCAGCTACATGAGATTCCCGACTGATCTACAGAAATACCTCGGAGAATAATTTTGCAGCTGCTCTCTCATTGCCATCCCCATCTGTCGTTTCAAAAGGAAGCGTAAAATTATCTGTGCTTGCTGAATTCTCTGACTTGGAGCGTTTGCACAAAAGAATCGCGCGTCTTTTCTTCTCCAAATTATTTAGTATAAAAAGTTGTAAAAAAAAACTTTCAGTTTAATTTAATATTTACACGGACAATAAAAAAGAATATCTTAAAAACATTTTTGTGTAAAGTATTGATTTTATATCTCGTAAAAATGAGTAAGACATAGCTATTTAACAAATATTTCAGGAAGAGAATCCTTTTTAGAAGTAATGTAATTAAGTAATTGTAAGTAACGATTAAAAATTTGTAATTTGATAATCACATGATAAGAAAATAATTTATTGAATAATTTAAAATATTACGTAAGATATAAAAATCTACCTGTTTTTATTTCAAGATATCGAAATTCAGCAATGATATGTAGGTATTTTACGTATATTTAGGAACTCTTTAATCCTACAAGTATTTGAGACGAGAAAGTACACATTTTAAATCTATTCGCTTTCGTTGTATCTTCTACGCGATCGCGTCGTTCCGTCGGCATCTCAAAACATTCGTAACACCATCTGCATGTTCAAGTTAAAAATATATCGAGTTAGCAATAAAACGAAGTTCCGTGCGGTAGCATTAAGACGCAAATGAAACAACAAAATCTTTAAAGACGCTGTTCTCTACGCCGTGGGAGCTTTGCTGTAACATTGCCGACGGCTGTCTCGAGAATAAAAAAAAATCCCGAACATTTCACGCTCTAAATTGTAGCACTCTAACTTAGTTGTGCCATTGTAAAACATTTTTATTTATTCGCTAGCAACTGTGATATGAAACCGAGTGATCAAACGGCAGCAGGTGTTAGCAATTTTGTTCTGGTTTAACACAAACGCTATGCCACAGCCATTTTTAAAACAACAGTACTAGGAGAATAACGTAAACTCTTGCAAAATTTTTCAATATTATAAATTATTAATCTAATTATATATAATTTTAAAAAAATATATATATACAAACTACAAGAAAAAACAAATAAATTTAACAAGATGTAATAACTGGCGCAATAAAATATTTTATAATCTTCTTTCTGCTACAACTATTAAAAAGAAAATAGTAACATTTCTGTGTAATTAGCTTATTTATAACTTTTTATAACAAAATTAGTATATTTTTTATTTGCCTAATAATAAATGTGACGAGATATTTAAATTTAATTAAATCTAATTGTACTTATATCACACAATTGTTTCAATCATATTTTCGTTCATAATTTCTCTCATAAAAGAAAATTAATATTATAAATAGTACTATATATATTACATAAAAAAGTAATAAAGATTAGTGATCATTAGAAAATCCGGCACATTCAGTAAATTTCAAAACGATATTAGAAATTTAAATAATTTTGGATTCGTACGATTTATTTCACTGCCGTCAATTTTTTTTTCGTAAGAGAAGGGAGAGAATAAAGCAAGCAATCACGTGAGAAACTTTTTACATTTCGAAGTGAAGTCTAAAATTCGATTCTTTAATTGGATGAATACGTGTCGTGCATGGCTCATGCCGAGCGCAGCTATAAAAATTATTCTGTCGAATGAAAAAATTTTCTTAGACTATTACTCCTAATCGCGTGTAATTGCTTACGTCAATGACTATCGAATCGGATTGTTAATTTTTCCGTTTTTCTTGGAATTTCTTTTGTGTTCCTCGCTTGTCTCTGAGATCTTTTTCAACTTAAACCTTTTTAAAGGCTTATCACATAAAAAGTGTAATTGCAACTTTCAAATTACAAAAAATTCGTACATGATAAGTATTATCACAAAAATTAATATTTATTACAATTAACAATTAATGCAATAGACAAATATCAGTGAATAATGTAACACGCTCAAATCGTTTTAATAAAATAATTTTAACATTATTCATGTTTATTAAAATCTTTAATATGAGATGAAATAAAAAAGCGAGTTTAAGTTACGCATTATTTTCAAGCCTTATTCATAGATAATATGGTTTAATATGGGAGGAGCATTGTACTCGTTTATAACGCCTCGCGTACTTAACTGTCAGTGCATAAATAATGAAAGCTAATTAGTATATAGCCTCGATGATAATATCACGTTGGAAGGGAGTAACTTCGTATTTGCAACGATATATATTCTTTCCTTTTACTTAATTTATGTAAATTTCATATCTTTTATTATCCCGTAACGTAGTGAATTTGGTTTACTTCTCCCTTTTTCTTACGCCGATTAGACTATGCTATGTTAAGTGCAAGAAAAATATAGCGATGTTTATTACAATAAAAAAATATATGTATTAATATTTATAAAGTGACATTAAACAATGCTACAAATTTATTATTTTATCAATACTTTATAGAATATATTCATTACTTTTTTCTATCTAAAAATCCATTTTTTATGATTATTATGCGGAGAAGAAATAAATAGCACCGCAATAAAAATAATGAAAACAACCAACAGTTTAAATTAAAGATGAAATACAAGGATTTCTCGAGGATAAACAATCTTTTTTTACGTCAAAAGATTATACGTTCGTATTAAAAGTTTAACATAGAAATTATTCTGTTAATATTTAAACTTTAAATAACCAATGCTATTTATCAATAAATTCCGTTTCTCTGAATTCAATAGCATTACACAAAATTTTATCTAAAAAAGATCATTGTTTCGCTTTAAATGAATATAACCTTAATACTTTGTACTTTAATCGTTAATGACCTCAATTAACTGAATGAGAGATAATAACTGTTTTATAGATGAGATTGTTATCGTTCGCTGTTTATACTTTTCACTACATTGTTTTTTCTACAATTACTCTCAAGCATTCTATGCGTGTAAAGTGACTCTGTCGATTCTTCGTGGATGCGGGTATCCGTCGGACACTTAAGGACTGTGATATATGACATTCACTCTTTTCTTTTATTTTACACAGATACATCTTCGATAAGAACATAAAGTATAAGATATATCACATTGTAACAGAGTAGGAAAAAAGTTCGACTCACAGTTTTTTATAACAATAATAAGAAGTCTTTATCATTTTGATATGTAGATACTGCAGATATGAAAAATGTTCATACACACATATGCACAAATTTTTAAAAATATTTCAAAAATCGTTAATTAGTAACTTCGCATATTAATTTTAGGATTTTAATTTCAACAAGTTCAAATAATTTGAAAAAATGAAGATCATGTATATTTACGTTATTTCAGTTAGGTAAATAAACAAATAATAACTAATTAAGTCAATAATATTTAAAAATAATATTTAAATTATTTATATTTTACATTTTTTATGTAAATATTTTTATTAGATTTATAATAATGCATGCACTATAGAGAGAAATAAATCGAAAAAACAGAACTTTATCGATATACTCACAAATGTAATTATAGTGTATTGCGTGTATCTAATATAAATCAATCTCAATAAATAATAAAATATAGTTTCTCGTGATGCAAATTTAAACAAAAGTTAATAAATCGAAGATAAAAATTTAAGAAATATCGAACAAGTGAAAATCAGTCTTATTTTCTTGCGACTTATAATACTGTCAGGACTGAGTGAAATATATGAAAAAAAAAAACTCTCAGGCAGGGTGTTACGAAAAAATCGTGCTTGGAATACCAACGACGTACATTCTACCGCCATACTGCCGCCATGTCCTCGATTACGAGGACGTGATTCGAGCTTTGGTTGGACCACTCAGACTCCATGACAACGACTGATTTGTGCTGCCATCTAGTTGACGATTGCCCAAGCTTTTACTTATATCCATGTTACACGATACGTGAAGAAGTCCTCGAGAATTTGTGGCACGAATCGATTGCGAGTTTCGAGAGCGTGAGCTACGTCGGTCCGTTGTATATATTGATAGAAATGTATTCTCGTATGTTACATTGGCGAGGTTTAAGTTCAAGGGCACTTATAGATTTATAGCGTTTGCAAAGTTCCCGACGTTAAGTGTTTCTAAGAAATTCATGACGGACGTTAAGATTTTTTTCACAATGTTTTCGTAATTTAGTAATTTGTATTTTATGTTCAAAATTAAATATGTAAATGAAATATTAAAATATTTAAAATTATCAATATGGAGTTGGAATTAAATCCCGGTATATAAAATTTTTCATATTAAAACATATATGTATATAAATATATATCAACATATTAATGCGAAAAGTATCCTTTTATTTCTTGCGTTAAACAATAATTTTACAACAGAAATAAGAATGTATGGATATATTTCGTATATAATTATGTATGTTTATATATTTATTATATCCTTATAATATGATGAATTTTTTATCGGGATGTAATACCTTATAAATTTAATAAAACAGAAACAATTTAAAATATCTATATAAAATTTTAAATTATTATAATTAGATATATTAAGATAAATTTTTGATCATTTACTTGATTAGTAAAAAAAAAGTAAACACTCCGTATTTCTTATTTTATATGTAAATAATACAAATCTAGATAAAGAAAGAAGAGAGAGATTAATATGTGCAGATCTTGCGTATGTATATCTACGTATATCGTGCACTACTTCATACGTTACTGAGACATTATATGCTATTTTCAAACAATTTCAAGTTAACTAAAGTATATTCAGATAAAAGACAGCGGTTTGCGACTATTCATCTGAAACGAGAGCCCGGGCGTGTAATTCAAAATGATTACGAATCGTGTAATATGAGCGTTCGGATCGATACTAGTCTTCCCCCGCTCTTATTCGTCCGGTTTCCAGGGGTCGGACAGGGTTGTTGGGGCGCGACCGACTGGTCTGGACTGGTTGACCCGTCTCGCCTGGTCTCAACCCACTTCACCCTGATTTTCCCCTGCCTCTTTTGCCACATTCCGTCCACTGTTTCTCACACGCAACTCCGAAAAGGGTGGAGGGTTAAAGAGAAAGAGGGAAGGCTTCGTCGAAACTTGACTATAGTTTTTCTCCAAAGATGGCGCCACATGCATCGAGGGGTTTCAGGCTGGTTGCTGTCTAATCAATAGAAGGACTTTAGATAAAATGTAAATTTGTATATAAAGATATTTTTTTTTAGATAAAAGTAAAAATTTATTATAATATCTTCTAACCCCAACAATGTTTCAGTTATACACACGTCTGATTTAAAAAAGATACCATAAGATGCTAAGCTAAAAGATGGAAATTGAAATCTATCTTTATTTCTTCATTAATATGAACAGTTTTAAAAAGCGATATTGTAGATCTATAAACGCACAATTTAGACATCTCGTTCAATTCGTATCTTCATCAGAATTCTATCCTAGTTTTTCGCGTTAACATTCGCGTAATCGTAAGAACCAGGTAAGATAATTTAAAAAAAAAATCACGAAAGTACCTTCCTGTTAATACAATGGAATATATGATTACTATACAAAAAAAAAACTTATACATAACTATATTATAATATATTCTGCAACGTAAAGAACGTTGCTGATATAATAAATAAAGTGCAACCAATATTAAATTCTACTGAAATAATAAGAAATGGAAAAAAATAGAATGCCCCAACTATATAAGAGGACGTAAATAGAAAGAAAGTTGCTAATGCAAGAATCGATTAATTAGTCCATTCATTACTTGGAATGTCTTATTTAATAGCATAAAGTCTACCATGATATTTGCACATTGTTTTCTATAAAATCTTGACCATAAAGTTTATATACAATACATAATAGACAAGCATAGAGCTAATAAAAAAAGAACATAATAACTAGTAAAATAATGAAGAAAAATAACTAGTAGAAATTGGGAAAATCAAACAACTAGTTAAAATGAAAAAGGTGGAAGATAAAGACTATAATTAAGTATAAGAAAAGAATAGGAGAAAGTTCTTCTTCCAAGAATAAAATTTAAATATAAACTTTTGTAAAAGATATTATTTTGCAACGAAGAACTGTTAAAGCACGTGGAAAAAAAATTAATAACTTAGAATAAATTACAATTTTAAGAATTACAATTTTAAGAATACTTTTAAAGTTGTTGAATTTTGTATTACAGTATATACATTTCTATAATATAACATGATTATTTTCGATTACAATTTACCAGCCTTTTGTATTCTAAAATCGATAATTTCGTTTCAAATTTTTTATTTATTCTCTTTACGATTTTTTTTTACCTCTCCTTTTTTCTCTCCCTCTCCCTTCAATTTCTTATCTTCTTTCAACCTTGTAAATCGACAGTCTCTTTCTTTCTCGTACAATATACACTGTCCGTCCTTCTTTAATAAACGAACATGGATGTATTCATCCTTGTTGCCCGTATTCTGAATGCAAGAATGTGGAGGAGTCTGGCCAATCAGAACGAAGCTCTCTTAGTGCCTGCCGATCAATGCGAAACCCCACTGTACCGACATGTGCAGCATGCCAACGTTTCGGAGGACCCAGCCCAACGAAACTTCTCGGATCGGGGGAAATGCCGGTCGTACAATCTCAACATTGTGACGAACACAGCCGCCATGACATTTAATATAATGGAAACCAGACACGATTTTTCGATGACGTTGAAATAACTCTTTTGAAAAGAGAGACTTTAACGCACATATTTGGTATTTAAAGAGAGAGATTTCTACAATTACCTCTTACATGAACTAATTTTACGTTTTTGTATAACATCAGCTACCTTCATCCATCTTATCTATTTTCGTATTTGTTCAAATTAGTTTATACATAATAATTGTATAGGTATGTATTTATTCAACATTGTCACATTTAATGAAAACTATAACTCATTGTTTTTATTTGTAACTGTTTTAACTGTATTCTTGAATTCATCTGAAATAATGAAGTATTTTGAAACAAATATCGAAATATCTTATTCGCAAGTATTACATATATACATATATCTTAAGTAAGTTAGATAATTAGAATTCTCCAGTTCAATCCAATTTCAAGCAAGAATATCTTTTATATTAGGAATTAAAATAGAATTACTGTTCTCATTCTTTCAGTTTAATTAAACAGAAGTTTCTGAAGTAACTCTTTCCTGAATGTTGCATAAGCGAAGCAAACTAATTTCAACTTCTCAAGTCTTTCTGGTTTTAATTCGGATCAAATACAGTTTAGTGTGATGAACTTTCTTCACACACGACGGAATTTATTATATTAAATTTTTTCATTTCTTTCTCAAATCTTATTCTGCCGTCTCCTTATTTTTCCCCAAGATTTATCACGGAGGATAATTATTTCTACCTCGTAAAGTAATTTTCATAGAGCTATCTTCAGAAAGATATTTTCAAGAAAATGCTATCGTACAGCAATATACTCCATTCCCTTCGATGTTACTGACAGCGATCTACATAGAGACAAACATTAACTCCCTGCTTCCTTCCTCCTTTCAATTCCTTGACCTATCTATCTTAAAGGTATATATAGTTAACTTATACCTTATATAGTTATCTTCTGGATTGCGAGATCCTTTTAGAACGAGCCAAAGATCTTACGACTAATAACCAGTTTTGTTAGTCATAAAAATTGATATTTCTTGTTGCGCTAAGTTTCTTTTTGCACAGCTTTTAACTTTCTTCTTTCGATTACTTTAACTGTGAGACGTTGGTCTCGTATTATAAATTATCTACCCTTAGAATGTATTTGTATTTTACAAATATATGTATTTTATATTGTTAATATAAGTATTTGTGAAAACAAAATACATGTGAAATATTATCGAGTTTTTGGAATTAGAAAATGTTGCATAAAAAATTTAATGCAATAATTTCTAATATTGCTTTCAGAAATGATGGAGGTTTCGCACATCGCAATAAAATATCGCGTCAAGCAATAGCGGATCGTGAGGGGAAAGGTGAAAGCTTTGTTGCGTACGTATACCTACTAAACGTAGTGACATGGACCTGCGAGGTTAGTCCCTAGCTTCTTAGTATTGCTAGAACGTTTCTTTGTTATATGCTTTTCCTTTCTCCGTTTCATGTTTTATGTTTATCCGGTCTAGCATCGGATTGGCATAAACCATCAGATTACACCGAGAATTCTACAGAGACTCCCAAAAATAAGATGTATACGAACACTCAGTATTCCCATGCGACAGTCCAGTTTTTCTACTATATTAAATGACAAATAGAAAATAAAAAATTGTGGCTAAATAGAAAACTACACAACATACAATTATGCCTTTTTTGATATTGGGATTACAATATCAAGAACATATTGTCACATGCAGCGTCATAAATCAGAAATTAAATATTTTATAATTCCAAGAATATTTTTATATTATAATACAAATTAATAGATAGATATAGGTAATAATAAATAGATATTAATTTAACGAATCAATAACTTTTTGTCGAGGAATTAATTGTTTAAACGATAGACAATTTCGATTCTTTCTTTGTCTTTCCCTTTCCCCTTAAAGAAAAGATTTCAACTTACCCATAAGATGCTAAGTCGCCAAAGTTGCTGTTACTCCCCACATCTGTAACAATAGAAAACATCATAAAAACAACAATTTCACTTGCAATTTTATACAAATATAATATTTTAGATTTTGGATTTGGCCAAATATATACAGCTTATTACATATATGTATATATATTTACAAAATATATAAAAACATCTATATAACATAATGTGCTTTTAATTGCAATTTATTATTTATATAATATGTTATAACGTGTTACAAAGATTTTAATTTCAGTATAATATTTAAAATGTTGTATACATATTTAAAGTTTCATAAACAGAAAGAACTTACATTGACTTAGTATATTTTTTAAGTTCACTATATCGCACTTGGTTACTATATGATATGAATGAGGAACAAAGATCATTACGTATCACAGTGAGTTATCACAATCACGGATTTCTATCAGCCAATTTTGTTCAAAGCACGCGTGTTCCAGCCTGATACAAATGCAGAAGTTAGACACGTTTCAACTTGCCAGTAAGTTTCACGGGAATTCACACGATCATCCTACCTGTTTAGTGTCACTCGCCCCCACTCGACTACAAAGTGATCGTGATCAGCGGCCTACTGCTGTTCCCGCGAATCATGTTTTTCGTTCGATTACCTGGAGCCCAGCCGCGATGCATTGTAATCGAGCAACATTCTTAAGCCACGGTCAAGGCGGAGCACTACTCTTGTGGTCAAAAACTGCATTAACGAAGCTGTTTCCAGTTCTCGATCGTTCACACAGTAGATTTCGGTCTGTCTGTCTTACAATGCCATACAGCCACACTTTGCGAAATCATTTACGCTGCGTGTAACTGTTAAGTCATCATCGTAAGTCGTCGTAATTCAATGTAATTATACGAGAGTTTCAAATCAACGAGGAGTAATTTTAACGATAGTCAAATGAGAGTCGTTGAGTTGACAAAAAAAAAAGTGAAACGTCTCTCGTTGTAAAGGGCAATGGCAGAGCTGGCACCGTTACGCGACATTGCTCACGAGTACAATGTGCGCTCACGTACAAACAATAAGGCAATTCGTATGAGGCACACGTTAGGCTTTGGTGGACACGAGTAGTTCGTTTTATTCTATGACTTTTAATTAAAATTGCGCTTTTCCTGTGATACCAGCTTCTTGTTTCAGTGATTTCAAAAACTCGAGAGCGATAATTCGTGACTCTGATAATAATAACAACTGAAACATCACCCTATAAAACTTGTAACAAAACGTATTTTTCTAAACATCGATTTTTTAAATATATCAATATTATCTTTACTACCATAAAGATACATTGCTTCCGTATTGTTGGTACATATATATCAATAAATATTCATACTTTATTTTGCTATAGCAAACATAAACCAATGGAGGACAATTCATAAAAGGAGTGGAAACTTGTCCTAGAAATTCTGCAGCACGAAGTAAAATGAACAAATGAGAATTCGTGGTAATAAGAACTGAGATTGAACTGGTTTTGCGTCATTAATTCCTTCGTACCGGATAACTGAAACGATTTGATCGTCAGATTAGGCACGTGTACGCATTCACGTTTATCCTTTTCACTTTATATCGTGGATTATGCTTTCTACGCTTGTATTTTTGCATTTACAACTACGTCTCGTAATTTTCAATTGTAGCCCCTGAAAATTCATTCTGTGCAGGACGTTTACATCTCATTGTACAAGCTATCGATTCGCCATATTCTGTTGTATTAAATGTATTAAAAATCTTGTGTGCAAAGTAATAATAATCATTGTCAAGCTAAATATAAAAAATTACCAAAGATTCGAATAATTTGCAATATTCAATACTAAAGACGTTAATGTAAGAACATGACTAATACGAATACGAAGCCTATATAACAGTCTAGCTTGGATCTTTAATTGTTTATATATAATTTTGTGTGAATTTCTATATTAATATACGTAGTTCTCCTAAACTGCGCGCCGAATAATTTGCATTTCAATTAAAAAAATAAAGAATGTGAATCAATTTGCATTTCTCTATATATAAGTACAGTTTATATATTGCGTTTTAATAGCTTCTTAGATCCTTCCTTTAAACTATTTTTCAAATTGTAAATAAATATTTGTAATGACATTGCATTTATAAATTAAAAAATTTAATTAATTTTTTACACTTTATACTCTGTTCTCTCTCTCTTTCTCTCACACACTCCCTTCATTTAATTATTTTTAGGATATCTTTTATTTATCTACAAAACAAAAATATGCTTCAATGAAAATTGTTTCACATAAGACTTTTACAATATTCAAGTTTGATTTTTTCAATGACGCTGCCATTCAATTATCGTTAACTTTTGATGATAAGAGTCGACCTATAAAAACAATTGGATCAAGAGCACAATCATGTGATTGCATTTGTTATCACCAAGCACCGATAATTTACGACTAGCTCGGACAAACACATTGTCTACCGTTTGTGATTCGCACACACAGAGGCTGTCCTATAAATCTATATCAAATTAGTTTTGATAATTCAATGATTTTGCTATTTTTAGAACTTTAAATTTGTATTTTTTCTGTATATTTGTAACCATAGAGTATTTTAAAAAACAGAATCTTAAGAAATTGTAGACACTTACAATATTTTTTTAAGATTTTAGAGAGTCCTTGTAAAAATATCCAACTACGTTGTATAATGTATGTTTATTAAAACTTTATTAACATATAATGGCTATCAAAAGTTTCTGGCCAATGACTAGTTTTATTATGTTGCTCAGATAAAAAATCTTTATACTTAAATAAAGATCTCATATACAAGATTTAGTATACACAATAAGTAAACATAAATCTAGAAAATGTCATGTTCTTAAGTTGATCATATTATAAGAACTTTATTAAGTTATCATATAAAGAGATTTGAGACAAAAAATTATGATAAAGTTATATATGTTGTCGAGAAACTTTTACAGCCACACTGTAATGCGACGTTTCTATGTTAGAAAATTGCTTTATGTAATTATTGTCTGCACAGGAAAAACAACAACATTGTTCTGCGCTAACCTTTGTTAAAATCGTGGGATCAAAACCTATCTCGTAATTCTTTCTTTTCCAGCTTAGTGCGATGGATGCTTAGCTTTCTAAGAAACACACGCCACTTCGATATACCACTTGACATATTTAGCTGTACAGTCCACGGTCGTATCGGCGTAGTAACACATACCGGCAATTCTTTTACTGACACGTTTCGCTTTATACCCCTACGAAAGTGCATGCGTCACTTTACTGCTTAAGGAGTTTTCCCGAAGAGACGCGGCGCGAGAAGGCCGAATACAGCAATGTTATAACACGACTGCATCTAAGTGGACAACTTTCACGTTCATGGAGGATACGCGTGAATACGCAAAACTCTAAATGCAAGATGGTATGTACGAACGAGAAAAAAAAACAAATGTACGGGAAAGACCAGCCACTTTAAATACAATGCATTACTTTGAATTTTATTTCACTCCGCGCATGAGAATTCGTATTTACGATTAAAAGTATAAAAATTTAATAATCGCAAATAACAGTATAATATATCTAATAATTAAAAATATGAAATAGAGAAAATTTTAACTTGAATTCTTAATGATATTGAAATGTTCTTAGATTTCAATTTGATCCTGAGACAATGTATTTTTATAGGACAACAATATTTTTTGGAAAACATATATATTTCGGAATAATCTTGAATATACAAAAGTATTTCAAACGGAGAAATCCTTAACTTTACATGGATACTTTGCATAACTCCGCAGTGTATATAAAGCCACCGCGGGCAAGAGTACATCACACATTCATCTACAAGTGTCTGCTTTACTTTCGGATACATGTACAGCAACGTGAGTCAGGCTAGATGTACCTCGTCGTGGCTTTACGAGAGAAGTTTCGGTTTTTCATGTATTCAACAAAACAAGATACACATGGTGTCTACGAAAGAAAGATTCTCGGAGCATAGAATCAAATCAAATATTTGAAGCTGAGACTAGCAAGAGACTAAAGTTACAGGTTTATTTCGACTTTTTACAAATCAGGATTCCAAAATACAACTCAACACAACAGTTTATCATTCCTCGAAATGATACAATCTGCTTATCTTTGCAAATAAATTAATTAAATTATCATCCATCGGTATTTCCTGCTACGTTATATCGTGTGGATGATTTTATCTTTCTATTACATTTGAAATTCATGAAAAAAGTTGCAATATTTTCCTCATAGTGATATCGCTTAAAGGTTAAATAAAGGTACACGATTTTTAAGACACACCGGATACGTAGGAATGGTTCTTCAGTGTTTACAGGTCGAGCTACGATGTTCCATACTCTCGAGTACCTTCGGCCGTGTACTATGTCGAGATGCACCCATCAAGGCAACTCAATCGCTTTCCATCCCCACTCACTCGTTTCACCTGCATCCCGCCTTGGAGGTAGGTATACCGCGCACCAAGAAAACAAAGTAGTAGACGTGAGCGAGGCGGTGGAAAGGAAATCGAGAGCATAACCCAGTCGAAAGTATGGAAAAGGCGTACGAGCAGCCATGGCTGAAATGCAGCAGACGCCGCCATGTCCCCCGGTTCGTTTCCGAGTGTCACTGAATCGCGTCTTTTCAATTTATTTGGTGTCTCCTCTTCGAGGAACACAGAGACTAACCGGACGAACAAATATTGCGAAATCATGTTTATTTACAGTTTCCCCACAATATTAGAAGCCTCACAACTTGAACGAATCAGATCAAACACAATAAAACATTTGTTTTCTATAACATATGTTTGCTTCCTTGACGAAAATGTTTGATGATATATTCAGAAAGTATCTTTTGCTAATATATTTTGTGTGCAAATCAAATAATTATAATATACTTTAAACTAAAAATGAAAAGAATTATATTTTACTTCCCCCATACATTATGGACATTCAATATTCATACTTTATGTGTATTACTTGGATATTTATCAATATTACTTTTTAATGTCGATGTAACATATCTAACAGTGATTCAATCGCCAGCGTCGTATGTTATAATGTCTATAAATATCATGGCACATGATATATTATGCAAATATTAAGACATTATGCGATTTTATCGCGCGTAATGCTCTAACATTCGCATCAAAGTTTTTTTTATTACACAGAAACACGAGATAGGTAATTATTTAAGCTACACATGATCTATGATTATGAAGATGTAGAGTTTCAAGCTGCGAATGGTTAATAAGTTCCTGTGGACGCAGGCTCGTATCTGCGTGAGAAAGAAAGAGACGTGAACCGTATACGACGGACGCGCGTGCAATGCCTGCATGTGAGAGCTGTGATGATCCTTATCTTAAAACGAAAAATTGTTGCCACACGAAGGTTTCATTAGCGTCCCTTATCCGAGACGTATTTTATCGGACCTTATCTAGCAGGTTCATGTATTTACATGAAAAGACAAAAAAGCCTGCATTTTCTCATATTTTCAACGTATCCAATATAAAACGAAGTATATTATTCGTAAAAGTAACGCAACTAAAAAAAAAAGTGATTTTCGAGTTGCTACATGAATGAATTAGGTATAAAAAATACTCCACTGTCATTAAAAGCAAGCTAACTTATCTCTTTTCATAGTTTGCGCCATTTTTAAGTTCCAAAGAAATTATAGTGCCTTTTACAAGAGTGACATATTTTGAGTTGTGTCATTTTTATAAATAAAAAGGAGAATCTTCTACAGAGAACATTTAGGGTTAGGATAGTTCTGGTAATTAATGTTTGAAGAAGAAATTATTTTATTTGGAAGTCAGTCATTTTAACTGATCAAGACAAATACAAACTGATGATATTTTTCAAGTTATATATTACTTTTGATAAATTGAAAAATAATTTTTCCCCTTTTCTGAAAAACATAATTTTTAGAATTGTGTCACTTTTGAAATAAAGAAACAATACGATTGCCGTTAAAAATGTAACGACGAAGATCAAATTAATCTTACAAAATCAAGGTTGTCGAATGAGCGGGCAAGACGAATAAAAGAATCCCTGCCAAAGGCGCGCGACAAACACGCACCGCGAGAAATCGGGGGGAGCCACGTTTAACGAAGAAAAGTGTCAGAGAAAATCGATATTGTGCGATTGGTTTGACCCAGTTTTCTCGACTTCACGAAGCATCAGCGAGTTCACAGCCAAAACCCATGTTCCGCTCGTTAACGATAATCACATCCTTCCTTTGTGAGACCTTCCCTTAACACTCCATTATTTCCGCGTCTTAACAAACAGCGTGAAAATATTATCGGCCGGCAGGTACCATCGCAAATAAATTGGGCAACGTAATAAACGCCAGGAACACGGCTAAACTTTTATTATACTATTCTTTCTACCCTTCCCTCTCTATTCCTTTCCACGAGCGGTTCGCATAATTCCTCGAAATATTTTTCGGCGTATCGAGTAACGGCTGTGGTCACAGACTCTCTCTCTCTCTCTCTCTCTCTCTCTCTTTCTATTCTCTCTCGGAGCATTTCACGCATTCCAGCCGAATTCTGGGTGTGCGAGAGAAACGATCGTTGCCAGAGAGACCATTAGAGACTCGTAGACGCACACACAGCGCGCGCGCGCGCGCTACGAGCTGAAGCTACGGGTTGATGCACAGCGCATGCACGCCAGCACCGAAATTTCACCGTCGACCGACATTGCTGTCGTACATACCCACGCTGTTTGTACAGTGTACACCGTCACACCCGGACACACAGAATAATATTCCGGTTTCGCGCGAACAACGGCAGCTGCGGGGGCCATGCAACAACTGCATGAAAGTAAATTGGCGTAATCAAGCGACGCGTATGGGAGAACGCACGGCAATCTCACGCAATATTACGCATGCAGAGTTTATAAATTCGGAATACACTGCCGGGCATTTGCGTCTCTCTATGCGACAAAAATACACCCGCGCGTGTACACACGTATAGACGGCCGTCCGAATGGAAGGCTAACCGAGTCTATCGATCCCGCTGCACACAGAACGCTTTTCCGCTCCACTGTAGTAGAAAATGTAAAATTCGCTTCACCATGGTCCACGTTATTTTCGACGGAAGCCACGCATACCTTTTTATTTCATTATATTCGACCACTTTGCTCGCATTTTATTTGAAACAGAAATCAAGAGCTATCTTTCTTGTATACATCTTCATACATTTAAGATTTATTTTAAAATAATAACGATTTAGTTCCTTTTAAATACCGATTTAATTCTTGTGTGCAATTTATTTAAATTTCTCTCACGGCTAATTACATGGTTTTCTACAAAACTTATTTATTGTCGTTCCGAATTTAGTTTTATCTCAGAATTGTACCTACTATGTACATTAAACTTACATACTTATATAATTTTATTAATATTCCATGCGCTTTGTTAAAATAACTAACAGTGGAAATATTTCAATTAAAAGATTTTGTTTAGCATAACACAAATGTAAATAATTCGAATTTTATGTACGTCTCGTTAAACTTTCTTGTCAAGAATTGATTGATCCAAATATTTTTAATTAATTTTAATTCATTGTTCTATATGACAATCTTTGGATCTCGCAAGGTGAGTTTCATCAAATTTAAAATATCAAGATAATGATTATTTATTTAAAACAATTTACGTAGACACAATTCGTCTGATCAGTCAATTGGATGGGACTCATTTGCAAGATGTAATGATCCTTTATGGGAATCCTAAACTGAAGATGACTTAAAATAAGTCGAAACGTTTTTACTTTCATCGTTTGAATAAAGGAATTTATAAGGATCCGACTTATACTTTTTGTTTGCGACCCAACAACATCGCTGCTCTCATTCGCCTTTGAAGAATTATATTGTTTATTTTTCTTGTCAAGATTGCGAATCTCTTCTTATTCCAGTATCTAGTAAGTAGAGATGGTTCTAAAAAAAAAACTTATTACGGTCAGGTGATTGGAAATGTGTGTATGGACGTCAGAATCAGACGTCTTTCAATACTAGAGATGGCTTCAACGACAAATTGCTGGGACCCTATTTTCTGTAAAGATCAGAGCATATCCCGGGGGTATTCTGGCTAGGATCAAATCTTATAGTCTCAGAGATATGATATTTCAGATACATAAATATTGTCATCCTTCTGTATTGCAAGCACAGCAGAGATAAGAATAATATTATAAAGTTCTTAAAATAAAAATCAAATAGATACTATATACTTTTATTATTATAATTTAAATACAATTAAAATATAATATATGATCAAAACAAATTAATAAATTCCAGAATAAGTTACTTTAATTATAGCAACTATTTATTTATATACTATGACATCATTATTTTCAATTGCAAATATACTATGCATCTTTCTGTTCAAAATACATGGTAAAATGGAGAATTTATACAATGTGTATATATTAAAATATTTAAAAGGTAAGTTTTTTACAATCCAAGAGATTCTGATCTAATATTTTTTTAGTTTGACGAGAATAAAGTATAAACTTGAACCACTTAAGAATGCAGCAGCTACCGGATAACTAAAGCAAATAGGACCAAAAAAGAGAGCAGCCCTTTCTCCAAGAGAAGAATACCTGTCTGAGGTGGGCACGACGAGAAAAAGCGAAATATATAGGAAGTTAGCACAATTTCTGTACTATAGCATAAAAATACCTGCATTCTCCAAGATATTTTTTGTTGTGCCGCTTGATACCGTTATGTCGATAAATCCTCACCTTTTTAGCGAGCAAAAAAAAAGAATACAAAGGAAAGTCATCTTGCGAAAATCTCGAAAAGGTACGTGTGTTTCTCAAGTTTTCATTTTATTTCAAAACTTTCGGCACACGCTTCAAACGTGCAAGGAAAATTACGGAGAAGAAAACTTATTACACGAGACGGGTAAGTGAACATTTAACATTTAATCTTTCAAACATTAAATCTCAAGGAAGATCCATTAAGGATGTCGCAGCTGTTCGCTGTAGTTTTATTTTCTGTGCATCCGGGTCTCATAGAATGTATAACTTTATTTTTTCTTTACAAAAGTCCATACTCTCAAACTCGCACTGTTACGATTATATGTTATTTAATATCTCGTGCGATTGTATTCGATATTTTTGTTGATTCAATTAAAATTAAAAAATGATAGAGAAAGATATTCTCTACAAGTGGAATGAAATTGGTAAAGAAAAATACAATATTTTGACAATCTTACCCGAAGATGATGAGAGAACAGGCTGAATCTCCAATGTCACAGTGATCATTGAATAAATTTGTGTAGCCAAACGGGAGTAGAATTAAGTTAGATCAAATCCGGACAAATCTGATCCAATATTAATGTCCATCGTCGTCGTCTAAGTCATCACTGCGATAGATTGTGTCGGGCCAGCAGTTCTTATATGACGATACGCCGGCTATTCTCAGTGTAAGCTTTATTGCAACTAGTTATGGACTGTTACGCCGTCTTATCGGATGGCGATGGGAGTACATATTCTTGCTCGAAAAATACTCCCTATAAATCGAAACTGTCAATTAATTGTTAGGCAAAGAGCGAAGGTCTCATTACTTTATAATAGTGGGAAAAAATCTCTATTAAACATGTAACTCATTGTATTATTAAAATTGAGTTTACTTAGTATAAACCAGTGCCATATGTATTAACATCTTGATAGAATTAATTCTATTTTTGAATTAAATTATACATTATTATAATTGTGATAAACAACAAAATCAATTCGTATAACAAAAATTTATAGTGTAAATAATTGATTAATAGTTGCAATAATCATATGATCTTATAATCCCAGTATAACGATCAAGATTTGTTTACTGTTGAATTAATAATATTTTTAGTAAGAAAATTGTTGAAAGGAAACAATACGAAGGACAAATCGAAGGTATAACATTCAATGGCCGGTTGAGCGATAACAGCCACGCGTACGTATTGATGGTTTAATAATCGTAGATACCTATACACGCTCTACTAATCGAAATACAGTAGCCTTCGCGCCTCCGCGCCATATACGAAGTAATTTCTTATCGAATCCAAAACACAATTTAATTAAATTCGGTTGGCTACGCCTTCTCCCCACTAACACCCCCGCCTACATTTCCCGTAAGGCTTTGATGCCATAAATGCCACATGTTCCTGTGTACAACCGACTACGTGTGTTCCCGTTAAAATCGTCTATGAGTGGCTTTTACGATCACGATGACCTGCTAACCTCGAGATAAGGAAACGGCGGTGCGACCGTAGGGGCTTTTTCAATTTGTAAATTAATTGATTGCAATTTTTTAATAGTTGCTTTAAAGCCACGTGTTTTTCTGTGCCAGTTATTTCATTGCCGTGTCGCACAAATACCACCGCTGCACATATTTCTTTACGTCCGCGCTACAAATATGAAGAGAATTCCTTCTTTCTTCCACGAATAGGTAAAAAGGTCGCATGGATGCTTCAATCGCAGTACTTTCCAACTTCGCGTAGTAAAAATACGATAGCTGTCACGACTGTTACCAAAATACCGGTACTGGTATAGGGAACAAAGTGAAGTTCTTAAGTCGCAAATAGTCGTAACGAGGACGACGGTCGAGGTCCGACTCGCAAAAATGTATTAGATCATTTATGTACGGGCGGAATGCTCTCTCTCTCTGTACTTTGTGGAATTGGGAGATCTATAGAGGATCATTTTATCTCCCTCCCGAACTATTCTCATCTTTTACGTCGCACTCGCCAATTTACAAATTACAAAAATCACCAGGGACCAAGCGCATCGAGAAACGCGCTAGAATAAATTTGTCCGTTCCGAGCGGGACTTTATGGAGCAGTAAGAAATTTAATTAACATCCTGGACAGAGTTCCGTTTCTGCGACGTGAAGAAAACACGCACGAACGACAGCGATATTTGCCGAGGGAACCTTTCATATCTCGTACTTTGTGGAAATTGGGATACGTCGGAAGGTACTCCACCCATCTTTCCCCCTCTTATCCCTTTCTCGCTGCGTCCCTGTCGGCAGCCTTTCCAAACCAACCCCGAAAATGGCCGACATACATTTGCTTCTACACGCTCTGTGATCTCTGTTCTCCGATCTGGAATTGACTCAATGTCCCTCTGGGAAATAGGAAGCAATACCTGTCTCTCCAAATACGGCTGAGTGGCCGCACCGAGTGAGATGGAGTAATATAGAAACGAGCGAAACAGAACAGAGAGAAAGGTAAGGGAAAATAGAGAAACATACCTTTGCCTTTCATAGACATTTTCGTCCATATTATGCCAGCAACACATTCGGTATACGTTACGCCACGTGACATACATATATAACGTACCTTATGTAATATAAAACACTGTGATAGTAATTTTATTTATTATTACTTTATGTGTTCAAGATAGTATCGATTAAATTACATGTCTAACATAATATTAAAGAATCAAATATAAAATGATTTTGCAATGTTCCACTAGTAATTTTTATCATATTTTTCTCATCTTTCTGTTCCTCGCAATATTCGGCCAGTGGTTTTTATTAATTTTATTCCCAGAACTTAATTTGTATCGACTGAGTTCACAATAATAGCTGATAAGATATTATAAAAAAATTGAAATTATTTTCTTCAATTTTTGCTTGTAGCAAATAAGTACATAAGGAAGAGTGGTCTAAATCGGACCTATTTACAGTTTTTGTTCTCTATAAGGCGTAAATAAAGTCCGACCATAAAATCAATGGTACCGTTCGAAAGATTATTTAATTTTCTTCATTTTTACTTGAAACCATTTTGACGTATCTCTTATCTGTGTCAAACTATAATGGAAAATGTAAAAATGCATTTTCCGATCCGATTTGGAACCATAAGTTCCAAATCGGACCCTTCCTATTTTTATGAACTTTTAGATAAAATTTTAAAATATTTTAATCAATTTTTGTTAGTATTGAGTAAAAACGAACAATTTAAGACTCAAAGATAAAAATACAGTTTATATTATTAGAATTAAAATCAATAAAGATTCCATCAATTTGAGTCTGATGACACATGATATTTTATTGATTTAGTATCCCTTAGACCAGATCTGGCCGGTCGATCACCAGCACTACAATCAGGTTGTGGCGAACCTTCTTTCTTTGATGAATTAGCTGACTTTACTCGTCTTTTTAGTGTTTTTTTTATAGATCCGATTTGGATATCCAAAGAGAGGTCCGATTTGGACACGGGTTCTTTCAAACTATTGGACAAATTTTATAATAAACCGCAAAAGTAATCACAAAACTCTTGATATTTTTTAATTCTACACTTTTTAATTATCTTAAATCAATTACCGTTCAAATTTTTAACATCTTTTAAATAATAATTTACAAGGATTTTCTTTTTTAAAAAAAATTTTATAGCCGAAAATACACATTTGCGTCTATTCTATGAACGTTATGATAGAATACTACTAAACTGCTGTCACAAATTCTTATAAAGACTTTACATTATAAATAGCACGCAAATCTGCTTAACCGTATTTATTTAAATTAAAAAGGTCCGATTTGGAACACGGTTCGAGAACTTAGGACATTCTCCCCTAATATAAATATTTTTTCAATCTATTTTCCTCATTCACATCATATAATTACAATATATTATATATTTGTAAAAGGTTAAATGTAGAAACAAAATATTCAAAATAATGCAGTATCTTTATAACATGTTTCGAGACATGTTTTTTATGAAACATTATCCTTTAAATTTTAAAATGTTAAGTAATCTTATTTTCTACAATAAAATATCTTTACATCACTAATTTATAAAATATTAATAATTCAAAATCTATTTCTATATACAAGTTGAGAGAAACATTTGTTTCTCATTCAGTAAAACATAATTAAATATTTAATATAATATTTTTATTTAATTTTTGAACGTATCGCTTTGTTCAGAGGATAAGTCAAATTTTTTTTTCACCAAACGACGGAAGGAAAATATTACTCTTAGCCACACGTTTGCCACATCTACATCACGAGTTTCACGACTCCGCTTGTTTACGGGTCAATTTCACACGGATACAGGCTACGTGAAAATACTGCTTTTTTTTTCTAAAGTATAAGCATTCAAACTTACTACTTTAACCTTCAACTTCTGAAATACCCCTTTGAGGTTTCTTGTAAGAGGACTATTATTGTACAACTGTCATCACATGCTTTATATTTGTATTTACACAGATCTAAAAATACAACTTATTTAATAATCTTTACGGTTCTTTTATCAGTTTTATCAAAAATATACACACGTCTATTGTCTGTTTATTGATAAATTGACGATTTGTCAATTTTCTATTAATTTGATAAAATAAATTCGAATTAACGCATACAAAATAAATGTAAGATAATGTTCGCGAAGCAAATATGAAGCTGAATAATTGCTTGCATTCATATTCAAATAAAACATTTTCTGTCTTATTTCAATTATATCACGAATTATACAATTTAAAAAATATTTATTCAAAGAATATACAATATTAATGAACACTCTGTTACAAGATATTTTCTTTGTAACTTTGTGAATGTCTGAAGATTGGAAAAGCCGATGTTGATAATTACCACAAATTTAAGTAAAGATCATTCTACAATTTTGTCGTAGGCGCGCGGTTAATTAAGCCTATTAAGACCTTTACTTTCTATCAACTTAACTGAATTTAATTGAATACAATTAATCGTAGAGTTCGGAATTGTTTTATCGTTAACTAGAACGTCGATTACTAAATCGTTGGCTAGAACATCGGTAACTAAATCATCATAACAGAAACATAATAAAGCTATATATAGGTAGATGATGATGCGCACGTAATAAGATTTTTCGATTCTTTCATTCAAAATCACATATGATCACCCTTTATTATTTCTAATCAGCAAAGTTTTACTATCCTTATAATAAAGCATTGCACCGCATAATTCCTGCTAAAAAACCTACTGCTTTATAAATATAGAAATATTTTAAATGGTAATCAAAATTGCGCATGAAACGATAGTAACATGTGTAAGACCTAACGCAGATTGGTGTAGTATAACTCGATGCGTTGAAATTTTATTCCCACATGAGAAAAATCGCGATCGAAAAATTCACCACGGCGAGTCTGATTTAGACGCCAGTCCCGCTCAAGTTTTTATTTCGTACTTCGATCCCGGCTACACTTCGGCTATCTCTGCCGCATACGTGACTCTGCGCAGCGGTGTGATGATGAAGAAAAGCGTGGACAGGTATACCCGCAGGTATTCGTATGTACGGCAGGGTGTATCCGTTCGTGTGCCCAGCTGCTTCTTAGATACATCTGTATTGGTACATGCGCCGCGCCGAGGGCGGATATATCGGCGTCAGCAGGGGATCCGTGCTGCCATTTTATCCAAACGTGATCTCAGCCAAATACGAAAATTCGTACGTGCTGCGGTGTATATACGTATCGTCATCGTTGTCAGTGCCAGGCGATTCGCTCGATACACCCGATGAAGTAAGTACACGAGAGAGCTAGGCGTGGGCAGTATCAACCGGGAAATATGACGCGTAAATATCGGTACCTATACTCGAATATACACCCACACGGACCTCCGCCATCTCCTTGCAGTGCATGCGGAAACGCTAATACTACGATAGAATAAACCTCGCGAATTTAATGCAAAATACAAATAAAAGATGATATATATAAATATACTGAAATATTTCAGCCAACCAGCGTGACTCGTCCTCTGCATAGTCAGCATCGGATGCATTATTCTGATTAACAAAACCTGATATTTAATCAGGGAATGGAAAGTTACTTTTTAAAAATAACTAGTTACAGTTACTCGTTACCGAGTAAAAAATGTAACTAGTTACAGTTACAGTTATCGCTTTTTAAAAGTAACTCGTTACAGTTACCGTTACTTGAAAAATAACTTTTCGTTACTTTTCCGTTACTTTTTTAAAATCAATTTAAAAATGTACTTTTGCATTTTTTTATATGTAATACTGACAAATATATAGTTTTATTTAAAAAAAAAAAACAATGTAGAATGGCTCAAATAATAAATTAAATAAAAGTAAAATGAGAAGGGTTACGAGTCAATAATGAAACAGTTTATTTCCGATAAGAACGACGATGACAATGTAATTAAATGTATAAATATATATTAGAACAATACATAGATAAAACAAGATAAAAACAAACGACGTTTCGACACTTATTGTCATCGTCTTTTAAACTGTTTCGCTTTTTGGTTCATAGCCCTTCTCATTTTACTATTATTTAATTTATTTTTTAATTTTTTTTAAACACAATTTTGTAATTCTAAAACCTGTAAAATATGCAGCAAACTGAAATATTTGTATGTCCTATGTATTACATAGAAGATAGAAGTGTAAAATAATTACTGAATCATAACGGCCGAATGTCTAAGGGCTTTCAAGTCTTATTGATAAGCGCTATAAATAGCATGTATCCAATCGAACCGTGTTCAATCGTGTGCAAAGTAACGACAAAAGTAACTGTAAATTTCGTTACCGTTACCCAAAAAATGTAACTCGTTACCGTTACAGTTACCAAAAAAAGAGAGTAACGCAGTTACCAGTAAAGTTACCAAAAAAGTAACTTGTAACTGTAACTTCGTTACAAGTAACGAGTTACTTCCATTCCCTGTATTTAATTCGAACAATTTTTTATATATAGCACTTTTAGATTTGGACATATCACGCGTATCTTGTTGAGCAATACTGAAGATACGATATTTTTGGAGACTGAATATTTGCGGATGGCAAAATTTGAAAAATTTTAAATCGACAATGTAAAATGTAGAATTTTTGTCAATCTGCAGAACTCTATTTAAAATTGAATAAAAAAATTAGACTTTCTAGTTTGACTTTCTGAAGATTTTTAAATTATAAAATTGATTATAATTTTAATATTGAATATACCGATATTGATATAATTGACAAAAATTTCATAAAACTTTTCGAACGCCCTTCCATTTCGATATATATATTTCGATAGCGCGCGGTTAATTAAGCCGGTTAAATGCAATTAAGGCTCTACTTTGTGCAAGTTTAATTAAATTTAATTGAAGAAACTTCCATGAGAGGAAGAGACCGCAATCGGTACAATTCTTAAATATGCGTGTTTCATCTTAAAGAACCACGAAGATCCGAGTCGTTCAGAAAGTAAGAAGATAGCAATGAAATAAATGTGCCCTGACCAGATTTGAAGGTATGCGAGCGTGAAGCTAATAAAGTACAAGCTCTTCAGGAGACTCTGGAAATATTTTTGATCTTCGGATATACCGTTGCTTTTCCCCTTTCTCTGTTTACCGCCACTTTCTTTGTAAACTCGCTATTTAGAATTCCATTTGCATAATTTAAAAAAATGTCATTTAACTAAGAAAAAAAGCTAATATAATGTATTATGTATATATCTTCTATAGTCAATTTTCGTATACATCGCGTTGCTTCGTGAAATTGGATATTATCATGTATAGTTCTATCGTAATCGCGATTCTCGGCTATAAATCGCGACACTCGCTATATCGTGGTTAATTCACTTTTTTAATTACACTGTATGCGTTTTACTTTACAAATTTTAATAGCATTTTTAATTAAGGTACAATATGATGCGCGTTTATTTTAAAATATATTGTTATAATACCACTCATATAATGTAATATAATATAATATATCTATACAAATATGTGAAGCCTGCTAATCTATTCAAATTTACTATACGATTATATCGTTTGGATAAATATAATTTAAAAGTTCTAAAAGATAAAAAGTTTTCACTAAAAAGATTTTATATTAACGGACCAGAAAAAAATTTTAATAAAATATTAATAAAAAGATAAATTACATTTTGAATATTAAATAAAATTGAATAGATTTGCGGTTTTAAGATATTTATCTTAAGTTTTTAAAAATATAGGATATGTGTTTTTAAATTTTAAATAAAAATATAAAGAAAAAAATATCACGCAATATTGTTTAATGATTATTGAGTTGTATCTTATGCAATCATGATTGATGCTTTTTTTTTCTTATATACCAACATTATCATTATTATATTATTTAATTTTGATGCAATTTAATATTAATATATTGCATTTTGTCGACTTTTTTATATAGATTTCTGGCAATACTATCTATTTGGATCGCATGTTGTTATGCAGTTTATTGCTCTACGAAGATAACGCTTCAACTAACACATCACAGACTTCAGTAGTTCCTATTATACGTGTTTATACGATACTTCTTCAGCGACAATAAAAAAAAATAATTAGTTGAAAAGAAAGAAAAGAAAAAGTGTTCTCACATGTGTGAATGATATTTCATTTTATTCAAAGACAAGTGTAAAATATGGAGATAGATAGACTAATGGCTATAAATGTAAATGTTAATTACGTTAATTAGCAAACCATGTAACTAATGTTACTTATAAGAAACTATATATTTTGACGTTTATTTGTTAGATTACTGATGCAAAGTTGACAGATTAATTTAATCTTAAAATGCAATAAAACTTATCTAATTGATATTTATATTTAATTATCTAATAATTAAATTTATGTACTTATGCAAATAAATATTTGTGATAATCATTGAAAGATAGATGTTTGATGTTAAATAATAATGTTATGTATCTTTCAATGCTTATGGATAATGATATGTAAAAATATTTAAAAAATTTGTCAGAAGAGAAAAAAAACAATATATTATATAATTAAACTTTTGCTATATTTTAAATTTGTACTGTTTATAAAAATGATTGTAATACGTACATTCTCTATTAATATTTCTACGCAAAAGCAACTGAATAAAATAATAAACCTGTATGTGTGGTATTTAAAGTTGTTCTATTATAAATAGATGTATAAACATGGCTAACAAAATAAAATCGGATTATTATCTGATTTGAAATTCAAAACCATACTAATAAATTCAGAAAATTTCAGTTTACAAGTTTCTTGTATATAAATTTCAGTATATTTAATACATTTTATTTTTAGATCTCAATAAAAATGTCTATCAAAACTATTTTTAGATAAGAAATATAAAGAGATTTTTAAGAGAGAGAAAACATGTTCAAGATATATAAACATATAATAAAAATTAAGACTTTTTGTACAAGTATAAATAAAAGACATGATTAAAAAAAATTAATAAGCTTGTACAAACAAGCTGTATCATTATCAAAGTAAGATTATAGTTAGTGTTTTCCTTCCACGGCAATAAAAGAGGAGACTGAAAGAATAGGCGAATGACTTGACTATAAATGTGTTCGCACCTAACAATTAGCTGGTATACGTCAGGGAGCACGTAATAAAGCAATGATCGTGTTTTACGAGGCAGTATATAACTCCACCAACAAACCACCCAACCGCAAACCTACCCCTTCTCTTGTCTCTCACCTAGCTTAACGTCGGACGGTCCGTCCGTCCAACACTTATCACGGAAAGAATGTTTTGTCCATGTGCCATAAAAGTAATGCCTTGCAAATTGCTTGGAATGGATTTCTTCCGGTGGCTAGTTTCCTTAAATTCTAATTTCGCGATGTTGATTGCCTTTTAAATATCAAAAATTGATTTCTAAACACATCGTTAAGAATTGACGATCGTAATTTTTCTAAACAACTATAGTCAAGCGTTCTTTTTGTTACACTGTTATTAACTATAAAGTTTTTCGTTTATTTACTTTTGACAAATATTCTAATCCAACAATTTTTAAGATACATGTTATTGTGGTTATAAACTCACACATTTAAGCGATAAAATTGTAGAAAAAGACATTACGTTATGTGACATTACTTAAATCAGATGTTCGCTAGTCCTGCAAATTGGCTTTAATTTTCAATTTTAACAAAAGTTATGTGTACCATTGCGATGTGGAATACCATTGTTCTTCGATTACTCTCTTTTTATTAACTGACGCTCAACACTTAAGAATATTACTTTGACTTAATTGACTCGCAGTATGTACATAATAAATTCTAGTAACTAATTTATCAGATACATTAAGATGAATTGTAATATTATTATGTTATATTACAATAATTTTGTAATTTTTAATTTTTGTAACATTGAAAATGACCCGATCGGAGTCGAAACGTATGTTGTTTTTGTAAGACTATATTATGATTATTTAAATTAAAATCGTTGTTATATTACTGGCATTTTGCCCTTATTTTATCTATACTGTAATTAGAACATATTCTCATTCTGATAAAATATATAAAAATACAATATTATATATAAATTTTAATTTCAAAAAGTATCTCATTTATAATATATCGTCGTAGAGATTGCATGTCTATTTTATATTACTCTATTCACTATTCTTTCTATTTTCTCTACAAAAGATATAGATTTATTACTCAGCAAATATTCTTAAAAAGATCCTTCAAGTGTCTTTTGAAAATGGTTGTTATATAATCATAAAACAAAATGTAAATATAAGTTTACAATACAATTGGTAAATATTTCTTATGTAAGTAACTCTATTTACCTTTTTTGATTCGCTTCCAAGTGCTAACTCATCATTTCTATATACACAACCTTCTAATGAATGATTTACAGTCTCCCGAAGGTAACTCACTCAACCTGTTTATAATAGAATAGAATTGCAACTATATCACTAATACCACTGAACTATTTTCCTAATAAATTACATTATATCTACGATTAAACCGATTTATTCTCATGCACCTATCAGATTACAGGCAATAGGGGCGTACGAAAGAAGCGATTGGAAGATAGAAAATCACGAATGATAAAATAATGTTGAATAAAAAATTAATGAATGCGTACGGATAGGAGATCTCGGTTCCAAAATGAAGCAAATGATTCCTCTTTTCCCCCTCTGTATAAACCAACCCGTTCAACGGCCATTCCATCGTTCCATCCTAATATCTCCCTCTTCCACTGAAGGCACCAATCGAGTTCGATGCTACCGTCGATGCCATCCGTGAAATACATTTTAGCCACGAAGTCGCCTTCTCTCCCTGTCGTCCTCGTGGACGAGTGGAGGTAGATTCTTGGCGACTCGTTTCGTACGGAAAGCAGCAGATGGAGTTGAGGCGGAGGGAGACATCATTTCACGGATCTCTTTCCTCGATATTCCTTCCTCGTTCCCCCTTTATCCGTCTTCTTTCTTTTTCGTTGCGGCTCTTTACGAGAATGAAAAGGCTACATCTTATCAGACAGAGTCTCTCTCCGCCATCTTCTCTTTCCCTCTGTTGGCTGTGGTATGTTCTCTCCTCTGCGAGCTCTTTCTGATCTGTTCTACCTCGCTGCTGTTCCTAGCCCTTTCCCCTTCCTCCGTGGCTTGCAATGCACTTTCGTGATTCGCCATGGCGGGGGGATACGGGTGCAAACATGATTTAGAGTAATGTCTTGGGTGAAAGAATAAAATCCGCGAGGCTGATGCCAAACAAATAACTTGTAGTATCCGGACGTGTATGCGGCTTAGGTATCCTATTGCCGTAGTACTGGTTGTATCTTGGATAGGCGCTACCTCGAAGCTTCATTCGCAGTTTTTCCCTTTAAGACGTTAAAGATGATATACGTGTTACGTGGTTATATACATGGATAGTCTAGATGTAATAGTAAAGCTGGTATCCAGCTTGGACCCTACAAACAAGATTCTCGTCCATATTTTCAACTCAACGACACTTTTGAAGCGGAAGAACAAACAAACCTTGAATTACTTATGAGAAGATGTTAAATATGCACATAGATTATCCGTAAATAATGAAATATTTGAAATATTATATTTTCTTTTGTGTTTAATGTATACACAAACATGTTAAATCGTTTTTAATATACCAACAAAAAGTTAATATGTATACAAGAATTTTAATTTAAAAAGAAAAAGATTAATTTATAAATGATTTCTTAAAGTGACATTTTCATAAATTTAAAGATTTATATATTTACACTCACATTTTCTTTTTCAGTCTCGTAGTCAAAATAACACCAAATAAGTAAAGCTGATGATCTAAAATGTCAAGTAACCACTGCAAATGGATAATGACGGATGTTTCAACAATGGTAGTTATCTACCTTTATGAGAGAAAGTGCTAAATAGGTTAATGTTTCGTACCCAACAGGTGGTCGCATTTGGTCTGCAAGCTTTTAAAGCTAAAACCTCTTGAAACAGTATTGTATAGTAATTTTGTTGATGTATATATAATTAAAGAAGAATATTGTTTGTTGATAAAAGTTTATTATTTTTTGACGCCTAATGCGGAACAAGACGAAACAAGTTTATCTTCTCAAAATATTAATTATTTTTAATGCAATAATATTTGGAAAAAATGTATTTATATTTTTATCTATTATTGTCATATTTCATGAGGCAGTATTGTTTTTATAATAAAAACAATGCAGAAAAACTGCATTTCTATCGTAGCTTAAAGGATAATATTTCTTTTGTCTTATTAACATTTTTGTACAGTCAATTAATCGACAAGAATTCCTCACATTAATTGTATAGACACATCAATATAATATAAAATGCTTCGTTATGATGTATCTTCTTCAACATTTATTTCCTGAAGAGGATTAAGAAATTCAAATTAAAGCATATCTCTTTCCTGTGTATTGAAGCTATATTTCTAATTTCTCATATTTCATCTCTATTTCATTCATTGTGTACGAATGCACGACTGTTGTTTTGTTTCTTCTTCTTTCTTTTATGGACTTTTGTTCTCAATGAGACACGATGTCTCATTACGTCTTTGTAATATATCATTATATGTCATTGTCTGTGCGGATCACGAATACAAATCTCCTCGATGTAATATACATTCTGTAGATGCAGAATCACTTCGAGATCATTGAGATCCAATGATTATTGCAGCGGCATCTGTATGGTGGTTATTGAAATAGATCGTAGAGAGTATGGGATGGTTAGTCAAAGGTCCATTCCGCTAACGGTAACGACCGACTCGTTGGTTCGAGTCTCAGCTAAGCTTGAAAATAAATTGAGCCGTCATGGTGGTGGCGGCAACGGAGACGACGGCGACGGCGACGGTCCTTCCCCCTCGATTCGAACTCGTTTCCCTTCCCTCCACTATACCATCGCATCGTTCGGTTATACGATATTGAAGCGCATGCGCGACATCGACAGAATTTCACGATGGATTGAAGCAGGAGAGAGGAAACTGTGCCGTGAATGGAATAAAGATTTCGTTGCTCCGCGGCGATCGTGCCATTTTTTTCCACGAAAACATCGATTTAAAACAAATGATACTTATTAAGACATTGGAGTCATTTTTCACTTAGAATAATAAGTGCTGTACAAATTATGAATTAATAATCAAAGATATGGATCAAATATTCTACAAGGATAGAAGTCAATTCGTTTATTATTATTAAGAAAGAATTTAAAAATATAAAGCTTCATCAAAATCTTGTGTCTTATTAAATTAATATAACTATTTTTGCTTTTATACATCTCATAAAGAAAATGTATCGTACTATACAATTTATCTATGCATATATTGGTATGTACAATGCATCGTGAAAATAGAATTACGATCGGAAAACCATATAACCCTGCCGGTAACCTTCAGTAACTTACGGGAACTGCTTGGTGCACTTTATTACCGACGCGACGATCGATTCTAGCGGTCACTACCTGCGTTCTCCAATCGATTAACAGCTCATTCGGCCAAAATCGAAGAGTTAGGGCTATAGGAAAAACGTGTAGTAAGATTAAACCGTAAATGAATCAACCAATCATAGAAGAAAACGTAAAGCGATAACATAAATAGTAATAAATAAAAAATATGTTGGTCATTACTTACGCTTATTAATTAACGCTAACGTTTTTCTATATACTATTGATAAAAGAAGAATTCAAGTTTTACAATCGAGGCTCTCATTAAAGTCTTATGTATAAATATAAACTACTAATCTCTTTCAAAAAATTATTTATAATAATTTAATAAAGCTTCACTGTTTTCGTAATAATAACATGGTTCAATGATAAGCATTTGAATTTTTACGACGTGTAGGGGTAGATGTGCGATGTAATCGTTTTGTCGAATTCAACACATTAGGTTTGTATCACACATTTTAACGAGGCGTAAATTCATGCGTGTAAGCACCATTTCATTAAACGAATAGCTCGACACAGACACCTTACACATAGAAATGAAAATAAATGGAGTGTTATGATTTGAAGTAAAATGAGCAAGCGTTTTCTATTCTCCTCAATCTCAAATCTTTCATCCTTTACTGCAGAAAATAATTTCGTTTTAACAAAATATTATATTTAACAAAATATTACACTCGCATGCAAAAATTTTTCATTGATAACTACATATTTTTCTATATTTTGTTTTGTACGACTTTTTTTTAATGTCTTGCAATTTTTGTTCACTTTTTTGAACATTTACGCTTCAACTTATATAATTCTGTTGTAATCTACAATACATATGTTATCTCCTTCAATATCCTTGAATATTAAAAATATGCCAAAATCATTATTATAGAATAACATTTTATTTACATATATTAGTGTACTCTTAAAATCTTTAAAATAAAATATCTGTGGATAGATCAATAAAGCAATTCGAGAAAAAACACAGAAAAAACCGATTTTGTTGAAGCCTATCTAAAAAAGTTTAGTTAGAAAAAATTAAACTTAAAAATAATTTTGTTGGACTATTAAAATAAATATATTTAATACTGCAAATTGATTAATGACTATCTTATTTTAAGTCTTAAAAGCACAAGAAAACATTACGGTTAGTATTTTTAGTATTCAAAATAAATAATTAATCACTAACCAATTTAAATATTTACAAATTTTTCTAAAGAACACGCTGAACATCCCTGATAAACAATGCCATGTAACAAATTTTGACAATCCAGCAACTAGTATTCTACATTATTTTGACGATTCAACAAAATTATTTTCAGATCTGTATCTAATCAAATTTTTAGATATCTACTTCAACAACCATTCTTTCCGTGTAGGTATTAGTGATGATATCGTGCATCCGGGTGTTTCATTTTACCTCGCGTGCAAACCGAACCTGCATTATACGACAGAAACGATAACCACTGAAAAGCAACGTCGTATCTTACATTACATGACAGAAGGGGGAAGCTATACGTAGACAATCTATAAGGCTTTGCGTTTATAGCACCGTGACATGAATATCAGAACTATGCGTGCGACTGTCAAATTAATTTTCCACCGCATAGAAAATAGTTAAGAATGTAGACAAATGGTATGTCATTTTGTCAAAGATACCGATATTTTATTTGCAACGTTCACATAATGAAGACTAATCACCTTATGTGACTTACGTTTTCGCAACTCATACTGTCAATTTTCTTAAACGACGTGTACAGTATGTCGTATATTGTTGGAAGAGAAAGTAAAATTTTTGTTCGTCTGAAGACGAATCTCAGATGTATATACTGTTTACGACGATCGAATGAAACGAGAAAAAGTTATACCTTTCGCAACGATAATATGCTGGATATAATCGACAATATTTTATGCGTCGATAAAAGATATGCGAAACACATAAAATATATATAACTAGATTTATAAAAATGGAAAAAATAATTAGATGCAAAAATTTAATTGAACCCGCATGCTTACATTATTTGTAATATGTTATACGTACCAGATGCGTAGCAATATCAAAGTTTATATTAAAATAATACATTCTTTGGGTAACATTACTTTATTATTAATTTTTATTACTAATAGAACGAAAAACTAAGGAATTAGAAATTAAATTTAGCACGTAAAGGAGTAGGTGGGATTCTACATATATGCATATAGAAGCGAGGGTGGAGTAGACTCGAATAAGGGTGCGCTTTTTTCCCCAAGTGCACTCGACCAAAACGAAAACGGTTCACCCGTCATTTAATGTTCTACAAAGTCTTCCTTGTGCAGACAAATAACTTTCTAGACTCAAGATAAGAATTATTCTACCATAATTATGACCGGAAATTTGATGCCTAACCGAGCTTTTTTATTAAACTGTCACGGTGTCCGATGTTAAAAGAAAAATATCCGACTTTGTGTATCCGCCACAATTCTCAAGATTGATTTCAAATATTGATATTAATAATATCAATAATATCAATTTTAGCGTAAATTTAAGAAATTAATATTAAATAATACATATTCCCGTTAATACTTGCATATATACTTTATAATAATTAAACTGTAATATATGTACATTGGTATTAAATTATAATTATTAACATCAATAATATCATATTATTAATTTTCTACCGCATAGAATAATATCATATTATTGATGTTAATAATTATAATTTAATACCAATGTACCTATATTACAGTTTAATTAGCGGGAATATGTATTATTAATATTATATATAATTTCTTAAATTTAAGATTAATATAAAAAACTATCTATAACACATGTTATTTTATTTAAAAATTGTAAAATAATTAAAGTATAAAAGGAGATAAAGTATATATACATATATATATATAAATTAATATCATAACATATACCTACATACAGTTTCAATTCTATTCTCGAGTAGGTATCAATATCATAAATTAGACCGAGCGAATTTCGTCGATTTAGCATCACTTAGCGGTTAGAATTGCAAATAAGGAATTCCTCAACAGTTAGGTTTAACATTTCTTTAGCCGATGTTTTGCCGTAATCGTTCGAGTTGAACAGTTTGCTCAAAGTCCGGGACAAATTACACTTCTCTCTTGGAATAGAATATAACTCGTAAAACGATCGCATTGTGAGATCGCCATCTCACTTACTTCCTCCCCTCCCTTTTATCTACCCTCCTCTCTTCAACGTACCCTCTTTCGCATATAAATATTCGAAAATAGCGACGCGAAATCCGACAGCACGCAACTCACCACCGCCCATCTTCCTTTTGTTAAAGTCATTCGCGAACAGCAGTCGTCGACCAATCACTTATCTCAAGAGTCACGGAATACTTATCGTCGAATATGAATTTAGAAAGGGTAATGTCGTGTATTTTCCACTCCTAAAATTGGGTGGAGTACACCATGGGAAGAGAGACCACGCCTTAGCGTTACATTGTGATTCACCGATCGAGATTCGGTACAGCACGATATATTAAACAATTTAAAAATGCAAAGTAATTCAAGACAAGTGTGGTGGTATTGTGGCTTTTTTAACTAATTCAAAGCTAACGATTTAATTTAATGATAAAGCAATTTCTTTATTACTTTATGTTATTTCAATAATTTTAAAGACATATTATTATTATTATTTTATTTAATATTACATTTTATGTTAATATATAATTAATAAAAATTAATATGTTATCAATATGTAATTAATATTTCAATAATAACTCTTGATCATAAATAATCTCTAAGGATATACCAAAAACATTGACTATATGTCTTTAAAAATCCTTCAAGTGAGACGAGTTGTTGCAGGCAAAAATATCAAGCGCACACCTAACTAGCAAGCTGTACTCTAGTATTAGATTCTTAATTAACATGATAAGTTAAAAATGAATCGCGAGTTAGACGTACCATCTAACCGCTTAGGCCATCTTGTTGTAGAGCATGATTGTCGGGCTAGTAACGGAGATCAGAGATTACCACGTAGAGCGTGGTACGTTCCCCTGTTTATTGCTCCACAGAAGCACCCTTTAAAAACGCATCATGCACTTTTATGAGGCAACGATTATGCTCTAAACTCCAAACATTCCGGCAGCACCATCAAGCAGGGTCGGCTGGTGCGGCTATAAAGAGCAGTTCGTACTACAAGTTTACATCGATCGCTTAAAATACATTACAAGTTTTCTTTTTTCTTTCTTCTCGCTTTCTCTTTCTCATTGGCTACCCTTCCCTACTTCACTCATCGATGCTAAACGCGGGGGCGGGACACGTCACGATTCTGAAGGAAAATCGCGCGCGAGATAAAAAGAGAAAAATCACATAAATTAATGACGATAACAATCATGAAACACGCTCATGAGTGAGAACTGCGATATTAATGTCAGCGGCCGCCGGTGAAAAGCAACACTGTAGCACGCTAGACGACATTGGACATGAGTTGGATTAGATTCCACGCGTGGAATGTTGTTCGACACGGATGCTGTCGAGACATTATTGCCGCAGAGGGGCGGCAAAGCCGGAATCATATTTGTTCTGTACATAAAAGAACTATAAGACGCCATGCAGAGAATAAATATATCACTTCTTGGCGAGTAAATAAAAAAATCGTAGAAGTCGCGCGGTATTTAAGACTTCAAGTCCAATAAAAATGGCGTGGTAATGGCCACGAAGTTGGTTCCTGGTTTGTGAATTCACTGCCAAGAATACCTCGATCGGAGTAACATACCGCTGAAATATATTAAACGTATTCTTCAATTAATTCGTAAATGATCTGGGAATTTTTGAGAGAGGCGCGCTCGTTCCACTCTTCACATGGAACATCGTAAACGAAGGAGGGAGGGTGGAGCCACCATTAAAGTTACGAAGATCATGCCCATTACTTTAATGAACGATGTCCAATACAGGCTTCCCGGGCTTATGCTGAACGCCGAACTGGAAACCGAGTATGTTAATCCACACCGACATTGCCAACCACGCAACAACGGAGAAATTTTACTGAAAACAAAAAAAAAAGAGAGATCGGCCACACACGAAGATAAGACTATACCGTATAATCTTTCCTCTTCGAGAATATTATTTCTTAGATTTTGACCTGCTGCGATTATGAAAACAGCTGTTTAGAAGCTAAAACAAAGAGCTATGTTCCCATAAAAACTTCATTCCTTTCTCTTTGTAATCTCCAACGAAATGAAAAAATAATGAATTTTATTTTATCAGACTCCTTGATTAAAAAAAAAGGCAATTATATCTATTAAAAATATACATAATATTAATGTCACGAATTCTGTTAAAAAATATATCTCATTTATCTAAATCATTAAAAATTATAAAATATTAGGAATACGTGTATATAAAATACAAGTATTGATGCTATTATCATTACAAGTTTTTTTTTAACTTTGTTATGCAATTATATAGCATGTGTTTATATTTTTAAAATATAGAAATGCACAGGCACTCAGCTATTAAATTCTAAAATTCTTACGATAAATATAACGTTGACAACAATAGCTTTTACTAAATTACTGGTTTAATCATAATTCCATCAAAGATTTTGAAACTGTTAGTTTTTATATGTACATTTAGTGGTACAACAGTAACCTGAAATTTTTTACTCGATTTTTTGTGATTTGGTTACAATGCTTTTTTTGCTAAAATTTCACAGAAAATGTCATCTTTCTAGTCTGTTTCCCACATTTTTTTTTTTATACGCCATATTTTGTGGTTCAGAATAGTCAGATTAATAGGCATGAAAAAGAGGCACGTTTTCTTTGGATTATTCAAAATTGTAAAACATTCTAGCAACAAACGTGAAACTAGTTCCTTTCATTTAAATAAAGATGCATTTCAAGAAGTATGTACTCATATACATTTAGAACTTATTATGTAATTTGATTAGATAACTTATGACGTTATGAGCTATTCAAACAACTGAGAACTCGGGATAGAAACAGTATCTGTGACCTGTACTTTTTTTCATGCCGTTTCTTGTCGAGACCGCCTTCGAAATGCAGATTCAAGCAATCTTTTCTTTGCCGCTAGTAATTCTGAACGCGAGAGAGAGAGAGAGAGAGAGAGAGAGAGAGAGAGAGAGAGGTGAGAAGATGGCGGAAGGTGACGCAGATGGGAACAGCACCGTTATAAATTCGAGGATGAAAAATGGGTCGTTTGAAGCCGCGTTTTACCTTGTCCCCGCTTTATGGTGCAACGGTGCAAAAAAGGGCTAGGTCTCCCTAAGGCTCGACCTAAGAACTGTCCGCAAGGGTCACCGTTATTACACGAATGCAAAAATCTGTTGCTCACTTATCTCCGAACCACCGACAGCAACGTTACCGTCGTAACTTAAATTCATTCGCGTAGTTCGTCAGCGAATTACGAAACTAATTACATAGGAAGTTTTGCACATTTAGCGTTACGCTGACGTTAAGTTGCTTTATCCCCACGAATCTGTTAACTCTTCTCTTTATCGGAGTGTACCAGAGTGACTAAAACGTACCGGAAGTGAATCGTTAAATAAACAACTTTGACGAATCAACAGTGAGTACAAGCAAGGGAAATCCCGATCGTCTCAGGCAAGTAAAATTTAGTTTACTAATTTTAATTTTATCGAACTGTTTAAAATTCGATTTTTAATATTTAATATAATTTTATATAATTATACAATTCGTTATATTTCATATTAAAAATTTAAATTTATGATTAATTTTTGTGCTCTCTCTCTCTCTCTCTCTCTCTCTCTCTCTCTCTCTCTCTTTCTCTTTTATATAAAACAAAGTTATTTCTATGTATGAACCTTGCAAGATAAAAGTATTTTCTTATAAAATTTCAAAAAATTGATCACTTTTCAGTTAATTACAGCCCGTTTAATTTTTTGAATATGTATAATATGACAGTATTTAATTAAGCAATTTTTATGGTTTAAATAAAATCTATCTTCCCAATATTAGCAGAGATGTCTTTCTAATTTTTAATTAAACAAAGTTGAATAAAATGAAAGTTAATTTTTATTGGATAACATTTAACACATTAATTAATTCATCAATTAAATTCAACATGTTTATGTATATACATACTTTGCATTACATTTATATAAATATTTCAAAGCCTGAAAATTAAGCAATAAGGAGCAGCGCCCATATTTTGATATGACATGAATATCTATGTTGCATGATAAATTATCATAACATATACACATGTGTTCACCAATCCTTGATGTTTAGCATATAAATGAAGCTACAGGAAGAGTTAACTCAGCGATATTAAGGTGTTAGCAACCCGTGATTTATTTTTGAATGTTTCTCCATTGCGTTTCAAAATTATAATATATATCGAGAGTAGCTATAGCTATGTTCATAAAAATATGTTGAAAAAGTTAAACAAAATTAATTACATTAAAAGTTTTAAAAAATAAGTATATGTTTTTTTTTATAAACTGTAGCTATAAAGTATTTTCTAAAAGTTCGGATTTAAATATGATCGGCAATCATTACTATACTTTTCAAATAAATTCATGGAAACTATTAAAAATCATAAGTTACTTACAAGCGTTTTTACAAGATTGTTTTTATAAAATTATGTCACTTAAAATAAAGTTTCAAAAAATTTTACGCAAGATTAGCGCAAATCCTAATATGTTATAAGAATACAATAGAAACAAATGAAAACAATTATCATAAAATGTCATAAATAATTAAATTTTGAAAAAAGAATAATATAGAAAATAAGCACCTTTACTTCCGGATCAACATCTTGTGTTATTATAATTAAATCTTTTTCGGTTTTTGCAATTGTAGTCTTTCCTTACGTAATGCCAGAGGCATTTTCGTTGGTAATTTACGTTTACTTAAATCGCATTTACGCACGTATATAAATTGTTGCCCTTCATAAACCAGAAACTTGACGCGGCTGCCTCCAATATGCCAAAGCTTCAGCAGAAAGAGAGTTATAGAGATCGAATACACCGGCAGGTGGAGAACAGTTATGGATGGTAATATCTTCATTTGCATTGATGGCCTCCTTTGTCGATACAATCCGCTTTCTCAACCCTTACGCAATTTCGGAACCCAGCTTTTCGTGTCTATACTCCAATCCAACGAATCATGTATATCATGATACGTAAGAGTACATTCAATTTTAAATTCTCTATAAAAATATACGGAAGAGGTAACTGCTACAACATTATATTTATTACATAACATAGAGAAAAAAATACCGAGTATGAGATAGACACTAAAATTTTGTCCGACTTCAACTCTCGCTAATCGATCAACATTGTAAAGAAAAAAGAAAAAATTGGTAATGTAAAAAAGTACCCTAGTGTAATAAAAAATATGCGAAGAATTCCTTTTTTATACAGAATATATGAAATTATTAGAAATAACATTGTATCAAATATTATATCAAACATAAACGGAGCGCATAGATAATTTTTGATATAATTAATTGTTTTCAAGAATTATATTAGAATACGCGCATGATAATTTCACTGAGAAAACATTTCTCGAAATATTCTGAAAAAAAAAATATATAAAATTATTTTGACACAATTAAATGAACGTATTCAGTGCTTAATCTTGTTTCTAATATTGTGTGAATTTTTCAATTTCTAGTTTAATAAAACGGTGCGCCGATTATTTATATTGGTCTTGAAACACGATTCTAAACTAAAACTGGATTATATAATGTCACAAAATTAAATTAACAAGCTACTTAATATTATGGATGTTAATGAATATCTTGAAAACACCGTAAAGAATTTATTGGGAAAAATATCAAGTATATCGATAATGTTAATGTAATGATAAGTTCTTATGATTACGTGCGTTTCTCAATAATGTTTTCCTAAGTAATATCTATTTCTATGTAGATTACCTTAATCTCTGTTTAACTGACTTTTTATCTTCTTCTAGCTCTGAGAATTAGAAAGAGAGATAAAGAGTAAGTTAAACCGAGATTAAAGTTAATTTATATTGATAGAAACGGACATAAGGAAGTTACAAACGAAAGCTCGAAGATACAGAGAGCTATAGCTATTTATTTTCATTTCTCATATTCCGCTAAATCTTAGACGTATAATTATTTTGCTGTCTGAATAAATAAATATCCATTTATCGTATACACAGGTATATTCCAAAGCTTTAGTCCCACCACATAAGTTTTTTTTAAAACGGGCGAATTCTAAGTAAGAAAAAGAGAGATGTATAAAGTTGCATTGAAGGTTCAATCATGAGAGAACATTATCACTTAATATACAACCACTTAATATATCCGTGGTTACATGCCGCAGCCCGTAACGAATTTGCGGCTAATTACGCGAACAACCTTGTAAGAAACGAACGGTCGGCTTATTTGTTAGTCGATCGGCGTTAGAGATAAAGAGGGCGGTACCTTCTGCCGTTAATGGATCAAGTTCGCTACCTTGATACTACTTCCCCTACCGACTATCATTCGGAACTTGCAACCTATCGTATCCAATCAACTCCCATGGGCCCAGCCCTTTCCTCCGCGCTCCCTTTCTCAATGTCGGCAAGTCCAATTCCTGCCGGCAGTGATTACGAACGATTCATGTGAGTGCAAAATTAGTTCGAAACTTGGTAACTTCAACCGTGGCATTTGCCTCCTGGCTATAATTTGCGACGATAGACGATACCGATACGACGGCGCGTACATTACGTCCGGGTATCCGGATTCACCTGCCGGCTATAATAAGCGACTATAACATATATACCATAATCTTCTAGACCGCTCTAAGTTCTTATAAATTATTTTTGCAAAATTGCCTATCCGCATTTCACCACGTGACTTTCCAGTCTGCGTATGAGATATTTGTCCGGAATCGTATCTTTCTATCGGTTTAATAAATTAAATCGCGTTATATTTATATGCGAATATAATACATAAATATGCGTAGCATATATATGTTTTAAGAGACGTTATTCAGGAATGTCGAATGATTTCCTTAGTTGAAACTCGTCTCTATCCACGTTGAAGTAAGACTTCTCAATTCCACATTCACATTATCATAAAATGTAGAAATGTATTTTATTATCACCGAATTTCGATAAACGTTAACCTTTTACAAATTTAAGACTTTTCTCCGTTGATACCGTTTTCCCTACAGAGCTGCAGGCTATCGTTGATAGAGTAGGCGCATGAGCATAAATCTCAAAGTGGTTTCAAGCTTTACAAGTTCCAAGAGAGAGACCTAAATGTCGCTTGCCGCGATGTGGAAAGTTCCATCATGAGCAGGCGACTCTTACAGAAACTCGGGGAAAAGTTTGCTATCCCTTTTACCAGCGTGTTCACTTCATCTGTTTTTGTCGTTATTACGAATTTTATGATAAAAAGGGTTAAACTCCAAAATTAGTTGGAAACTTGTATTAATGCTACGACATAAAACTTCCTCAACTAAAAACGCTAAATTACTGTCAGCCGTTTATTTTTGCTAAAATTTTTTTATTTTCTATCTGTGTATACATCTTATTAAAAAATTTTTCTAACGGTGTTTCCTTCTCATTCTAATTTTATTCAATCTCGTAAGCGAGTGTGCATTGTTGCGTAGAAATAATCATCTTATTCTATATATTATATCTTTTTAATCTCTAATTCCATTTCGAAAATTTAATTCCATTTCTCTAATTTAATTCCGAAAAGATTTAATCCACTTTTCGTTCATCTCACTGTCTGCAGGACTCGGAATTTATCCTCGTCCCGCCTCCTGCATTCATGAGCATCCCTTTGATATGCGCATGGGTATAAAGTCGAAAGTGCTTTTAAGCTTTACAAGTTTTGCACAGTGCGCGTACAGGAAGCCAAAATGTCGCTGGCGTAGATCTTAAAAGTTTCATGGTGCAGAAGGACTCTTACGACTCCTGCGAAAAGTTTCGTTGTCGCACGGAATAGGTTCGACCATGCAACGTTTGTGGAATGTCTGCGCAATGTTTCTAGGAATAGATTTTCTTAACCGTTAGTCATCGAGGACGCAAACATTAAAAATGCAATAGAAATTCTTAAAAGACATGCGCGATATAACATGAAAATACTAGAACAAATCTTTCTTTATGAGATTCTTTATATATTATTATATATATATATATACAATAATATATTTCATATTCTAATAATTTGATTGTATATACATTGTGCAAATAATTATTTCATAATTTTTATATCATAATATATTTTTAAAAAGAAACAAATATACATGATCTTCAATTATTATACATAATTCTATTTACACATATGGTTTCAATTTTTACATGCATAAAATATATGAAAAAATACGTTAACACAAAAATGTTTCTTTATCTTTTAATGTACATTTATTAATTTTTAATGCAAATTTCGAACTTAATATCAAGCTACTTTTTGTCGAGCCCATATTCTTTTTATTAAAAAACCTATAATTGTATATTCTTAATATATAGTTTACGTGTACATACGTACAATTGCAATTAATGGAACAAGTCGCGACGATACTTTCGAAAAATATATCAGTTACGAGAGAGCACGATCGTAAATTCTACGACAGAGTTAATCTGCAACGACCCGAAGCGACGGGCCAATGAAGCAGAAAGCAACGAGAATTGGCAAACGGCGCCAGAACTGGAAGAAATCTTCGTACACCAGTTTTCGCCTAAGTCCTCTTAATAATATTAATCCTACTTTAATATATATTTACACAAATTAATAATTCGTAAAATATCAAATGTTTCAAAAAACATTAAATAATAAACTTTACTCTTTCAAAATGTACATTTTATCTCTCTCTCTCTCTCTCTTCATAAGATTAATTTTATTTATTGCAAAAATACATATAAGAATTATCAGTTTAATATTGTTAAAAACGAAAAAAAAAATGATAATTATTATGTGGAATAGAATTTAATAACGTACGTTATTAAAAACGTTTTCATATTCGCTTATAGCAGCCGATGAATCGAATGCGGTGTAGGTATCGTATGCACATATATCGCATGTGAAAAATTCATTTCTACCTTTCAACAGCATGTCAGACGATAAATACATATTTTAAGACTTCAAAAATTTCGCGTCTTCACGAATTTATAATTCAGCGATACCGATACCGTTGCGCGAACTATCATAGAAATATTCGCGGCTGATCCCTGCCTTGGAGGTTTCTACCTTTCTTCTCTAGGATTACACTTATACAATATACAGGACGAACAACAAAATATACGCGCAAGTTCAGAGTAATGAAAATTAGACGAAGACTTATCCATTTTATCGACCCGGCTTGCAACGCGCGCATGGTTTTCCACCGAAATAACATAAAACACGAATAATATGGCGGCGAATTCTAAGATAGTCTTTAATAAAATGTAGTGAATTTTCTGAATTTATCATCTCAAATTTTATCAAAATTTGAAGCATTTTGAATAGCATTTTAAAAAAGTAATATAATTTTCTTCTAAGAACATATAATTTAATTTCTTTCTGAGTTTTACTTTAATCTTTATTTGCGGTAATTAATATTTTTTTAGCCTCTCAATATATTTAAAGTAAATGTAAATAATCAAAAGAAAACTTATGCGTTTCTTCATTATACATATTCCATCCCAAATCCTTTATCGTCCATCTCAAATTTTAACAAAATTTGAAGCATTTTGAATAGCATTTTAGAAAAGTAATATAATTTTCTTCTAAGAACATAATTTAATTTCTTTTTGAGTTTTACTTTAATCTTTATTTGCGGTAATTAATATTTTTTTAGCCTCTCAATATATTTAAAGTAAATGTGAATAATAAAAAGAAAACTTATGCGTTTCTTCATTGTACATATTCCATCCCAAATCCTTTAACGATCATTTTGATATTTTTAATTAATTTTTAAGCATAGAGAGAGAGCTTAAGTAAATACATATAGTTGAATATCCATATGGAGTAAAATTTGTTTCAAGTGTAACACAAAAATAATAAGAAATTGCATTAGAAAAATTTTTGTCTTACATTTTCAACCGATACTTTTCTGATCTTAAGGCTGCGACCATTTTTTCGTTCGCTATTTATGATAGGGTTTGTTATTTGTCTCGTATTATGTCTGCTATTTTTTAACGAATAATTTTATCGTTTTCCGATATTGTACCTAGAATCGATCTCTCTTATAGCGCATAAATTCGATATCATTTTTTTTTTGTGTGGCGCGTATAATTCTGCTTGTAGAGAAGCGATACGTATAGCTAGATAGAGGAGAAGTAGAATTTATAGGAATCTGTCGGTGTGATTACAAAGCGCAGCCTGCGGCATACTGAATTATGACAATGCCGCACGTGTGATAACAACGTTAAGCTGCACCGTAGGTATTTCCTCCTAGAATGGTCAATTACGTCACGGGATCGTATATATTTTATATTCCGTCCGGTGCGCTTACGTGTGATGTAAATCCAATTAACTTCACTCTCCACGGCGCGGCAACATTTTGTCTAGGAAAATACGAGAATATGCGACTGTGGATTCTACGCTGAAAATATTGCCGCGTGTAACCAGCGACCATCGCCGACCGCGATAAGTGAATTCCGCGTCGTCGCCGGTCTCTAGTCGCATAGCGTCGTACTTTCTGCGCATTTTTCCTGGACCGAGCATGGACCAATACGCGCACGCGTGTAACGCTCGCCTCGGCTTGCGCGAAACACTTAGTGCGATAGGAATGAGCAGGAAGAAATGCGATGTATCTCGTCTCAGCACAGCAGGAATTTATAATTAAGTATAAAAACTAAATATACACAGACATAACTCTAAATATTTATTTCTTATAGTTAACAAAAAATGGAATTCCAAAATTCTCTTCAACCAATTTAGATTTATTATATATTATATATTGAGAGAAGTTAAGTACCTATATATATTTCACTCTTTGTTTCCGGTATTTTCAATACTTATATAATTTTATAACTAAATATCATAAAGTGTAGTAAATAAATAACACGTTTTTAAATAATCTTTAACGTACGATATTAAAGGAAGCACAATTGATGTATAAATTAAAGAATATGCAACACGTTTCAATGAAATGTCAATTATTTGATAATCTTTATCATATTGAAGCATCCGTTATTAAATTTTTCAATATTTTATTTGATAAATGTTTGTAAAAATTATGTATGACCAACAACACAAACATGTACAACATATATGTGTTTCATTAATTTATAAATCTCAAAATTTGTCAATAACATCTGAAAATTGCATAAACGTGCAATTTGTGTTTGTTCTGTACTTAAAATAGAAATGTAGCATATCTATAAAATAGTAGGTGTAAAAAATACAGACAGCATCTCTCTCGTGTAGCGCGCATGCTAGCGCCCGTAAACATTTAGGTTCTTATATTTTTCACTTCTCCGCGAAGGCTAGTCATACGCACGCACGACAGAAATTTAAGACCACAAAATGGATTAGTTCGACATAAAGGGAAAATCGGAAAAAAAAATGAAATAGAATGGAAAAAGTGATTACGACGCGTGGTGTCGCAACACGTATATGTATATATTTTCTCGCATCTTGTCTGTTACGCAAGTTCTCTCGGGCCGGTTTTATGATAGCTATCATTAGAGGTCAACGGTCCACGAAATTGCAAGGACCCTCGATCTCGTGAGTTTCTCGCGGTTTCCGAGGTCGAACGTATACCTTCCGAGCCAGAGTTTCTATTGGGCATCGGGCTATCGCGATCGATTTTTCAGTGATGCAATTTGGACCAGCATCTTAAGTTGAAAAGTCCACCGAAACGTAGTCATATTGTCTATTCGAATCCTTAAGAATTATTAAACAAGCTGTTTGAATAAAAAAGAATATTCTCATATTATTTATTCTTTCTCCAAATCTATAATTATAATTCTACAAAATAGCGTAACATAAAACGCAGCGCGCGTAGAAACGAACAATTTTCCCACTTCTCACTGCTAATTGTCTTTTTGCATTTGCCATAAAATTTCGATACTCTGTACGATACGTTATAACCGGAGGGTAACGAACTAGAAAATTGTTACTTCTCTTCGATCGCAACTCGGGCAACGTTCTGTGGATCTTGGGATCCTCTGCGGCTCGATTGTCCAATCCGAAGGCGGACATTCGACCAGACCCCGGTTCTCTTCCTTCGACGAGTGTATTAGATTGGCTTCGAGATACGTGACCTCGCTTGAGAATCAACCTCGTTCCCTTCTCCACCCACCCCATCGGCCTTTCATCTTGTCCCTTACCGCGCCGTATCTTTTCACTCCCTCCAACAAGCGTAGCAACCGCCCTAGCCAACCATCGTTGCAACCTAACTCAACCTTCCCGGAATAGGTCCGATCCTCTCTCTCCCTGCTTCCCTCTCATCTCTCCCTTCATTTCTCTTCCTACACTTTGTCGAAGCTCTCTTTTTTATACATTCTAACAAACACTGTTTACGTGATGATCGTTCGCCAACGAATAACGAAGCGCGCTGAAATAATTTGCTTCTTTCGCGTTTTTTTTTTTTTATAAATAACGATTTAATTTCAACTATCACTGTCCATGATTTTTCATAGAAAAATTTTCATGGAAATATAATTCGAGTAATTAAATTTTTAAAAAATTGAACCGTATCATAAGTTTTGCAGATCCCAATTAAAATGCTATTTCATATGTATTATATATAATATACTATAATAGTACAAATTATGTATCTCTATTTTTTAAATTGCACCGTTTTCATAATGTCTCCTTTTACATCTACAATTGATATTTTCTTATTTAGTTTAGGAAAATATGTAGAATAAAATAAAACTTTCATACCTATAACACAAATTTCTCCCGCGTTATTTCGCGGTCATCTTCCGTTGCAACGACGTCGCGTATAACTTTCACAGGAACGTTGGACACAACTTCCACACACTCACTGAAACTTTGTGTGTACGAAGTTTAATCAACAGACGCGATATAAACCGGTGCGGCGTCCGGACTTTATACGCGCGTACGAGCGGAATCGTCAAACAAAAATCGAAAAATTCGCCGAACCGACCGACCCTTTCGACTTTTCGTTATAAATGGGATTAAAGCGAAGAACGTCGCGTGTGACATTGGCGGATTCAGCAAATGACCGGAATTTCAAAGTGGTTATAAAATTTCGCTTCCCCGATGCACTAACATGGCTGCCAGATGTAAAGAAAGATCTGTATGCATATATACATTGTATATATCGAGAAAAAAGAAAGACTGAGAGAGAGAGGGAGAAATGTTCAACTGTGAACTGTATGTATCAGCTAGAGGAACAAACTCGTTTCCAATGTGTTCACCACTGTCTTCTACCGGAGCCAAAGAGCAATTCCTATTCCAACGACTTTCCGTAAAAACGTCTCATATCGTGAGACATTGTTAAATATATTACGCCGTTGGCTTTTCTCTCCGGGTACCACCGTGTAATACATATGTATGCGCGTATGTACGGAGGAAGCTATTTCGATAGAAGATCACGTGCCTACGGGGTTTTACAGTCCGCGCGTTGATCAGAGTCTAGACGGCAGGTCTGCCTGTGATCCAAAACTCATTTCTGTCAGACGGTAGGGTATAGGTATATCGTATGTGCAGGTATTGCGCATCGCGTGTAAAACCGGTACCTACATATATTCACTAACTGCCATATAATTCTTCACCTCTTTAGTTTCAGTAAATCGAATCGAATATCAAGCCATACGATAATTGAGAATTACGTTCCGTTAAACTTCGTAAATTTCTGTAAAATTTAAATTCTTTAAATCAAAAACGTTATTCGCATATATTCTCTTTCTGCGACGCATGCGAGGCTATGAGACGTACAAACTTCGCGAAGAGAAATTTCTCTGCTATCTCTTACTTTGTTTCTTACTTCCCTCTGACTTCTCATTTCCAGCTCCCTACATCTCTTTCCCTCCACCCATGGATATCCTACATTTTCACAACCTCGAAGTTTTCATGTCCCTAGAATGCCCCTTCATTCCAAGTTTCTTCGGCTCGTTCCCGCGACTTCAGTCTAATGAGACTGCAACGTCGCCATCGAGATAGACGCGTGGCTATATATACACATATATATATCCATACCTAAATCCCTAGCTACATGGTTTCGTATATAAATACTAACGCATACTAACGCAAGGAGATGTGCGCACTAACGTCAGCGTGGCTGCCGACATTTCTCTGGAAACTCGACGGCGACGTTCCTTCTTGTGATCTTCTTTGTTCATTCGACGACTTACGCTTTTACGTTGCCAATCTTCACGTCAACAATGTAATACGCTTTAGTCTTACGGCGGAGACAAATAAAATTTCGCGAGTCAGACCCGTTCCTGATGAGAAAAGTTAAGAGGCCCTTTATCTCGAAATTTGTCCCTTTCATTCGATAACTAGAACGTAAGATAACGGCTGTAATAAGCTTTCTCTGGCAAGGGAATAAGAATGCTTGACATTACTGGACTTAATGTAATTCTCAAGATCAACAATATCTTGTAGTTTCCATTGCGTTTTATTCATTAATACAATGCCTATGTATGCTTTCATTGGATAATATATCAGGATATCTAAATAATTAATATTCGCGTTTCGACAAAATAACAATTTCTTCTAAAATAAGTATCTATAGTAGCAATACAGTCAACATGTTAGATTGGTTTACACATTTATAATTTAGCTACAAACTAGACATTCATAATAGAGGGTGTAAAGATAAAACGATGGGTAACCAGTTGAACAAAACGTCCGCGTAGAAGCATAAAATCGGACATTGCGACTACCAGTACGATCGTCTGCGTCTATGAGCGTAAAGAATCCTCTTTACGATATCGTAATGCGGGTTTCGAGGTGTGCAACGGGTGCGGCGGACTTAGCCGGCTAATTAAGTAGTGTCGGTGGATTTTCGATATATCCGCAGCGAGTTTAATTTACGTATTAATATCCTCGAGAGAGATTCCGCTATCGGAATAATTCTAGCAAGAATGCAAAATGCATTTAATCAACTCAGTCTCTTAGGAGATTAACATGTTTCATCGCTATTTTCTTAATAAAAACTGTTCTAAATAGTCCCCAAAGTAGAATATATCAAGTCATGTATTAGATAATCATGTATCTCAATCGATATGAACATTTCAAGATGATACTTTAGAATGAATTCTTTTTGATCGAGAGTTGTATATTTATTTGCCAGGTTACAAGCAAGTTTCACGAACATGCACGCAGGAAACAGAAATGCGAAAACATGTGGAAGACATGTGACAGACAGTCTGATTCAATGAGAATATTTTAAGACCAATTCGAGTTACGTTCATTTTGAATACGTAAATATTATGTACGTTTTACGTAAATATTATAGAGTGAGCTAATTTTTCCGATTAAAAGTAACCAATGTATAATTTACAGTTTCAGGAATGAAATAGGAAAGATCTGCAAAGCGTTCCATTTGCTAATGAAATGAAACTCTATTCAAGCGATTGCAATCGAGAAACTGAAAGTACTGGACAAATCGATGAAACTTGACGCAAAGAAGAAGCAAAATATCCAAGAATTTATAATAAAGGTTACATTAAAGTGATATTCCATTTTTATTTGCTACATCTTTTGTATTGTTCAATTAATTACATTGACAAAATAGAACATAACATATACGTATAGAGAAAAACATTTTTCCCACGTATATTTTTTTGTCTTCAATATATTTTTTGCTGTGTAAATACTAGTATTAATTTATTGACAATAGACTTTATAATTGATCAATATTATTACTCATGTATTTTTCAAAACTTTCCAAACTACATAACTTCTACATATTTCAATCTTAAAATACTTAATACTTTAATGACTTTTTTTGTATAATAATAGTGGAAAAAGAGAGAGGGAGAAAAAGATTTCGACAATGTTTCGAGTACGAGCGAAAGCGATTGGTTCTAGAAAAGGCAAAGGAAAAGCAGTGGGGCTAAATCACGCACGTAGATGGACAAATAAATAGGAGTTTACTCAATCTCCAGTGTAAGAACGTATGGCAAACGGTATTGGAACTGATCGATGTAAATAACGGGGTGAGGAAATCCTCGTCGGGAGCGTCCGTACGTGTGGCCATTAGAGTAGATTGGATGACGTAAGTATCGTTTTTTGATAATTACATCACCATATTTTCGTGAAGGTTTCTTTACCATCCTTTATTGATGTTACTATCTTATCTGATCGTCAAACAATATCTAATAAAATCAGTCAACATCGAGAACGATGCAATAAGTAATTGAATTAAATATAGAAAAGTAAATTCTTTTCTCAACAATTTATTATTCACTATGTACAAAACTATTTTTCTGTCTATTTATCTTCTCATTAGAAACATATTATGTAACTTTATTTTTTTTACCAAAGAATATCATAAAGTTAATAATAATCTCAAATATTAATATTTTATATTAGTATTTAATAATAATAATAATATATCGTTCTTTAAGAGAAATAATAAAAACTAAAATATGAAACATATAATATTGTACGTAAGTATTAAATTAAAGTAGAATCGAATTCTCCTAAACCTTCATAAAATATAACTTCAATATGTCCATGTATTTATTTAAGACTTCAGTCCGGCGTGTATTTATTTAAGAGAGAGAGAGAGAGAGAAAGGACTTCAGAAATAATCAACAGGGTGACGGACCTTACTTGGTACATAACTCCCTTATCGCACAGATATAGTTGTAACAGCTAAAATGTTACACATCCAGTCTCGTGTGACTGTGCGAGTAAATTTCATAGCGCGGGCGAGGACCGCAGCCGCAATAAAAGACGAGCGCGCATGCATGGTCGTGCTCGTATACTGGGAGACCAATGGCGACGCGTGCGAACGCGCGGCATGGGTCGAAAAGAGGTAAGCTATGTGTGCGGGCAGATATGCGCGAAACACACATAGAACTGGGCGACATGCGAAAATGTTGCAGGAACAGCACCAGCTACTGCGGCAACGCTGCGGTTCAGTTTATTCATGCCCGACAAAATATTTCATGCGAGTCGGCGAGAAGGTTTTCGGTAGATTATGCACGGAAGACATTGTACCGGCTAAAATCGTCCGGCTATCAAAAGTTGGCTCGCTACATAGCTATACCCTTTCTCTAGCCGCAGCACTTAGTTAGGTATGTCGAGGAAGGAAGGAGTGATTTATAATTTCAACTATGTCGAGGGTTTGCATCTCGATTATCTTACTTCCTGTACGATATACTATTTCTTTTAGTCACGACATCACTTGCATGTTAGATTTCATCAGACATGCAATTTCTTGAAAAAAGAAAAAAAAAACAACCAATTTATTATTCCCGTTTTACGTCAAAAGAGAAAAAAATTTTTTAATCAACTGAAATGAATAGAAAATTAGTATTATATTATAATAAAGCAACAAAAGTTATCCAGATGAAGTAATCATTTAAAAATATCTTGTTCATATTATGTACTTGTTTCTAAAAAAGTATACATGATCAAAAATTTATGAAGACATTTTATGCAGAACAAAAAATATAGTATTACAGATCACATCGTGAAGTCAGTAATTAAAAAAGATAGAAAAGTAGCACATTTCGGATCTATATACGTATAATGAATATTTATAATCTTACTACAAATGCAATTCTGTCTCTTTAATAATGGCTCGTATGGGATAGAAAATCGATTGAAAAGTAGAATAAGTAACGATGAAAAATATTTCATATTAAAAGATGAAATATATAGAAGATACATTTTGTACTTACATTTTATGCTTCCCATTCACACGAAAAACGAAAAACTGATACTAACTCCTGTAAGTATCATTCGCATCGAGACGTCATATGTAGAATATGTGTGCTATATATGACCAGTCCGAGCGTAAATCTTGCGGGACATGGCGCTTAATTGTACAATTGTAGTAAATCAAACGATCAGCGGGAAACCGTAATTATCCGTGCGCGCGGACAATGATAAATCATTTAGTAAGGATGTGGAACTATAAAATGTAATAGCACTAGTACGGCTGTTATAGTGAAGTATATAAAACCCATGTTTCGCGTGTTTCCCACTGAGCTCATCCGCAAGATGTATTCTACAAAAAAAGAAGCGACTGCATACGATGCATAGTTTGCGCAAAATATCATATACATTATTTCCGTTGTGTAATAAAGTTTGTTAAGCATTATACTCATTATCGCATAATTTGTGAAAAATAATCAAGTATTCAATTTTTCCTGATGCAGCGGTAAATGGTAAGTAGTAAACGGTAAGAAAATATGGATTTTCCTTTTAATTTATTTTTATTTATTTATCCCCCTTATTTCTCCTTCTGATTTCAATAACTACATTATAATCTCCATAAAATGAAGAAAAATAAAACGATAAGTTAAAAAATGGAGCGCGATTATTGCAAAAGTATCTATAAGATTAATTATAAAATATGATAAATTTCAATCCAGCATGCATATAAACTAATAAGAAGTTATAAGTTTATGTTGACAACACTTTTTGTTGTGTTTATACATATATAAATGTTTAAAATTATTTTTGAAATATTTATTAATTAATACGTCCTCGTAGGTCTTCATTTCTTTCATATGTTTCTAAACAATTATAAATTCTTAATATTATTCTATTTTTAAACACTATAATAAATAAAAATTTTTTCAAACTACACTCATGATATTTAAAAAATCAACTTATGAGTTGGTCTTCAATTTCACAATAATAAAAGAACCAAAGTAAAACTTCGTGTCTGCTTTTCGCTGTGATCGTGTATTCTGTTCTATTCCTATCTTCTCTTAAATAAAATATTTTTCAAATTTGTTATCGAACTGCACAATTCAACCGAACGCATACCGATTTTAGATACAGAAGTGTACTTTGTGCAATAGCATGACTTTGCAAGCGATTAATAGAAGAAAACGCAGTACGTATAATTTGCATAAATAAAATATTAGCATTCTCGCGTTAATAAATTCTAGGATATCACCGCGCGCCATCGTTAGGCGTCCATCTTAACTACCACCGCGTTATCCCAGCTGTGCGTACAAGTGTATATCTATGAAAGCGCGTGTAAAACGCACACATCATTAGCCATTGGCTACGTATTGTATGTACCCTACGTACACAGATCGGAGCGCGAAGGTGCCCGGTTTCGTACGAAGCGAATAATCAATGGCGAGACGCTCGAGAAGGACGATGTAAAATTAGAAAGATCCAAGAAACTAACCTGCAATCACTCTCCGCTGTGCGGAATTACGGTTGAATCATCGAAAGTAGATCACGTGGCCACAATGCACGCGTGTTCCTAGTTCCAAGGGGAGACAGAGAGAGAGAGAGAGACGGACGCGGGATTCCATAATGCTTTTTTTTACGCATGCGCGTTACCGTACGCCGTTCATTCACTCACTCATACACGAAACGACGAACGAGGGCTTCTAATCGTGCGAAAAACGGTAACGGGTACGCGTTTTCCTCGATCGGGGCCGGAGTGCGTCCGCTGGTCTCCGGCCGAGATTTGTAAATCCTCGATCGGGCCGGTCGTGTGTCGCGACTCCAACTGTCCACAGTTTTAGTTCCTGCAGAGTTCCTCCTCTTCCTCCCCGTCCTCCTCGTATGCACATACACGGAGAATACCGAACGGACGGACGCGTATCCATGATACGTGTGTGACGGGGCCGAGTCACGTGCTGATTACGGATCGCGTTCTTCTCGCGACTGTTCATAATTGTTCGTAATACTATCACGAAACGGTATACATGCGGGAAATACGCTCGGTTGATTTTTATTATTTTACTCCTATTTATCCATGCGGAGATCAGCAGACGCTCGATTGACTCGGCACCGTTTACCTATCGTCGTATTTCTACGCGAATTGACGTTTCGGATAGCTGCTCCTCCAAGTAACACAAACAAACGACGTCTGATCGGACGTCTGACTTACTGCGTAGCAGACGACATAATCGGGGAGAGGCATGGGGAAACCGCGCGAGCTCGATTTCGCTCCTGGCGCTGTCGTCGTCCTCGTCATCTCGCTACCCCTTGTCACTTTCGTCGCCGGCAAAGGTGTTTCGCTACCGTAGGTGGTGCGGCGGTTTCGGTCCCTAAGTAAAGGTAACGCCGTCTGAAGATCCAGAAGCGAGAGGAAAAGCCGGAATAAAGTGGGGGGGTTTATGGGTTTGCATCCTATGTACTCCATCGTATCTCTATGTTATGGCTCCACGACAAAAACCCACGTGTATAACCTCTCCTCGCGGCGTTACCTCTCCGCGTACATCTCTGTGGTATCCGTGTATAATTCCGTCCACACGTACGTGTCGCACGCGCGTGCGCTTACCAACATTTCGAAGTACGGCTGATACGCCGGTCGTGTAAACAGCAGTCGCGCTGTGCGGAGCAACCCTCTTGAGTGTCTCTATACATATGATGCTGAGTGCATTTTAGTAAAATTGAGTTGCTGCGCGTTTTTTTATCATCTATAGCTATCTATTACGGTAGAGTCTGCACCTAACTCTGAGATGAGAGCGACATGTTGATTGTATCGAAGATATATGCTCGGAAGGAAATTTAATCAAAATAATTTTTTGCTATATAAATTTAATGAATGCTTCGTTAATTTGTAAATTTGTTAAGATTTTAATTTTACACGTGTATATTTATAAAAATATATAGTTTACATTTTTTTGATACTTTGGTATCGATGCAACCTTTTTATTAATTTTTCATTGTCTTATTTGTGCCGAGGTATAGATAATGAAATTGTTGAGATAAGTTTCTGCAATAAAGTTTATATTTATAGAAAATGCAGATGTTATATAAACTTGGAAAATTATTATAAATGTATGTTGCATTGTATATGTCAAAAAATATAAACATAAAATTTATAAAAGCACAATAAAGCTAGCCTGTCATTGTTGAGTTCTTTGTTTTAAAATAGTTCAGTGACGTCAAAGGCGGGAAATAGCAATTTTGTCGATAAAACAGAACACTATACGTTATCGATTTGTGGCACAATTACAAAATTGACGTATATGAAATATACATATACGCTTCTTGATATTTTTAATAAATAATTAAATTGTAAATATTCTTATTGTTAAAACTAATTAATAGTTGCATAATGAAACAATTTGTCAAAATAAATAATTGAAATTGACATTGAAATTTTTTAATAATTAAAATCAATATACATATGCAAAAAATTGCTGCATAACACTTTATATGACAAACAAAAATTACATGATGTTGAAAAATTAATATTGTTTTTAATAATATATTTTTAAATTAATTCAAAATTATTATTATTATTGTATATTTTTAATATGCATATATGTATATAACAAGTATCTTTTTACATAGGCAAAAAATTCTATGCATAAAAATTTTCATCGAAATTATAGGTAACACCTAGGTACCAGCTAAACACAATCTGAACGCGCATCCATTCCTATCGGGTGTTTTAGTCCGAAAAAGAAGGATGGCTAGAATCGTTCGAGAGATGGAAGCGCATGTCGCAATGGTATGGAAGGGGAAATACCGACTACACGGCAGCCATGATGGCATGAGCGAGCCAATCGCTGCATCGCTTCGAACTGTTACTGCATAATGGCCGCACGACTCCGCCCAATGTAAAACCCTATGGACGTTACGCTTATTGGACACGAAAGCGTTAAAAATTTTATTGCCTGCCTGACAGTAACACCCCGCTTTTGAAACTGTCTCCTGCTATGATCCCCTCCCTTTTCATTCGCTAATCGTAAAAAACCCAACTCACCGATCTGTAGGAGCTGTAGTTTCTTTAGTAAACTTACGCCCCCTGTATTTTACAAAATTTACTTAGCCCAATAAAAAGTTAAGTTTCATCAATAATCCTTAGGTGTCATCCACGCCTAAAGTCAGACACAATCACCGCGATATATACATTAAGAGGTAAAAACAAAAATCACTGTAAAAATCTGATATAATATTGTGATTCGATTTTTAATAATACAATTAGGAATCAACAAAAATAATGGATTTGAAACGTTATTTTATGCTAAAAAAATATTTCTGTATGGTATATGAAAATAATATATCTTAAGAATTTACAACTTTATTTTATAAACATCACAAAGAAATTAAGGAAGGTCTGCAAGTAGATATATTAATAAATCTTTCTTGAATAATTATCGAAAATTTTATATTATAAATACGAAAAAATCTTAATATAAATTTACAGCTTGTAAGCTATCATGTGGTTTGCTATTTATATACAGTACACAGACGTAAATTATCAGATAGTTGCGTAAATGAGTTATCATTAACACTAATAGCAAGCTATTATATTCAACGGCATAAAAGAAGAGTCTAACAAATAATTTCCAGTATATCCGCGAATTGTTATTTATAACCGACAGTCAATTGCATAATACAGACCTCACATGTAAAAAGTAACAACTTTTACTCGTGCAATACAAAACTCGATAATTTTACATGTAACACAGAATCGCAATGTTTCTTCGTGTTGAATTTTATTTAAAATTAATGTAAATTTATCATTGCGTAATTGAAGCAGCAGAGAATAATAGAGTTTTTACTCCGCTTTTCTTTTTACACACACTCATTAGTATAAATCTAAAGTCTACTTTTCATTAGCTATACATGTCTAAATTTTTTAAATTGTATGCAATATGAATGACAGAGAATTATTCGTAATTCATTTTTTGTAAATCTAGGAAAATAATTACGTTACAAACTGACGTGCGGGAAAATAATAGTTTTGCATTATGTATGCTCTTCATCTGCATTGTAAAATATATGGAAATTGTTAAAAATATCCACTAACTTATCAGACTTGTAAGTTAATTGCAATTTATTAACTTAAAACACAGTATCGTCGAACGTACATTTTTTAAGCTTTTCGAGAAATTATAATACATAATAATATTTTAGAAATGACGTTGAAGATTCTCTCTAATTTATTATAAGTCATCGAATACTTATAATAATACGAGCAAAATTGGGAAACTTACAAAGACAATAATTATGGAATCTAATTTGTATATCACATATTGTATCGTGTGTTTGCATCACTAATTATTCCGCAGTATCGTATGTTTCGTTCTTCGGATGACACGCGATGGCTTTATCGAAATGATTAACATACAATCACGTACTGACCAATTACTTTTAACCACGACTGGTTGCATGACGTTAGTCATTCATTCGCACCCTTACTACCGCGCGTGCTTATCCGACAATCGCGGCCCGTGTCAGGAAATTAAGTCGCATGCGAATTAATGTTTATTCCACAGATCACCGATTAATCTAAATGGCTAATTGTAAGCTTTATAGCGTGAACAATGACGATAAATATTATTATCTAGAACAGCTCATAAGTGTTGATAATTCAGGATATTCTCGTATATGCAAACTAGATTTTAAATATAAAATAATATAATATTGTAACAAGCACGATGGAATCGATATAAATGCGATGATAAATAATGTAAAATGGATAAATGTGATAAATACAATTTATTTTATAAAGAAAAACATAAACTAAAGACATGTATACAGAGAGAATTGTGTGCACTCACCTCTGTTGATCGATGAATTTTAGATTTTAGACATCCAAAGGATATCACATTCGTCGTGATGCAACACAGAAATGCAGCCAACACTTTCGCACGTATGATTTCTTTATAATTGTGACAGTACGTATCCCATTAAACAGTTGGACTCGTGTTTATTTTAACAATAAATTTTTATACTGAGGTTTGTAATTTCCTTACTTTAACACTCACGTAAAAAAAATTTTTGACGTCATTATCCGCAAAACGAAATATTGTTTCATTTTCATAAATATGTATAATAAAATATTTTTTTTATTTCCTACGTTGTTTAATGTAGTAATATAATTTCTTAAGTTTTATATTGTCATAATTTAATTTATAAATTTTAGATTAAACTAAGAATTTCGGAAATATTATACAATTTTATATATTTAAATAACGAATTCATCTATAAATTAAATAAAACATGTATGGAAAATTTTAAACTCCGATATCTTTTTTCTTCCTTTTGGAATATTCTTATTTAAAGCAAATTTCTTATTTTTCTTGTTAAAACTCATAATTAAAGAATTTTCAAATTGTATCTTTTTCTATCACATATTGTAAAATAAAATTTTTTTATAAAATAAGATAAACAGAATTTAAATCTAAAACCGAGTCTAAAACGTCAGAAATCCCTGAGGCACTTAACGTATGTTCACATTTGTTATCCAGAAACTTAAAAAAGCCAATATAATAATCACCAAAGCACATCACGATGTCTTTTTCCTTCTTTCTAGATTAGGTCCTGCAAATTCTTCAATTTCTTTGAAGAATCCTGTGAAACACTTTCGTTACAAGTATCGCTTCTGTCTGACAATATTCCGTGTTTCGTTTCGCAATCAGCTAATCACACATTACTACGCTTCTTCCAGACTCAACAACAACCGGATACGATGTCTGTAAATCCGTACGACCTCGGAATAATCAAAAGCCGACACACAGCGTCACTTGAATGATCCCGGGAATAATGTCTGTGTGCGTCTGCTTAGTCACCGGATACACGCGACGAATACAAGATCACAACGTGACATCGTAGTCACGACTCTCTTATCTGTTTTCGTAGGTCAGGGAATCGTGGTCGAGGCTGAGTTCAAGATAATCAAGACCGTCCATGAGAGAGAAAGAGAGAGAGAGAGAGAGAGAAACTCTCGCGAACCGTGGAGACCCATCACTTACGATGCGTACCATTCATAACACGTTTCTCGCTCATATCGTCGTATCATCGTCCCACAAAAGCGCGAAAAATGCGATAAAAGTCACCGTGATTATTTACTTGTTTCGGACCTGTACATGAAAGTTAGAAGACCGGCGGTACTGCGGAATAGTAGCCGGGGGGGCAACCATGTGCTTCGCGGGGCTCACGAACGTAACTGCGCCTGCGCCCCTTGCCTAAGCTTGACCCCTACGCACGTCAGAGAGAAGAGAACTCTTCGGTCGCGCTCTTCCCCCCTCGTTCTTGTCGCTATATGCTCTCCCTGCGCGAGCTACACACGCGGAGATGGATACGCCATAAAACCCCGTCAGAGTCAACTGTAACAACCCTCCGTGTCGCGAGTGTGTAGGTGCGGGAAAAGAAGAGAAATAGAGGGAGAGAAGAAGAGGTGACCCTTCGGAGAGGAGGGTGAGGTGTTGCGAGATACACGTTCGTCCATCGAGCAGCATATTGTGTTCTTGCACAAAGAACACGTCGCTCTATCCTCCACTTTTCTCTCACAACTTGTCTATGGACAGACTTCATATACTCGTCAATTATTCACTTGTGCCATGCAATTTTCAAATTTCCCACGAAATCGTGTAAGATTTTCGCATAATATTTTTTTATGACTGCGACCCGCGAAAAGTGTGGTTATATACAGCTAATCGAGAAGATTAATATTCACTGATAATATACTCCAAAGTGGATCGAAACGTCCGAACAATTTAAATAAATTTTTTGTACGTTTACATTTAAATGTTACATTTAAATCATTCTATAATTTTTCGCGCCGGTTTAACTGCATCGTTACTTTCATTAGCCTCATTTAAATTTACTGTTAATACTTTTTTCTAGCAAATCAAAATATATTTCCACGAATAAATATAACACGTAAATTACCGAAAGATAAAAAGTATTAGGTATATTGAAGATTTCTTTCAATCTAAAGCTTGTTATAATATATAATACTATTTGCGCCAAAAAAAGTGTATAAAATAATAATCATCAATTACAAATCATGTTGAGTTGACAATAACTTCCGGTGCAATATGTAATATATTGTAATGTACTATTAGTTTCGAAATGCTTTATATATTTTATGTAAATTAAATTCGATGAAAAGTCAGTTACAAAATGTAAATAATCACATAGAAAATGTATTCAAAGGTATAAATAACTTTCACTTTATCTTAAAAAAGTTTTCGACCATATAATGCATTGGATTGATAAAAATAAATATATGTATTTAATACAAAATGTCACGATAAATGTCGAAAAGTAATAAGTCTCGAGTTTCAAATACAATTTTATGAGAGAGAGAGAGAGAGAGAGAGAGAGAAAGATAATTATACTTCACATAACACGAATCTAATCTAACAAGGAACGCAAATTGCGCGATGATTATACGTCATGAAATACTCCCGAAATCGTACGTATGAAAAGAGAACACCTTGCAAACATGACTCTATACGCGCATGAGAAGATCGCGAACAGCACCGACACCAGTTACTGATCTTCCGACTTTCGCTATGCTCCGGGAGCATCTCGTGCACCCGATGCACCCCCTTTTACGCACTTCCTCCGGCCAAGTCGAGTTTCCTTCACAGGTATACCCATGCGCACTGCACGAAAAACGAAAGAGGCTGCATCGAACGAAGAAGGTGAACCTTATTCGCGTATCGAACATTTGCGTCACATAGATAGTGTCAGTACGAACCCCATGGACACAAAGGTTACGAACCAATGGCGTCGGGGTGGGCGGTTACCCTGGTATCTCTTTATTTTTAATCAAATGCATATGTCTCAATGAGGGTCTTATCATTTTTCACGTATAAAATGACGATACCGCTTAATACCGCGGTGTCTCTTCATAATATGCCTTTCATAATGTGCTTTGTATACGAAGGATATTTCAGCGTAATACCATGCAGCCATCTCTGCTTTATTATCCAGAAATAATAAAGAAATACCATCCACGCGTAATAAATTTGTTATTAAGCTTGTCGCAGAAATTGAAAGAATTATCGAATGCTTTTTATAATTCTTTGCAAAACTTTAACGTTCTCTGTGTAAAATTTATCAAAGTATTTTTTCACGAAGAATAAAGATAATGCGAATTATTATACTTTTATATCCGTTATACATCGATTATTTCTACATACGCGAAATAAAATTAAATGGAATATTTTAATACATTATATGTATAATGGGCTCAAATACCGAAAATTTAAATAAAATGAATAAAGAACGATTACGAACCAGAGAGAAACAACGGATTTAATGTGATCGGGATACAAAATTAAAAATAATAAAAATGAAAATAAAGTAGCACTGTATGTAAGAGTCACATCAGGCGTTTCAACTCCGATTGGGTCATTTTCAATGTTAAATATAAAATAAAAATAATAATAAATATAGTCACATAACATAATAACGGTTAAAGTTATGAAAAATAGTAGAGATTGATACAGATTTATATCATACTAATTGTCCAGATATGCAAGCAATGATGTTAAATCCATATGGTACAGTTCCCGGAATATTTTAGTTGTGCTAAAATATTCCGGAAACTGTTGCTTCGTCATCGATTTCACGATTAAAAATTATGATCACTTGCTTACTAAATTTTCTAATTTCAATACAGAAAGGAAATAAGCTTTTAATTTAATGCGGTTAAAAGAACGCAGAGTACCAAAAGATAATTCTTAGGAAAACTACACTCGCCATATAGACCGATATCAAATTATCAGGAAGTCCTATTTGCAAAGAAAACAACGTGTAACATCTTCTATACTTTATCTATAAATGTAAATATGATATGTACATAGTTTCATTTATTTTAGACCTCATATAGGTATTTAGCACTTCTAAAGTAAACGAAACTGTGTACATATCAATTTCTTTTGCATAATGCGTGATTTTTAGCCCATGTTTGACAGCTCGTTGGTAAGACTATGTACATATATCACTTAGCTTAGCATATTTACTTAGTGATCTTCTGTGATCAAATACGCCATTCTTTGATCGTCAGCTATGTTATTTGGTTACAAAAATCTTATATTTACGTCATATACAAACATGACATAAAAAAGATAAATTTTATAATTTTAAAATAAATTTAATAAAGATTACTTAATTTACAATAGTCTGTTAATTTGAAAAAAAATTTTGCTTGTGCTTATGTAAAGACTCGATAAGACAAGATAAATGTTATTAATAAAAAATTATCAAAAATTATTATATTTTTAATTAATATACATATACTCATAATGTATATACATATATGTACTTCAACGTAAATTATTGTCTACGGAATGCGACATTCTTAAATATATTCTATTGACGACAAAAATAAATCTCTGAAGTTAAAGAAATGGATTCAAACTGTATAAAGTCGACAGGATCTCTGACACAGTTTCGGCTTTTAAAAGGGTGAACGTATAAAAACGTGGGTCGAAATTGGAAACGTAACCTACTTTCACTTTTCATAAGATTCATCTGGCGACTGCATACACTTTATTATGAAAAAATGGTATCCTTTATATGAAGCGAGGGAAAGCAAAGAGAAAGTTGGAGATGCCTTATAGACATATATTATTATAGATTTTACTAAAATGTTACGTATTTAGAAAATTGCAATGCTGTAATATTGATAATAATATAAAACAAATGATAAAGATCAATTGGATGCATTTTGCAAAAAAGGTAATTTTTAATATTTCCCTTATTATTAAAGTATAAAGTATCAATTTTTTACAGCAATTTTTTTATAGACTTCCAATCTCTGGCTATGTGTGCGACCGCAAATATACATTATCTATATGTTTCGATATTTTAAATCGTAGTTTAACATAAGTCAATACGTAAATGAAAAATTTGGCTTAATATCATCATACATATACGTCAATTTTTATATACCTACGTGTATATAAAAATCTGCCTGAAAGGATTTCATGTGTAATCAACTAAATCTACTGTTTATTTAGGTTTAGCATATAATCAAATTATTCTTAAATTAATGTTACGTTTAACATATGTAAATAACTCCTTAAATTTCAAATATCAAAAACATGTCTTCAAGGCTATAGGAGTACACCGCTGGTTGTTAGGTTGCGCAATTAATTATAAATCTTGTAATATCAAATCTCGTACGTTTCGACTTTATTTTTAAGTCATCCTCAGTACAATAATCGTTTACTTATTATTACCATCATGGTACTCATCAAAGCAAAAATCGCCTATCCACTTCAGTTTCATGGCTGAGTGATCTATTTCTTTTATGCTGTATGAGAACCAACATGACGTTTACAACTATATTCCTTAAATTATACCAACAATTGTTCCAAATCCACAAACGTGTTTAACATATTTTTTTTTTAAATTATTGTCAAATTAGACAATCAAGAGTTGATTTGACTCTTTGTAATGGATAAAATGTTTTAACGTCTAATTTGACAATAATTTAAAAAAAAAAAATATGTTAAACACGTTTGTGGATTTGGAACAATTGTTGGTATAATTTAAGGAATATAGTTGTAAACGTCATGTTGGTTCTCATAGAGCATAAAAGATATAGATCGCTCAGCCATGAAACTGAAGTGGATAGGCGATTTTTGCTTTGGTGAGTGCCAGGATGGTAATAATAAGTAAACGATTATTGTGCTGAGGATGACTTAAAAATAAAGTCGTAGCGTACGAGATTTGATATTACAAGATTTATAATTAATTGCGCAACCTAACAACCAGCGGTGTACTCCTATAGCCTTGAAGACATGTTTTTGATATTTAGCATATAAATTATATGTAATTATTGACGCTTAACAAACAAGAATTTGCATTGAAGTGCGACATGTTGAATGGCGCATGTAATGTTATTTCTGTAGAATGCTTATAACATATGTTGTATTTATGGAATATATTAGCAAGAATCTTTATATCTGAGGAAACATCTCAAAATATTTTAAACCTCCCCTTTCTTATACATTTTATCTATACAATCTATCTATAAGATGCTATGTGTGTTAGAGCGTTAATGTGATAATGTGAGCATAAAACCATAGCGCATTATTCATGATAAGTGTGATTTAACATAGGCATTATTCATACGTTAATAACATTAGTTTCGTTATTAAAAAGCGCAAATGAGCATAATATCCGTTCGCAATAAAATTATATATTTTATACATATAAATCTACAAAGTTCTGACATTTAAAAGCGTTTAAACATGTCGTTTAGCACCTACCAAATTTATAATATATTCAGCTTGGAATAATGAGCTATTGTTCAGTTTGCTCTTCTTGTTAAGATGATTTATTCTCTGATTCAGTCTTTTTCGACACGCGTAAATCTTATGTAATTTACGAAATATAGAGAAATTTAAACGTTTGACAATAATAATGATATAAATAATATATCCCTTAATGGTGACGCGTTTGAATTAATGTCTTTTTTTTATTAATAATCTCTTATTTTAATTTAATTTTGAATTTTTTTAGCATATTTATTCGAATATATAATATATTGATTTCTTATTAATATTATGTACTTGTATAAACAATATCTAGTTTTATCAAAATATGTAATAAAGGCCATTACGGAAGACCGTATAATGATTATTCCAAAGGTACTTGCTGTGCAGATTGAATCATTATTACTTAAAGGTATCCGTCTTGCAAGAAGAGATGTTCGTCGGGAGGTATTAGAATATAGATTAAGATGTCTGCTCAAAATTCGAGATCACCCCTTTGCATCTTGAGGTCAATAATATATGCTTTCCAATCTCTGCGAGAATATTTTCATTGTATTTAAAGTACACACGCAAGTCACATGGCACTTAGCTGCGCTGTGAAGTCCGCTACCGACTAGCTGTTGGGCGTGGCCAACAGCCATACGACACTTCCACCAATCGATAAGCTTCGGTCCCCTCCACACCGTACTCGAACAATCCGACGCGACGGCTTGTGGAGGTATTCATGGGTTTCCCCTCTCGTTCATAAGATCTTATCCTTCGCTCTGGACCTCGCCGGTGATGAAAAAAGTATCCTCTAATTGATTGCTCGAACAAGATTTGTTTATTTTGCTAACACTTATCGTAAACTGACGAGCATGTCATTAATGTTCTTTGACTTGTTAGATATTTTTTTTTTTTGACACATCCAGTACATTTTCTTTGCATGAAGTGTCACTTAAAGTATGATGTTATCTTAAATAAATATTGGCCAATTATGAAATTGCGCATCGATAAAATCATTTTCATTCAATATTTTTGCAAGAAACATAGCGGCGTATAAGTTCAATATGATGTAAGATCATGTTGATGTAATATATGATTTGTGTTGACAATTTTTATAAGAATGTCTTTCGCTATTTCTATACAAAGTGTCGCGCATTTACAAGTTGAGAAAGCCTTATTTAATTTAAATCTACAATTTAGATATCTCACTAAAAGTTCAAGATAATTCATAATTTGTTATAAATAATAAAATTTTTGCTTAAAATTTTGTGACATTTTCGTATGATAATTTTTGAAGGGAAATGGACTGGTTGGTGCGACACGATTTACTTTGCGTTCGCATGATTAGTTATGTATTACTTTCGATCAACGTCAGAGCATATAATTATCTGCGCATGTGATTGCTCGCTATGATGCTTACCGAGATAATTGGCGGCTTCCGGATCCGCCGGCGGAGTCGATGAACATCATGGCACGTTACGCACTCAACATCACGTGAGATTCTGACAGATCCGCTACGATACTCGATCATCAGCCGCTTTACCGACTTGTCACGGTTACCGTGGTAACTCTCGGCGCACATCACTGACGGAAAATCTACAAGGAGCGATGGAGTCGCTATTTTAAGGGGAGGGGGAGGGAGGGGGGGGTGAACCGGGTTGTTTTCGCACTCACTTACATCAAATATTCTATCTCGCGAGAGACAACGCGATTCCCGTGAGAATGCGGCACTCAATTACATATCGATTGACGTACAACGAGACGAGCTCCACTGAATCGCCTTCGCGGCGGCGGCGGCGGAGCGACGACCGGCAGACCGAGGTGAATGACGTCGCCGACGTTCGGCGACGGCGAATGATACAGCCGATTCTTTCGCGGTTATCTCGCGAACTAGACCGAAATGTCGGACGAATACCACCGGCAAACGCGATGGAACGTCCGTACGTTCGACGTTCGGCACACTATACGCCTTTGGCTTTGCTATACTATAAGGTAGTAAGTGAGTGAGAGACCAAGCGGGACCCCTACCGGCGCAGCCGTACATCTTAGTATTATGGGCAACTCACATTGGAAGATACGCCATCAAGCATAGCCCTAGCGAGAACGCGAGAGCGAGCGAGCCGAGCCGAGCGATTGTAAAAGTTTTAGGGACACTTTGCGAACACCCTCTCCCCTCTTCTCGCTACTCTCTCGCTCGCCGGTGCGCCACCCCACAGAACCGCGCCCTGGGTTCTCTCACCCCGCCGACCATGGGCGACTAGAAATGTCGGAGAGAGGCGAGAGAGAGAGAGACCCTGGTGGTGCCACCTCGAAATCCCCCTCCTGATTCTCCCTCTCCCGACAGCTCGACCACACCAGAGAAAGATGGCGAGGGCCGGAAGAGAGATGAGACCCGGGAAAGAGCATGTATAGGAGAGATGCGTTTGCATTCCTCATGATTGTTGATAACCGACAAGAATGAAAAAAGGGACCGTAAGGAACATTGAGATTCTGCTTCTTTGAAAGAGGGTGGCGTCATAACAGTCGCTTATTCCTACATGTATATAATAGTCTTTTTTTTTTCCTCTTTAATCTCTCATTTTTCTCTCTCTCTTCCTCCAAGTTTAAAGAAGAATATTGCTCAAATTTAATGATGAGGTGAACGAAGCGTAAAGACTCGTGGCGGGTTGAAGAAGAACGTGTATTGGTGCATGTTATGATGGTCGCGACATCGTTGACATGGGCGCGGCCAAAAGAGAAAAGCCAGCAGACGCAAAGAAAAGAAAAGGAACGGAAAAGAGAAAGAGGGGAAACAAACGCGAAAGAGAGAGAGAGAGGAAAAAGCGTCTCCACCTATATAGCTCTGCGGCTAGAATCTCAAGGAGAAGGTTGCTGGGGAGAGCGAGACGCTACGAAATGAAGACGAAGAGGAGGGTTTCTGCCAACACGCGGTTTCTTGCCACTGTGCGGTGGCGCCCTCCGCTATCCGGCAAGAACCATGCCATTCCTCCTACACTTTTTCCGGATCTATCTCCCAATCGGTTGAGTTCTACCAGTCGCTGGCCGCGAATGTCAGGAGACGAGGCTTTGGTGCTGCCATCGCTGCCGCCTTCGTTGTTTTTCCTTGGTGAATCCGAGGTCCATCAAATTCCGGTTCGATCATGATAGCAGAATATCTCGTGGATAATTCGGTACTAAGTTGAGTATCTTTAATGTTGGTCTATTAGTACAATAATGATACTCACTTTATAAATAGATAAACAGAATAAAATTGTGAGAAGAGTATCAGTAAATTTAGAGTAAACGGAGAATGAAACAAAACCGATAAATTTCGTATTATTAATCCTTCGTTATTCGCGTGAGGTGTTCGGGATGCTTCAATATAAAATATATAAGTAATATTTATACCCATTATTATATTTAGGGCAAATTGTTTTATATAATATAAAATAATTTTGCATTTATATACTTATCTAAAGAATGTATAAAATATTATCAATCTTCACGTATAATTGTAGATCATCAAAGAGAGCAATGAAAATTGAGATACAACGTTATATAAGGGGTAGACAGCTTAGAATTTAATTCTTCGTTCAAGCTTGTCGTCGGTAACTTTTTATTAAGAAATAATCTGTCGTGCATTACTGAACTGTAAAATTTACACTCCGACGAGTTTCTGGAAACTTCAGTTTCTGTTAAATAATGGCGCTATCATAGACAATAATTTTTGAATACAAAAATAATATGTAAGATGTGAACTGCAAAGAAATATTTCCTCTTTATTTGTATGGCTTATCTTCATCGCGTTATTACATGTTTTCTTCAATTATAAACTTACAAACGGTATATGGTATATGCATATCTGTGGTCTACGATGCGTTCGCGGTAGGATTCACGGTGAGATTCGCAAAATGTTAATTCGGTGTGTCAGCAAAGTAGTGAGGCTGGTTTCGAATTAAAATAAGCATCGACTGTGCGCGCACAGTCGAGGCATGACACACGTTACGATTATCGTCCATATTAATCCCAATTAAAGCGAGGATAGCGAGGATACCGAAGAGCAGGTTAAAGACTCCTCCTCTTCACAAACCTACGGGGATACAGCGATATAATAAAATCGTAAAATGACGGCACTGACCGTGTGTTTGGCGATATTATCCGGTCGCGATGGCAAGGGAGCCGGCCATGAGGGAGACAGTTCTCCACACGTGAAGCATAAAATATCCGGTTAAACGCGCCGAACGAATACGAAAAAGTCTAATATGAAAAGCCCCATACCACTTAGGAAAGACGGCGAGTTCGAGTTTATGCCGCGGACCTCGTCCGACCAATCAGAGTACGGGGATTTTGCGGGACGAATAAATAAATTGGATGGTCCGCGGTGAGCTTCCTGGAATCTGGGAGACATCTCATGTGGCGTATACCCTTAAAACCTAGTTGGAAGGAGTACATAAACGAACAATGTTGCATAGAATGCGGAAAAGTTTGGGATCGTTATTTTCTTTTCTTTCATTATTATCATTTTCCTTGGAATAAGAATGATTTTATCATATATGCACTTTTAATTTATAATAATACATTTATATACTGCAGTACGGAGAATTTTATTATTTTGATAAAATTAAAAATTAAAAATACGTTATCGATAAGTGTATAAATCATGCTTATATTTTTATAGAAAAATACATGCATTTTGAATAATATTTATACAAAGTTTCAAACGTAAATTTACCCATCTGCATTGTGTCAAAAAATACAAGATAATAAATAACTACATAAGAGATCATAAAATTTTTCTATTTCGGGTGATTTTCAGTATTTCAAGTATTTCTTCTCAAGAGAAGTGAAGCGAGAGAAGGCACTATTACTGCCGATTTCGTTCACACGAAGTTACAAAGTAAGGACGAAGACAGCGAGAACAAGAAGAACGAGAATCGTGAGGCGGTATGTGGTAGGAGAATGAAGTTCCACATTTCAGCAGCAGAGTCAACATGGTGGCCGTGACGAGGACGATTCTTGCTCCGGCAAGAGAGGCCAATGGACAACGACGGTCTCGTCCCACCCCATAATGCCCCATATACTTGGCAATTTATGCGCCGAAACGTATTAAATAGCTTTCTGCCCCCACTATAATACGCGATCCTCTCGACGGCGAGCAGGCGTCTCCATAGCTGCGGCGGTATAACTATATATTAAAGCCAATATTTTTAAATGCGATACACCTACATTGTAAATACCGGTGTTTTGTGCGACCCTTTCTAAGAATAGACCCACTTGCGACATTCGGCCGCGCTGAGAGCCGCGCGGAGGCAATCATACGGTGCGCGTTATATGGCGGGAAAGAAGATTCCGATCTTTGTGTTGTTGAAAGCTTCTAGCCTCGTAATGTCTTAAGACTTAACTATGACGACTAGAGAATATTACGAAGTGTATTTTAGGATATTTTTATGAAAGATTAATCGATAATCGGATAATCACGCTCCCGACTGTTAATTCCAGATAATGCATATGCGACACGTACAAGAGACAATAAGTCAGTTATGACACTCACATACAAAATTGTTTATATCTCAGAAATGGTTGAGCTTTTTATTCAAAATCAGTATGGTGTGTACTATCTATCTTATAAACGTTACTGGTTCTTTTTTTAAAACATCTTGTATAAAAGACAGTATATGACTTTTAAACAAGTATTTTTATATTGTTAATTTTTAATGTACAGCTTCGAAGAAAAATTTTTTTCTTTTGAAATTAATTTATTACATATATGCGTTTTTCTTTCTTTAATTGTTGTTTTAAATTATTTCTTTTGACTCTTACAACGTCCTTTTAACTTTTTTCGTTTACAGTATATGACGCTTGGAGAGAGTATCATAATGATAATTTATCGCAATTCCAGCGATAAATTTTCTCGTTAGAACAGACATTTATACTCAACAATTATTTTTAAACAGTTCCGGCTAATTTTTATACTAAAAAACCGAAATTAAAGTTTTGAACGTAAATTAAAAATATGATACATATTAACTTCGTGAATCTAGTGTGCTAAAATGCAAGGAAAAAATTAATATTTTTACTTTTTTTTAGCTACAGATTCCGTTAGTACTACTCGGGATCTACTAATACCTATACGTATTTAAAAATAAAATTCCAATAATTATTAATCAAGATCCGCTTTGACCAAATTGGCCTTTACTTTCTTACTTACATGTGATAAAATAAAGATTTTAATTAATATGTTTTTTCATTACGGATTTTCATCACGGAAAGAATTATTTCTTAAAATTTACTCTGAAAATATAGTACTCTGAAAATACAGTTATATGGTACAATATAATATTTTTTAAAGATTTTTGCCATGCACTTCAGTAAAATTAATCAAACTTATTTTATATTTTATTGTAATTTTATTAACGAATTCGAGAGATTTACATAAAAATTCTTCGAAATATAATGTCCCACGATTACCATATTTTCAGAATAAATTTTAAGAAATAATTCTTTCCGTGAAATTACATATTAAAAGTTCATAAATCACAATTAAAAAAAAATTCTTTTTAACAATTTCCATGCAAAACAATATTTTACAATTTACATTTTTTCGCCGCGACAGAAATGTAAAAATATCTCAAATGACTATTCCCCAGTTACAAATATAAAACATACAAAAAAGTTGTTAAATCATCGTCTGAAATAACGCAGTGCTTCAAATTTTGACTTCTGTATGCATTTTTCTTATTTTTTTTTACAACCAAATCTGTCTCTTATTTTATATCTTTCGCGCTTTATTTCTTTTTTCGAGATCGCATTCTAAATTTTCCAACAGCAATCACCATGTCAACAAGCGCGAACATTCTATGTTCCAGTTTTATTTACACACATGTGCGTTAATTTACAAACGGTAATAAAGCTACAGAACATCCGTCGTAATCCCTCGTCGAGCCGACCAAAGAAAGAAAATTGGAGAACGGTTCGGCAACGTCTCGATTAAGCTCGTTACTCGTTCAACCGGAATTTGAGAAACAGTCGCATTATTCCTTCCCTTTCTTTGCCTCCAGACAATTGTCTATTGCCTAATGGAATTGCCATCCCCAATACGCGAGTGGGCGAAGCTTAAGTAATAGTAAAACGTTACCAAAAGGAAACGGCAATGCCCTTATACTTCGTTATTTCTTTCTATACTTCGCCTTCTCCGCCATAAAAATTGTAATTCTTGTTTCAATCAAATAAAAAGATTCGATTATTATCATTTTTATTTTAAATGTTTTGTTACCATTAAAATATTTATACATTGTAAAAATAAATAGAAATAAAAACACATTTATTGCAAACACATTTATTAAAATAGGTAGGAATTCAAATAAATATATGTATTCATAATAAATCTTTAAAATAATTAATAAGTTATCTCATTAAAGTTACATTGTAACGGAAATTTTCATATAGCAAATTGAGAATATTTTAGCATTGCTGAGGAGTAGCAGTAAATTATACATATGAGATAATTATTTAAGTATAAAGAAAAAACGATCTAAATCGAACGTAAATAAGATTTTTTACAAAATAAATTTCTAGTTTACAATGTTAATACAACATAAAAATATAAAATGTATAACAAATATAGAATAAATATAAAATAAATATATAAAGAATATAGAATAATAAAATAATAAAGATATAGAAATATATTAAATTAATTTAAAAAGATTTTTAATGTAATTTATTGGCTCATTGCCCTGTTTCTCTCTATATTAGTTGTTAAAAAAAATATAGAATAATTAATATCAAACGTTTCAGAATTCACTGATCCTTCTTCAATAATTCTTATCGATGTTACAATGTCATAGAGATGAAAGTATAATCTTACGGTCTAAGCAAGAAGACATGGTGTGGTACAATTTGTTCGAAGAAATTGATTCTCTTGTTTTTGTGTGAATGTGGAAATTATGTCTAAAGTGAGAAATTCATTGTCGTCAATATAATATAAACGTAATCAAGAGATAAGACAAGATGAGTTATTTAAATGTAAATTGTCAATTATTTCCTATTTTTGTATTACGTCAATTAATTAATTATTTGGTGATTAAAATTGAATTTCTTACTTACAATAAAATGTCTGAAAACAGGAGCATCTTTATGTATTTGTCTAATTCTGTTAAGCGCAAGTGTTACAATGATGACAGACGGACTCTTAGGCCATCGGAACGATATTTACTTATTTATTTGACACTTTTTTAATAGATATAACTGTAAGAATCGTCTAGACTATCCGTATCTTTTTGAGAGTTAATGCCTTCGTTTTGTTTTTTAACATCTCTGAGATAATTCTTTTACAGTAATTCTTTTCAACATCTAGAATTAAGGCTGCTTCCCAATATCAAAATTGTGACCATGATTTAATCTATGGTCAGAGATGACGGAGATTCTCGAGAAACTCTGCTTTATATATTATTTCTATGTTCATTTATATGAGTCTTGAGTTGTCTTTTTGTTTGTTCCACATAAGACGCATTACAATCTTGACAATTAATTTGATAGACAACATTCTGACTTTGAAATTTGTTAAGTTTGTCTTTGTGTACTTTAATAAAGGAACTTAATGTATTTAAAATTCTGTACCCATTGTGAAGATTGATTTGTTAAAAAATGAAATAACAGAATATGATACTTTGAGTATATAAAGTACTACAAAAAGTTTTCTATCATACTTGTTTCTATTATCTGAGATCACATTGTCAACATTCCGTGTGTTCAATTTATCATATATAATTTTTTTAATCCTTTTATTTATGCAATTAAAAATTCAAGATAGAGGATATCTAATTGTTTAGGAGGATGTTTATAACAGTTACAATATTTTTTTGATGAAATTTAAGGTTAGAAAGAAGAATTGCTCTGTCTACGAGGCTAAAAATTGATTCAATCTTATGGGAAGTAGAATAATTTGATAAAGAAAGATAGATATTTACCGGAGAAAGTTTTTTTGTGGAAAAAAATCAGTCAATAATGATTTTATTATTCTCAACTTTCATTAAAAGATCTAAAAAAACTTAGACATCTGTCATTTTCAATTTCTAATATGAATTGCAATCTGTTATGGCAACTGTTAAAAACGATTGTTTTTAAGAATGTTGTCTACGTGATCTCTTGGCGCAGTCGTAATGATGTCATCGACGTATCGCTGATAAATTGTAGGATTTAAATTCAATGTATCCAAAGCTTTTTCTCTCCTCTAAATCTCTCAAAACAATTTCAGCTAAAATAGGGGACAAAAGGGACTCCATAGGTGTTCTAAAAATTTGTTTAAATTTTGTTGAAAGAAAAGTTAAAGTAAAAATAAATTTTAAAATTTTAACAAAATCATTGTATGGAATATTAGTTTTGGTAGAAATTAAAAGCCATCTTTTTTCAATGCTGTTGATTGCAAGATCCAGAGAAATATTCGTGAACATAGAAATAACGTCGAGTGAAAGTAAAACAGAATTGTCTATACCGATGTCATTTAACAATTTGAAAGCCTCGAAACTGTTATGTGTTTGTCGTGAATTCGTCTCTATACTAGAGGCAATGATAGAATGCAAAAAGGCATCTTTTTATATTTTATATTTTTATATTGTATTAACATTGTAAACTAAAAATTTATTCTATAAAACATTTTATTAACGCTCGATTTAGATCGTTTTTTCTTTATTCTTTGCAAAAAATGAACGAAATATAATTATAATTATTTAAGTTATAAAAGATTTTTTAATCACATAAAACACGTAGCAGAAACTCATAAAAAATGCAAAATATATCACGCTATTCTACAGTCTCAAAAATTCCATCAAGCGACACAGCAAAAATGTCGCGATACGATATATCTCGTATTTTCTTCTATTTTATAATCCAGGTGGAAAATTGCTTTTCCAGACTAACGCGCAATCCGAATAAAATAGCAAAACTACATGAAACCACGATGCAGTGTCGTATCGAGATGTGAGAGAACTTGAAATTATTTTTTTTCTTTTTTTTTTGCGTCGGAAAGCTTTTTCCTTTCGTACTTCCACGTGACATGTTGAACACGGCGAAGCTAAGGTTTGCGTTAATCCCCGAGGGAATGGAAAAGTCAGCGTACGAGTCAACTCGTAACGTGAAATTCAATTTGAGTGGAACGACAAAACTGAGCTGCAGATAGATCGAGTCTCTCCTCGAATGTCTGTCTCTTGGTGATTCTATCAAGTTGGCGCCGAATAGGAGCGTGAGGGGCGGATATTCTTCTGCTGTTAGAATTGGCTCCAGCAAATTGCAAAAAGAACGTTCCGTCAACCTTTTACTAGGATCCGGGAGCTTCTCTTATTGGTCATTTTTCGGACAATGTTGCATCGAAGCTGCCATTCGAATAATACAAATCGCCTCTCGGCACGGTACAAGAAATTTATCCCGAATTTCATTTGCTGATTAATGCAAATCGGCAGAATTAATGTGTGCGTTTATCATCATAAAATATTTATTAGCTTGTTTGTGTAGAGAGCTACTTTGTAGCATTTTATATTTTCTGGAATAATTTCGCGTTTCTTTGTTATACAAATATACATTTTTTCGGTAAAATTATTTTGAGAAAGGTAAGGATTAATAATTTTGTTCGTCAAAAGGTGCTTATAAATATTGTGCATAACCGATTATTTGCAATAAAATAACCACGTCATCATAATTATGACTTAAATAATAAAGATTGTCATTGTGAGATACAATTCTCAAGAAAAAACTAAAGAAAACATTTAATATATTCGAGGCTCGTGACAAATGGAATGCTGTATTAACCTTCGCGTGCCACATGACGTAATTAAAGAAAAAAAAACAATTAGACTTTTCTTGTATAATGTTTACGAAATTTTATTTCCAATTGCACTAACAATGAACATGATGCAATATAGCAAATGATAAAATACAGCAAAATTGATATAAAAAAAGCTGATATTAAAATTAATCAAAATAAAAAATATTAAAAAGTATCCCGTGAAAAAAATATATATATAGATTTAATATAATTAAATACAAATTTTATTAAAATTTAATATAATACTTATTAACAATTCCAATAAATGTGGTTTTATTAAAACCTTATATAGATTTAATTTGGACCATATAATGATCCATATTAAGTTATTAATTCAACTTATTAAGACCTTATTAAAACTTATTGAAACTTGTTAAGACCATATTAAAACTTATTAATTCAACTTATTTAAAACTTATTAAGATTTAATTAAATATATATAAATTGGACATTAATAAGATTTAATAAGGACTTATTAAACTTAAATAAGTTTATAATATAAACTATATTAAAAATATATATTTATTTATAAGGTTATATAAAGACTTTATAAATTCTTTATATGAATTTTGATGAATCTTTATAAAAAACTTATAAGACTTTTATTTAGAATATAAAAATTTGTTTTTCGCGGGATTGCATTTGAGAATAAAGTGTTTTTGAAATTAATAATCCACACACACGCAATTAAAATAGGTCTTTGAAGCATGTGAGATATTTCCGGGTAAATATATAAATCTAATATAATCTGATTAATACAATACTAATAATTATTCTAAAATTATTTATTATAATTAATGTAAAAATTAATTATATAAAATAAGCATCTACAAACCATTTAGACAATTATAATTGTTCTATATGAATATTAATCTTCCTTCTATATTCCAGGGTTGTGGAATTACTTAAACATAATTCAAATTAATTATCACTTGTATTTATACATATTATATGTAATTATCACTTGTATTTATACATATTATATGTAATTATCACTTCAATAATCACTACACCATTTTGTAATTATTTAAATATTCATTTTTAAAAATATATAAGTCTGCTTATGAGATATTATAACAGTTTAAATAATGAAAAAATGAATTTGTTTTATTATATAAAACTTTCTTTACATATCTTTCTTTGAATAAGTCTAAAGTTAAATTTTTATAGTCTTTTTTAGAAATATAACTACATCATATCACTTATATACCGACGTAATTACTCAATTAAGCAACAAATTATTAGGTATTTATAAGTAAAAATAAAATCTTCAAATAGTTTCACGTATCCAAGTTACGTTATTACTCGTCACAGCATCACGCACGACTGAAGATATGAATGAATCTACGGTAGGATTAGAAAGTTGCAACAAAAGTCTCTAATTTTTTTTTGCATCAATAGAGGGGAAGAATTTTGAAGAATTCTGTCACCCTTTACAGCTGGAAGGACATCAGGTGATTTAGTTCAGACCTAATTTTTTTTTATCATTAGAAAGTCGGACACCGATTCAATGGTTGGTATAACGGTTCGTAACAAAGAAACTTTTTTTACTCTGTTCTACAAAATATGTGCACTACTTTCAAAATCATTAATCATTTTTTGCACTTAAAATAATATATTTTATTTAAAATATTTATTAAAAAATTAGTTATACATTGAGGAAATAATTAAACAACAAACAGCTAAGTAAAAAGTATATTTTTTGATATGGTTACTTTGTTAAATAAATTTAATATATATATTCGAATTTATTTTTATAAAGTCAATAAATACTTAAACTATATTTTTTATCTAATAGATTTGTATCTAATAGATATTTGAGTTTACTTGCATAGAGTATCTAATATAAAATATATTTTGTTTTATCTTGTTAAAAAAGATTCTATTAATTTTAATCAATTTCTATCAGATTCTATCATTCTATCATTTTATTTTTAAGTTAACATATATCATATATATTTACAAAGTAGATAAAAATAATATTATATGATATGTATATATTGTAATACTTACCAACAAATTTTTAATTAAAAATCCTTTTCGACAAATACTATAAAATCCTAAAATGTCATAATCTGTTGTCGACGTCTGTCCGTTTTATCTATCAAAATCTAAACATATCTATTTTATTATGTATTAATTAGGATGTTATACAATTTTACATAATGATATTAATTTAATGTCCAATTTTCTAAATAGTTATTTAAAAATAATTTAAAAAATTCTAATATGTATAATATTATCACTGATATATATCTACATATATCACTATATATACATATAGCTAATAAAACATAATAATAACATGTTTTTTATATCCAAACGATTTGTATACAATACACAATACTATAAATTCGCAATTTTGAGTCAAAATTTACAAATCTCTATCAATTCATTTTTTAATTACATGCAAAGAATATTTAAAGCACAAAATAAAATATGAAAAAATGCATATTCTACTAAATAATTGTATGTTCTAAGAAAATATACAATTTTCAAATTAGAATATAAAAACAGCCTAATTATATAATATAATGTTATATAAACTTCTCAAGTACTTTTTCATTTAAAATTATCATTCCAAAATTATAAAAATTTTTACATTGAATATAGTATGAATACAATATAAATACTTACTCCGTAGAATAAATTTTAAGAGGTAAAGAAAAAAAAATTTTGGTTAATTATTACACTTCGTTTGATACGGAAGGAACTTCATGCTTTTTTCTCTGTAATTACTTTGGCACTAATATAACATATTTTATTATTGCACTTCGATACAGGAATAATCTTGTTTTTATTTACAAGTAGCACATAATTTCTACCTTACGAACATATCTTAATATCATACAAATACAATTAAAATGTGAATAGATAAATGTAGGAATGGAAAAATTGAATAAAATGCACATTTTGTGAAAACATGTTTAAAAATAACAAAAACAATTTGCATTTACTTCATGTCATATTTTTCTCAAGATCTGTCGTTAATGAGTAATAATAAAGTCGTAATATTTAACTATTTTTTAACCTATTAATTATTAAACATATAAAAAGTTCTCAAGTTTAAAAATTTTCGTGGATTAAATAGCATTACATTTCGACAAAATCGATAATTAAGTGTTAATTAGTACGTGCACTTTTCAAAAACAATATATTTTATCAGAGAGAGAGAAATACATATTGCAGATATTTAAAACAATATTATGTAATATTAAGCTTTGATATGTTGAATACTGAATAGCAGATTTAATGTCTCTTATTTGTGTATCATTTTATTATTTTTAACTGTAACGCATTTAGAACCACAAAAATTTATAAAATAAAGAATTGTTTAAACTCGCAAAAATGTTTTATAAGCAGTCAATATAAACAAAAAGTTATTAATAAAAAATATATAAATGCGAGATTTGTTAACACGTTAAATACAAAAATAAAATAATCGCGTAATTCCATGTTGACAATACCGCGAAATATATAACATTAAATTAAAAATTTTGCAATATTCTGAATACTTTTAAATAAACTATATTGTAGTGCTCATAACTCTCAGGTTTTGGAAAATTATAATAATTTTAAAAGTATTCTATAAAGTTTTAGCTTATATAAAAGAAAATTTACATTATATTTTAATGTACGCCTGTTAAATGTAAAAAGGATTGCAAAAATATTTTTCTTCATTATTTTTGCGTGCATGGGTTGAACATAATTAATTTGATAAAAAAAACATGACGATTTATTTATAATATTTTGTTATATGTTTTTGTCATATGTAATATAATGATCATATGTGATGTAGATTTTTAAACAGAATATTAAACAATTAATATTTACGCATATAATTTACAGATACAGCGCATGATAATATACAATATGAAGTGGCAAATCAAGAGAAAGATGATCTAATAATTCTTTACTGCATGAAGAGCGATATTGGACAACATAAATGGTACAATTATGATTTATACATTTATTTCATGTATTAGTAATAACTTGATGCGTTATAACTTTATCGTCGCATATAAAAAAAAATAACAGAAAAATATTTTAGCAATTAAGTCACAAAATATTTAAAAACATTTTTATATAAAACAACTTTTTTTTAAATAAAAAAGTGTTATCTCTCAACCCACTTTCTTTTTCCAGCACCTCAACCACATAACATATAACTTTAGTTTTAGATTACTCATTTTCCGAATTTTCCAGACCATCAATTAAAAATTAGTATAAATTCTTAAGCATTACAAAATTTTCCACGAATCAGAAAACATACAATTTCAGTTTGTATGTTAAAAGATCGAAAATGTCTTTTCGGATTAGGCATCGTAAATCTGTGGGTCGGAAAATCAAGTCAGTATTTAGAGCGGACAAAGATAATAATGTGTATTTACTTCTTTTCCCCGTTCCGCTACTATATTTGTGTGCGCATGTGTATAGATTATTGTAATAATGTTATTATTATAGGCTGATAGGTACATACAAAACAACACACAATAAAAACAATAACATAATATTAACGTGACGCTCACAATAATAATGATAATAATATTAATAATAATATAATATAATATAATAATAATCTTAAGAATTTTTTTAATAGTCATAATAAACATCATCAGTGGTATATTTAATAACTAATTACAATCAACTTGCAGCAAAGCTTTTCGGACTTCACGGTAAACGCGCAACAGGATCGCTATACCGTCGGATCAAAATTTCCCATTTAACTATTCCGTTTGAAATTATTTATTTCGTTATCATTTATATTGTATTATATTATCGTCGTTACATAATTAACTGTTACAATACCGTGGCAGAACTATACAATTGTCCGGAACTCAGTCTCTCACGAATTCAAATTCACTCTATACGATCCACGTCTTATTATCGCGTTTTTATTTCTTGATTTAGCCGCGCATTTATCTGCTGCTGTCGTTCGCGGCTATTTCATAAACGCTTAAAAATTTCCAATTCGTGGTTATCTTGTTTTTTTTTTCCATCTTCTCTTTCTTATTCACGGGTTTTCCATCTCTCTTTTCCTTCTTACTCGCGCTCTCGATTCTTCTTTCTCGCTCTCTTTCTCTATCGATTTTTCCAGTGCAAGGCCTGTGCCTACTTTTCATTTTGTACCACAAAACATACATTCGTATCCACAGCCGTGTGACACGTTCGTGTCACCACACATGAAACAAATGTACTCCTGCTTACAGAAACATACGTACATATATGTGCGCGAATATACCTACACGTACACATATATATACACACACACACACTCGTTCGAACACACGCATACATATACATACACAAAATACACGTATATAATATATTGTAGCCATTCACACGGACTCATTAGCCCTTTGTAATTTAGATAATGTTGCACCTTAGAATAGAGATCCAGTGAGATAATTTCTTTTTCATTTAACACCTGATTAGATTACCTACTTACTTGCTGCTGTTCTGTTCAAAATTGTGTTCCAGCCGCGCTTAGGACTTCGTTCTAATACGAGATCGATTTTCTCTTATTACGTTTCTCGTCGTGAAAGACATGAGTGCGAGTTGTAAACAAAAGATGTAAAACGACCGGAAGATATCTGTCGTGACATATCCATCGGATATATTTACAGAGATTAATACTTGTGACATTCACTGACACAAAAAAAATTAATGCATATTATTGATTATTAATAATCATGTATACATAATTATTGATAACTATTAATCAACAAATACATCTTAAACATGTTTAGCTTTAAGCCAAAAGTACAGGATACAACCAATAAAAACATATCAATTCCATAATTAATTTTAATATTAAATTAATTTTTAATATTAAAACTTAACAAATGTCGATTTAGAATATGAATCGATATCATGTCCAGATTTTATTGACGAATACTTAAAATATCCAATGGTAATGAAATATTATTACAAAATACGAAAATTTATCGAAAAAATTTTCGGCACCGGTTTTTTAACTTAAGCCAAAAGTCTTTTTATCACGTGTTATCAATTATTATCATAAAAAAATAATGCAATTACACTATCTCGTCAGCAAGTAATCAAGTTTAGAGTGTTAAGTACCACAACCTTTTTTTTCCTTTCACGGCAAGAATTTCGCCCGCGCGCGAAGATGAAAATACTGAGCCTACGATCTTAACCCTGTATAACATCATAATTTTTATGAAGATCCCAAACTCAGCCTAGAATGGTACAATAGAACACTAGTCTGGCTACTAGGTATATTTTTAACATAAATCGCTTTCCTTCAATACTAGTATAAGAATTATAGGTACTAATTTGCGATCCTTTTTAGGCGATTAGTACAACATGTGGACGTAACTACCTAATTTTTTGGATGCGTTTGTATTCTACACTGACTTGAAAATTTACCATACTCTTTAATTTTGTCGCCTCAGGCAAATAATTGAACAGCACAAAAGAAGGTATTTATCTAACAAATTACTTTTAACCTTCATTCTTGAATAAAAAATCGTTATTATAAGTAACACATTATTTCAGTACATGTAAACTATGTCACAAGTTCGTTTAAATCACATATGTGATGTGCATGATAATTTTCATTTAAATTTAAATATCATTGAAAACAGACTTTTTCCCGCAAATCTAGCTGTTAATAAATTTTTTATGATCTACATTTCAAGAAAACATTTTAAGAAGATAATATAAACAAAAAACAAATACAAAGAGCAGAAATGACGAGCAATAACAAAATTTTTGCTAATGTTAACTTTTCAGTATTACCTAGTTGTACGATAGGTAGGTATTCGATAAGATTTGCAGATCCTTAACGCGATCATATATAACCCATACCGAAGTGGAAAATTAATTTAAAGAGCGATACACATGCATTTACGCGAGATCAGTGGAGTCCACTTACCCCTAAAAGCGACCCATCCGCTTTACAACTTGCTATTCTCGACGGATCGTCCAGCCCTAACTGCAAAATCAATGGTGTCTGATTGAATCAGCTTCGGGTGTAACTGCAACGATACATTCCAATCTCCAAATGTGCGACCCGGGCTCGATAATAGACGGGGATGTGAGACGGAGTAAACGAGTACATGATACGACTGAAGGAGGAAAGAGGAGACTCTGGGCGGTGGGAGGAATAGGGGTACATTAAGTGACATTAATTACCTCTTTACTTTATATATATATATATATATAACTGGAGAAAATACTACCGAATTACGAATTGGACAGATTGCTTGGTGTCGCCCGATGACGTGTACTATTCGTAAAATACCGACACCCGACACCGACACTCGAAAAGAGTCTTCGGGCCGCTTGAAATAATGGCCCCAAACGCGCCCTTTCTATACAACAGCGAAATTTTCGCCTGATTGTGAATAATAATAATATAATTAATAATTAATAATATAATTAATAATTAATAATAATATACTACGCGCGAACTTTATCTTTTTCTTAGTAGAAGCAGTCTTTGAACGGCTGCTCGACAGAGTCCATGAGTTTTCATCGAATTCCCGTGGACGTGGATATTGATCGACGGTTTAGCGGGATCGCCTCGGTTTATTCGAAGCGTCTCGACGGGTTTTCTCTGGGGCGTTCAGTGCGTTCAGGCGGCCAAGCCGTGAGGCGTTTGATGGAGGAGAGCGGGATACTGTTGAGCCACGTGCGCCAGCTGATGATGATGGCTGCCGGAGTGTGCGTGCGTATGTGTGTGTGGATGGACTACGGCCGTGGCGGGCGTTACAGTGCCCGACGACGATACGTGAATCGGCGGCAGCGGCGTCTGGGACTGCGGTGCGTGGAGGCTATGGCTGTGACCTGCTACCAGGCTGTTATGGCTGCCCCCGCTGCTGGACGAGGTATGACTGTGATGATGATGCCCGAAGACGACCCCAGAGAAGGCCACGGGTCACTGATGATGCTTCGTGGAGCCGTTCGCGTGATGCGCCTGCGCGACCACGTGGTGACTCGAGGGTGGTGCGTGTGCGGTGCTCGGATGGTGATGACTGCCGGTCGCCGCGTGGTGATTCGCGTTATTGGCGCTGCTGCTGTTGTTGTTGTTGTTGTTATTTTGCTGCTGGGACTGCCGCTGGCTGTTCTTCTTATTCTTCATCCGACGATTTTGAAACCAGATCTTGACTTGGCGTTCAGTCAGATTTAGGTTGCGCGCGAGCTCCCACCGCTTCTGTTTCGATACGTAGGCGTTAAAGAGAAACTCTTTCTCCAGCTCGAGAGTTTGAAACTTGGAGTAGGGTTTGCGTTTCTTCCGCACCGTCACCTGGCCCGTCCATTCCAGGGGGTTGGAGCTGCCGCACCCGACGCCCATTCCCGTTACACCAACCCCGACTCCCACACCCGCAAGCGAACCTGCGGGAAACAAGGAAGATGGGGAGGAACCCCACATCACTTAACACAATTAGTTTGCCGATGATAAAACAACCTAGCTGCTAGCTAGTAATATTCAGCAAGGAAAATTCTCTCTCAAAGGCGAATGATATCAATTCTTAAAATGAGTTTCGATATTACGTGTGCTTTTGATTTTACTAAATTTATCTTAGTCCTATTCGGATTAGACAATATAATCATCAAATCAATCGAAATAAATAAATCACACTAAATCAAATATTATAGACTTTATTACCGCGCGCACGTGTATAGAAATTAGTTTCTAATTTAATCATTAGCATATTCGAATAGATTTTGAATGAAGAAAGTGGTTGTATCTGTTTCTTTATCATAATTGCCATTTGTTACTACGAAGTGACTAGCAAAAATGAGCGCAAATACACTGGTTCGTTAGTTGGTGCATTGGCGCGTAACCGATCCCGTTACTCTTTCTTTTTTAATAAACGTTCCGTAATCATTCATTAGAAAAATAATTCTGCCATTTAGATCGTATAATAAATCAATAAATACAGACTGTGTTTATTTATTGCACGAATTTATCATCACGCGTATATAAATCGCGTATATCAATCCAGAGAAATTATTGAATATGAGAAATATCCTCGCTATCGTGATTCTAGAAAAAGTGCCTTGAAAAAGTCCTAAAAAAGAGAGGGGAGTAGATATTTATACATTTAGAATTAATCACATTAAACTAAAATGTTAAAATCGCCGTTAATTATGAACGTAAAAACGTAAATATTTTTTCATTTTTTAAATTCTTATAATGAATTATTGAACAATACATTCTGTGAGATCTGTATTACTGTTTTTATGTAATAACAAACATTATTTCGTCAACAAATATTATTAAAAAAATATTGCTGAAAATTTTCACATGAAAAATGATAAATTTAGCAGGTATGATTTGGCATTTTCTCGAAACTCTTCGCTCTCCATTGTGCTCGTATTAAGATTTTGCACGAGGAACTAGATCTGGGTGGGGTACATCATCAACTAAATCCGCGCCTGATGCAACTCTCCGAATGTCAAAGCGTGCACTCCAGCTGCATGTGCGTGCGCAACATTATTCATACATATACACGCGTGTATATGTATACATATGTACGACATGCGTACGAGGGTTGCCGTGGCCGTTCCTGGCACAGTGGTATGATATAATTGGACCGGTTCTACTAACCACACGAAAAACATGAAGCCGGAGTTAGCGCGGAACCGTTGTTAGGCTCGTTCTCTAGAGCGTTTCGACTGGTCGGTGGTTTTTAACAGAGTACTCTATATACTCCGTTGCAAACCCAGAATGTGGAGCGACGCGAATGCATTTGTTAAAGCGGAATATACGATGGGATGGTGCAAGGTACATACGGCACATCCGCGCCAGTGGAATGAAGCGATTACGAAAGCTCGCGACTCATCCGGCTATCTTTAACCCAGCCATGGACTGGATAAACGTCTTCTTGGTGTACGCAAATGCAACAAAATTATTTCTATTTTGTCGGGTTGTCTGGCGGTATTTCATATTTTTCACATGTATAGAAAAAAGGGGTTGTTTCGCGAAGCTACTACATTTTACACCACAAAATGTCAAATTGCTCCCTTTTTTTTATCATTATCGTGCGAATATAAAATTAATTAATGATTTATTTAATGACAAAACTAAATCTCAGACCAGAAAACTTTTTAATCGACTGGATCGAATCATCTATCTTTAGACAATTTGAACAAATACTGCTAGTATAAGATCAAATGCAGCTTTATTTGATCCGTCGGAACATGTGCGTATAATGGACGTTATCTGCGCATCATTATAATATCTCAGATGTCACGCGGGTATTTTTATGAATCTCAGATGACGGTTCTCTAGATTTATTACTATTAAAGCTATAATTTTTCTCGCAGCTTAAGTCGTAAAATAAAAACACATAAACGCGAGTCAATTAACATGCAAATTATTAAAATATGTGTGTTGTACTATGATATCTTAAATATCTTCAACCATAAGATACGCGTTTGCGTGAACAAACGAATGAGAATTTTGCTCCTCGAGTTTTATCCCTGTTCAATTCTCCATTTTCTTCTATTCCATTCTCGAGCCTTTCTCTATTCTCCTTTCTTTATTGATAATGTTCTCTTGTTGCCTCAATGCGATTGCTTAAGCGATAACAATTTATTGCGCATTAAAACTATAGTACGAGTAACTGACCTTTGTTTAAAATATTTAACAAAGGTCAGTTACTCTTATTAAAAAATGTAAAAATATTTAACAAAGGTCAGAATATCTGTAAATTTCAGAATATTCTATGTAGTTTAAGATTCAACTATAATATATAAAAGGTGTATATGTATAAAAGATTAAAGGCTTAAAAAAATGAACACATTAAAAGTTCACATAAAATAATGTACAGCGATGACTATCGATCTAATTTTCGTACAAATATATTTCTAATTTTTGAAATTTTTTCCAGCTAATTCGATGAGATAAACGCCATAACGGTACATATTTTTTAAATAAGAATATGATGATTGCATTAAGCAATATGCTTAAAAATCAATATTATATCTATCTAATCAAATATGAGCCAAATAAACAAAATATTTAAAAGTATTTATTGCAGTTAATAAAATATTTTAAAAAATCAAAAGATATTTATATCTAAAGTTATTAAAAAAAACATTCTAAAAGATATCAATAATTAAAACAAGTATTCCTATAAAAAGGTTAGTATAATATAGGGAGATCAAAAAATGTCTGAGATTGTTAGAAATTGTAGTAAGTTTCTCGAATTGTTACCTGATTTCTGATAGAAAAGGGTCTATAAGTTTGAAATTGTCGCATGTAACGCGAGTGTAATATCGATTGCGTTCGCGACATCTTTCATAATCTACCACATTTCTGTTATTAATCTAAGTGAGTTTAAATATAAATCAAGGAATAAATAAATATTTTAACATTTGTTTAATGTAAATAATCTATAAATTCGATATTTTGTATTGCAAATACTGAGCGCAATGGAAATAATGAATTATACAGCTTATTTCTAAATATTTAGGAGAATAGGGTTACCAAAGAATTGCAGTATTTCTAAGTAACTTTTTATTTAATGACGTAATTTTATCTCAACGAATTAAGTAAATAAAAACATTATATATTCTTTTAAAAATTAGCAAATAAATTGCAAACTTCCATTTAAATTTTACTATTTGTACGAAACGGAATAGAATATTTATTTCATGGTAAAATCGATGAACTTGATAAAGCCATACTTTATGCTAAATTTATTCTGGCCCATGATATAAGTGCGCATAATGATGACCGGTAGGCCTCAAAGGCTTAATTAAGCGTGGATACCAATCCGCGGTAATAAATGCGGACTGATAAATAGCTTGATGAGCCACGTTCTTTCGATGATGCGGAGATAATCTCACGGAAGATATCGACATGTGCCGGGCACATCTGGCAGACATTGTGATTCCTCGGAGATTACCTGGACTAATATGGGATGGTTCGGCGCGATACAGTGGAAGCGACAAACTCTCTGGTCTTCGAGCGAACGAGCAAAGATAATGGACCCGCCATCTATTGGGCTACGCTTAAACTATACGCGGGTGCGCGCCTGCGTTTCACTATTTCGGTATGTACGGCACGCTTGCACGCGCCCACACACACACACACACACACACACACACACACTCACACACATATCTGCCTTCCGTGCGCTTACGATTAGCTCGCGGCTGATTACGCGAATGTTATCTCGGTTATCAAAGTGCCGTCAATGGCGCTCGCACGAGCAACAAAGTAACGATAAAGTGCTACAACGTGGCGCATATTGCAAGCAAAACACGACGAAGCATTTTCAGAAGGACACGACGAACGAACGCCGACGATCGATGAGACGCGCCTTCTCTTTATATTTCTCGCTTGATATGAAATTCAAATATTTCCACACGAATGAAAAGTTGGCGTTGCCGTAGCGATATAATTATGTTGAATATAATTTACAATCTGATATATCGATTGTATCGTAATAAACGACGCGTATCTATAAATTAATGCCACTTCTGCAAAGTATTTTATTATCACGGTGATTTATATACCGTCATAATAAGTATTCCGAACAAATGCTAAAAAATAGGAAGATTAATGACTCATTTTACAAAGTATATATATTTAATGTTTGCTAAAAGATATCTTTTATTCCAAGCGTTCTCGCAATGGTCGCAAGTATTTTCCTGCGGAAAGAACATTACCAAGCAGCACGGCGTATCGAGAATAGTAATCTTCCTGGAGGGAAACTTTAGTCGATGTGGAAAAAATTATCGTTCGAAAGTAAAATAATGGGGAGATAGTCACGACAATATAAACGCGCGAAACAGCCGTTAGCCGGAAAGACTGAACGCCTGCACGGGTCATGGAACGGATCAGCTGATCGGAGGCGCGCGCCAGAGTTTACGAGTTACGGCCGCCAATAAACCCGCCGCCGTTCGTTGTTGCTCATGCGACGTTCCATGGGTTGCAGGGTCCCGAGAAAAGGACAGAGAAGGGAGGAAGCACAAAAGAGAACGATGTGAATGAAAGATGACTGTGGTCTTTACTTGTCGAATAAGTTCGTCAGGATCGTTCAAGAATACCCGAGACGCCCGTTTTAGGAAGTCACGTGCGATTAACGTAAATTACAGGCAATCCTTTTGTCATAGCATGTTACATACGTCTTTCTTCGCAACGTCTTCGTTCAGTTGTTAAGCTAATTGCTTTCATTTCACGGGTTTATTAATTTCAATGGATTTACTGAACGTGTGACATTGGAAGAATATTACAATCGATTTATGACAACTTCCTGTGAAAACGGGAAACTACCTGAAGTTTACAGATGTCTCCTTGTATAGAAGCGTTGACAATAGTTTATCGCATTACAAGAATGGTAAAAAAAAAAGATTCCAGTAAATCAATTTCTCTTCCACATTGTCTGATCGTTCAAAACACAAATATAAGTATCAACAGTGAAATACAAAAATATAATTATAATTTTCAATGTGAAAAGGCGTTATATTTTACGTATAAATGAACATGAAAGAGATTCGAGAGCAATTGTTAAAAAAGAAAAAAAATAAAGGACTAGAGTAAATCGGAGTAGATGCTTACCTGGAGGTGGATAGGGACTCGAAGTAACAGGTTCGGGCGCTCCATAGTTTCTCAGGCCGCCGTATCCATCATGAGGAAAAGCACCTTCCGCAGCGACCATAGCGGCAGCGACCCTACCGCGGTCATCCGCCGCGGATGGCGCCAAATACGGTACCCCCGCCTGTGAATGAGGATGATGATGCCCAGCCGTGTCAACCGGATGATGATGCCTCGCTGTCGTGTATGGCGCGTAATTGCACCAACTCTGAGAGAAGCTCTGATGGCAGGACGACACGGCTGGATCAGCGGCGCCGGTAGCCCCGGTGGTGGATCCACCAGTACTCGACGTCGTAGTCGCCGCGCCGGCCGAGTTGTAGGACTTGTAATCCGAGGTAGATCCAGCGGTGCTGGCGGATCCAGCGGTGGCGGCTGCGGGTGACCAGAAAAGCGCGGCCTTCCGGTTGTCCCTGGAGGAACCGGAGGTCGAGGTGGGATCGGCCGCCAGGTTGTAGTACGTGGGGGGATTGTTACCCCCGTAAGTTTGATGATGGTTCAAGGATTCGCCCGCCGCGGACGAGTAGTGGGAATCCTGGGGATGATGCGGACTGTAACTCCAGCCGCCTTGGGAGCCCGCTGAATGAGAATGCCGTATCACGCCTGCTGCGCCCGCACCGCCTGGCGCGCCTGACGACTCCACGCAAGCTACTTCTCCGTAAGTGGTACCACCACCTCCTGGGGTAGCTGTTAATCTCTTGGCGGGTATATGGAGTGGTCCGGCTGCGCTGTTGCTCGCTACCGAAGAAGCGCTTGGCGAGGTCGAACTGGCGCTTGCCGTAGGCGCCGGTGGCGCTGTCGTTGCCGATGATACCGGTGCACCAGGTGAAGTCGGTGTTGTCGCTTGATGAGAGCCCGGTGTCGAGGTTGTTTGTTGAATCGAGACGAGGGTCGAAGCTGTTGGTGGAACTGGCGGCGGGCTGTCCTCGTAGAGGGAACCGTTCATCATGGCCCACCAGGTCACCCCGGTGGAATTCCCCGCTCCGGTTGCTGCTCCCATCGGCGTGACGGAGCCAGGGTGGCCCACGCCGGAGCCACATAGCGGCGCGGCGTGAACATTATCGTACAGCGTCGCCGTCGAGCAAGCCACGTGATCGGCGATGGTGCAGATGATGACGGTTTATTGCCGGTGTTACAACAATATTTATACCGACGTCCGCGTCGATTGATGTAGGTGATGGGTCCCGTGACCGCCGCGTATGAATTCAATGAAATCGCGGATTTACACGCGATGTAAGTCAGCACAAATCGACAAGAGTTTCACCCAAAATATGAGAGTTGTCGCATGATCATCATCGTGATAACAATGTAGCGATAAGCAAAGCGGGTATGTAGTATATTGTTCGCGAAACACCGATCGAACAAAAAACCGTAGCGTAAAACCGCGAACAGGTCCAGTAGTAAGGAAACACGACAAACGTGCGCGTAATGAAGGAGAGGGATTTTCACCGAGGACCGAGGAACGAAGCGCTCATCGTGATCGAGCCGGTCGTGTTGTCCGTGAATTCAAGGAGTAAATAAAGAAAGCGCGTGCAGAAGGTAGCGGAGGCGCGAGGAGCGAGCGAAGGCGGGTGGGGATCGTGCGGGTACGCGCGTCGTCCGATCACGGGGTTGGTGGCGGGAGAGAGGGTGTGCAGCGCCGCAGCAGACAGGTGGAGGGGTAGATAAACGTGGAACAGGGAAGAGAAGAGAGGCACGGGCAGCCCGCGATAAAGCGCTCGGCAATTCCGCGGATGAGAGGTCCACACGCGGCGATGAGAACCGTCGACGTCGACGACGATGATCACGGTGTTGACGACGTCGGATAAGATAATCGATGTGACAGCAGCGAGAGGTAACCCACGTGTGAAGGTCGTCGACGTGGAGTCGATTAATAATTCGTCCGGATGTTATGCGGTCGTCCAGTCGGCCGATCCAACGATGCAGGGATGAGCGTTGAAACGAAAATAAAATGACACAGCGCGATTTAGCGATTATAGTGCATCGTTCGGACCGCGGTAACTCGAAGCGGCGATCGCCACGCGTTAATAAGAAAGAAACGTTATAAAACCAGCGCGCGGTCTAATGCGAGCGAGCACCGCAGCTGTGACACTTGGCAATCCGTCGATCTTCGGTATAGGCTAATTCACTGCGCGACTAACTGCGCTATGATCGTCCCGTGGCCTACCATATACGAGCCTGCACACGTCGCCCCGTCTCGATCATCAGCGAATACTGTCATCCCCATCGTCACGAAGGGATTCCGAGCGCGATTCATCAAACGTTTCGTTCGCGCGTAGAACGTCCGCGATCTATCCAATCACGGAACTCACTAATGATGAAAATTCAAACATAAGAGCCTGGAGTTGTCACAAAGTCATCTAAGAAAAGAGAAAAGTTTCCGGATCACAGAACGTAATCCCTTTATCCCTCTCGTTTTTTTTTTTTTTTTTTTTTTT